>NC_067402.1:294783278-295083278 GCF_016432865.1 Antechinus flavipes | reverse complement strand
CTGCGGTACCGGAGACCAGAGGCGGGACGTCCCTGGAGGGATTCACTGGAGGGCGAATCTGGGGCAAGGCAAAGGTTTCACTGGGCATGCGTTCCCTCCTAAGCCTCTTTCCAAGCTGGAATGGTGGGCTGAAGGTAATCATAATTATAAATATATGATAGTATATGTGTATATACTATCAGAATTAAAATAAATAATAAAACAAGCTAAAAAATGAGTAGAGGTAAAAGTAAAGTTCAACTTTTTCAAAGTTTTTTTAAAAGTCCACTTCCAAGGAGCTGAACATTGATGGCTGCTCATCAGCTGGAGAATGGCTGAAGAAGAGCCAGTGTGTGAGTGTAACGGAATATTATTGGTCTGTAAGAAATGGTGAGAGGCTGATCTCAGAAAAGCCTGGAAAGAGCTACATGAACTGATACCGAGTGAACTTAGCAGAACCAGAAGATTGGACACAATAGCCAGAAGATTATATGATTAATTGTGATGGACCTTGGTCTTTCAATAATGAGGTCAATTCCAATAGACTCGTGATGGAGAGAGCCGTCCTTATCCAGAGAGAGGACTATGGGGACTGAATGTGGATCACAAAATAGGATTTTCACTTTTTGTTATTGTTGTTTCTTGTTTGCTTAATTTTTTTCATGTTTTTTCCCTTTTGATCTGATTTTTCTTGCACAGCAAGATGAATATGGAAATATGTTTTGAAGAATTGCTCATGTTTAACCAACACTGGATTGCTTGCTGTCTAGGGGAAAGGGGAGGTGGGGGGGAGAGTGGGAAAATTTTTTGCAAGGTTTTGCAAAGATGTGGACAAAAGCAGCTACACCCAAAGAAAGAACACTGGGAAACGAATATGAACTATCTGCATTTTTGTTTTTCTTCCCGGGTTATTTCTACCTTCTGAATCCAATTCTCCCTGTGCAACAAGAGAACTGTTCGGTTCTGCAAACATATATTGTATCTAGGATATACTGCAACATATCCAACATATAAAGGACTGCTTGCCATCTAGGGGTGGGGGTGGAGGGAGGGAGGGGAAAAATCGGAACAGAAGTGAGTGTCAATATAAAGTAATTATTAAATAAAAATTAAAAAAATAATAAATAAATAAATAAATAAATAAATAAAAAGGTTTTGCAAAGATGAATGATGAGAACTATCTTTGCTGAGCTATTATAAAAATCAATGTTAAAAAAGAAATATTTGATGAAATAAAAATGTTAAAGAAAAAAATAAAATAAATATTTCTTAAGTACAGAACAGAGGAGATAATGGCTGGGTGAAAAAGATCTGGAGGTCTCAGTGTAACTCAAGGTATCCTTTGCCACCCAAGGAGATGAGTAAGATCTTGGGCTGCCCTTTAGGGTCCAAGTATCCTTGGCTAGAAGGCTGATATTCTACTCTAGTTGGTCGTGTCCAGTTCTGGTCATCACATATTAGAAGGGACAGGGGTGAGGTGGAGAAGTCCAGGAGAGGAGGGAGCTCGGGATGGTGAAGGGCTACCATAACAGGTCACATGAAGTTGGTCACATGTTTAACTCAGAAAATGTGGGTGTCAAGATACAGTCTTCAAGTGTGAAAAGGCTCCCTTTGGGACCTCAAAGAAAAGGGGGAGATAGCGGCCAGGATGCATGCTGGGTCCTGGGCTGGCCCTGACACTCTCCAGGCTGCCGAGGCTTCAGGAGCTGGAAGCAAAGGTCTGGTCTCCCAGGCTCCCCGCTTTGTCCTCCTGGGTCTCACCCCAGTTTCTTCCCCAGCCGAGTCCAAGAGCTTCAGCCGCCCCTCGCCGGCTTCGGAAAGCCAGAATTTGCACGCAGATCATGGGCAGAATTACCCTGGGCCAGCCCCTGGTCTGGGCGGTTTCCAGAGGCCCCTCGCTGGCATCCACCTCCCAGTGTGAGAGACTATCAAGAAGGAGCACTCCCCCCTTCCCCCCGCGGGCCTCTCCTCGCCCCATCGCACCTGCCCGAGGAATCTGGCAGGCAAACGTGAGAGTGTGGGGAGTCCCTGGGCGCCGGACCCCGAGGGTGGCTGGGACCGGGCTCAGAGGGTGGCTGGGACCGGGACACTGAGGGTGGCTGGGACCGGGACACCGAGGGGTGGTGGGCAGAGGCTGAACTGGGCACTATTCAACAGTCACTGCTTGGTGCGAGGACCCCACGGGGCAGTCCACACAAGCCTTGAAGTAATCATAGGCCCTAAGGAGACTCCCATTTGGCCACCGGACCGATTTCCCAGCGCCAGAAGCAGCGAGGGTCCGAGTCCTTGCTGGCCGTGGGCTTCCCCGCACCCGCCCCTAGGCCCCGCTGACTCACTCTGCTTTCCTCCAGGGCCCAGCGGGCGCTGAGGGGCTCCAGAAGCCCCTGAAGGAAAGGCCTTTGGCACGTGCCCGCCCCACAGAGCGCTCTGGGGGACGAGGGCGTGGGGAACTCACGTGAGCGAGAGCGTGAAGTGGAAGCGCTGGCGGAGCCCCTTGAAGGTGACGAAGGACTGGGCCGGGAAGCTGCGCGTGGTCACCCCGCAGTAGGGCTTCTCGTACTGTCCGGGGGGGCACTCGCACTTGAAGCCGCCCACCAGCAGGTTGACGCACCTGCCGCCGTTCTTGCAGACGCCGGGCGCGCAGCGGCCGGAGCGGGCGTTCACTTCGCAGAATTCTCCTGGTGGCAGAGGGGAGGCAGAAAGGGAGGTGAAGAGGAAGAACAGCCATGACCTCACAGAGCCCAGGGGGAGGTTGGCAGGGGCATCGGCAGGGGCATTATTCTCCCATTTTACAGATGTGGAAACTGGCCTAGAGCAGCTGGGTGGCTTGGCTAAGGTCCCACAGAGCTAAGCGCCAGAGTCGGGATTTGAATCCAGGTCCTTCATTTTAAGTTCCAAGGTAACCAGGGTGACACAGCTAATAAGTATCTGAGACTGCATTTGAACTCAGGTCCTGACTCAGTCTAGTGTTCTATCTACTGCCTCACCCGGCACACAGTAGGTGCTTAATAACTGCACACGGAATTGCATTTACGCCTGACAAGGTCATTAGTCCGGCTTTCTCATGGTACAGGGAGACGGCCGGCACTTGACCCAAGTGTTCCAGGCAAGAGACTCTGGTGTTTGCATCCAGACCCCGCCCGCCCGGTTCTAAAAGCAGGACCGTGGGCCCAGCGCTTTGTGACTGAACCCTGGAGGAGGGCGGGTGACCTGGCCAGGGGCCTCCCCGATCCAGGAGTGGGGATGTCTGGCCGGGTTTGCGGTGGGGGGGGGGTGATGGAGGAAAAGCTCCCCCCACCCTCCCCACTCCAGCCGGCAGAGAGGGGGCTCCTCCCTGCCCTGCCCCATCCCGGGGCGGAGCTGGGCAATATCCTCCCTGGGGTGGTCAGAGGGGGAGGGAGGCCCCCAGGCTAATCCTGACGTCACAGCGGGGGGTCAGTGAGGCTATTATTGTTATTATCCTCGTTTCACCTTCGTCGTGAGGAGGATGATGATGACAGAGACAGACAGACAGACAGACACAGAGAGAGGGATAGAGAGGGAGACAGACAGAGAGAGAGGGAGCCTGGCATCTGTGATGAGAGAGCACAGTTCACCAACCACCCTCTGAGAGCTTCCAGTCAGAAGCCATGGCTGGTCAGAGTTATGGCCAAACTGTCTTCCCGCCCGTGGCCCGTGGCCTTCCCACCCGTGGCCCGTGGCCTTCCCGCCCGTGGCCGGTGGCCTTCCCGCTCCGCGCCGGCCCTGCTTTGCTCCAGGCCTCTCTGCCTGGCTCTTCCAGCTGCCCTTAGTTTGTTCCTGCAGCCTCTCGGGGCCCCGTTGGTTTTCTTGCTGGGTACAGGTCAGTCACTGCCAGTGTGGGCAGGCGGGCGGCCCCCAGTCTTTTCCACAGGAGTTTAAAACATTTCCAAAGCGAATAACCCTCGGATCACAAGGCAATATGTGACTTTCCAAAGGCTCCTGGGAAAGTTCAAGTTCCCAGCCTCCGGGTTCTCCAGCACCTCCCTCAGAGGCGAACCGTGGCCGCCCCGATCTGGAGCAGAAAGGGACCCTGCCTGAGCCAGAGCCTCCTCCTCTCCCTCCCTCCTCTCCCCCCCACCCCCCAGGCCGGGCCTTCTCAGAGTCACAGCTGAAACTATAAAATAAACTACCCGGGACCCTGAAGGAAACCGTTGTCCTGAGACAGTCGCCCCCCAGCTTCGGGACAGGGCGTATCCAGGGCCGGCCCAGCCCCTGGAGGACGGCAGCCACACTCTGGGATATGTAAAAGATGTTTTGTGGCCCGAGAAGCTGGACTATGGCTTCTGTAGCAGGCGGCTGTCGGCTCGCTGCCTCCCAGGGAGGACGGGATCGCCTTCCGCCTTTGTGTACCCAGCCCTCGGCACAGGACCTGGTACACAATAGGTGCTTAATAAAAGCACACTGAGTTGAATTTAGGACTGGCGGGACCATTGATCTACAGACAAATCTCATCCCTCTCCACCCCGATAATTATAATAACAGCCGCCAGTGGGTATGACGCCGCACAAACGGGATCTCCGCGCTTTCTTGGGACTCTTGGGGCTACCTGCAGAGAAGGACACTGAGGCAGAGGGCCTTGGCCAGGCGGCCGGCTGGGAGGAGCTGGCACTCAGGCTGTCCCTGTTAGTGCTGGCCGCCAGGTACAGTACATTCCTGCAGAACAAAAGGAGCCCGAGCGAGGGGGGGAGACTGAGAGGCTGCCGCCGAACCGTGACCAAACAAACAGAGAGAGTGGCCGCCCGGCCCCGCAGCTCCCATCATCCTCTGCTGCAGCACCTCCTCGGGCGCCCCGGGTGGCTTTGGGACGCCTCCGTTTCAACGACTGCCTTCGAAAGGGACTCCAGCCCAGCTTGGAGCAACTCACCGTGCTTTCCTTCCTCTGGACAGTCTCGGCGACCCCCTCCCCAGGTCCCATCTCCACACCTTTGCGCGGGCTGTCCCTCCCGCCTACGGTGCCTTCCCAGAGGATGACCAGAGGGAGTCCCTCCGGCACCGACAAGACCTCCCCCGGAGGTTACCTTGTATCTCTCCCCATATCTGATACGCATAAGTCGTCTCCTGGTTACAATGTAACCTTCCCGAATGTATAGACTTGTCACCGAGAATGCTGTCTGGCATACAGAAAGAGCTAAATAAATGCTTATTGAATGGTTTCTTTCTAAGCAACGAAGCTTCTCAACTGGCCCCACGGGGTCGTGGCTTTAGGGCCCCCCTTTCCACCTCCCCAACCCCTATTTTTTTTTTTTTTTTTTACAAATGAGGAAACAGACCTGGAGAGAGAAACAAAGTGCGAATAAGGGGCAGACGCAGGGTTTCCGCTCAGATCCTCCAGCTCTACACCAGCTCTCCCCACTGTTTCATCCTCTCTCGCACCTCAGTCTCCCCACTTGTAAAACATCCACAATATTGACATTACTGTCTCTGCTGGGCTGCTACTCTTCTCGGGGTTCATTGGAAATGATGCTAGTAGAGTCTGGAGGGCGGGTGATTCTTATTATTTCTCTCTGAGCCTCGGCTTTCCCATCCATCAAATGGGGATATTCACACCTAAACGGCCGCTGCCGGAGAGAACAAAGTGCCTCCTCGCTGAGAAACGCCAGGGGCTAATTATTCACCCTGACAGCGCGCCGTTCCTCCGCAGGGCCCTCTGAGGTCAGCATCACAGGCTCCATTAACCCTCTCCCTGCTGGGCACTCCCCGGGGACCTGTCTTAACCTGTAGAGAAGCCCAGCGCTCTCCCCGCGCCCCCTCCCCTCCCCCCGCCCGCCCCGCGCCCCCTGGCGCCCTCGGATTTCATCCAGAGCTCAGGCAAAGATCCACACAATGGAGGCGCTTTGACAAATCTGAGGCTGCCCGCTCTGCAACACAATGATCCTGGGACCTGCCACACAATGATCCTGGGACCCGGACAGTGCGGAAAAAGGACTAAGACTTCTGAGTGCAGATCAAAGCAGGCGATTCGCACTGTCGCGTTCTCTGCTTTATTCGGGGCTTTTCCTTTTTGTCCGGATCCTCCTTGTGCGACAAGAATCAAGTGGAAATATGTCTACCTGATCGCACGCTTACGTCAGATTGCTCCTTATTTGGGGGGAGGGGAAGGAAGGAAAAAAACACTGAAGCTCAAAATCTAATTTAAAAAAAGAAGATTGAAATAACATGGAGTTGGCAAAATACTATTTATCCCAAATCAGTAAATATGTGTATTTTATTAACTAATCATTATTTAGTGATTAAATATAAAAAGTAATTAATATTTTAAAAAGAAGTAAATAAGTTTAGAAGCTAATTGCCAAGATCATAAGGATTCTCAGCGAAAATTTCCCGTGTTTCCTTGTCAAAAAGTCCCTGAATGGGATTCGGGCCTGGAAAAAACCTGAGGGCAAGGGGCAGACCGCCTCGCGCTGTATGATCAGAATTGGTGGGTGTGGGTCCTACATGGGAGGTCCCTGACAGAATTACAGGCTTTGAGGCGGGGGTGGCGGCTCCAAAAGAGAAAGTGAGAGGCCTTTGAGAGTTAGCCCGGAGTGTCAGCACTCTGCTAGATTGCACCACCCAACCTGCTCATTTACAGGCAAGAGCACTTGAAGTTGGGAGAGAGAATAAGAAGCATTTAGAGCACCTACTATGTGCCAGGCACTGACTAAGTGCTTTAACAATAGTCTCTCCATAGATCCTCACAACAACTCTGGGGGCTAGGTATTCTTTTTACTCCCATTTTACAGTTGAGGAAACTGAGGCAAACAGCTGAAGCGACACAGCCATCAGAGTCTGCGGCCGGCTTTGAGCTCGGATTGTCCTGATTTGGCACTTTATCCACTCTCTGTTTCTGGGGGAGAGCAGTGGCTTTGTCTATAATACGCGTGGGCTGGCGACTCCAGAGGGACCAGACCTTTTTTCCCCACAAACTCCTAACTCTTCCCCCTCAGTTGTCCATCAGCCTGGCGTGGGGGAGGGAAGCCCGAGCTTGTCTTGGAGCCAGACGCTCCAACCTCCTCCCAGTGGGACCGGAGAAAGGAGGGAATTCCACGCGTGAGCTCCAAAAGTCCCAAGGACATCGGGATCCCGAGGGGGGAGGTGTCTGGGAAACAGCTGGGAGCTGCAGGCCGCGGGGAGTCGGCAGGGAGACCCGGGGGCCGCCGTGAGAGAATGGGAGCTGCTGGGACGGGAGCAGGGCAAGCGCCCGGTCTGTGGCCTGGCAGGACACGCGGTGGGTTCTGGGTGCCAGCGTTTGGACGTCGCTGAGCTGCAGCACGTCCGGGAAGGGGGACATGGATGGAGAAGAGTCCCGGCCCACCAAGGGAGGACCGAGGGAGGAAATGGGCACGGGGAGCTTTGGAAGAGAAGAACGGGAGCAAGGACAACTATTCCCAAGCATCTGAAGGTCTTCGGGGTGACGGGGGGGCTCCTTAGCCGTGTACTCGGCTCTCCTGGAGAAATGGGGGGGCAGACTTGGGTTTGATGCCAGGGAAGGAAGGAGGGCTCCGCCCTGGGAGGGCTCCATGAGAAGGGGGAAGGGTTTGTAAAGTCAGAGGCTCTCTCAGGGTAAAGCTCCCTGCTGTGCCCTCTGGCGGGGGTGACGAGTTTCCCACCACAGGAGGCAGGCACCCGGAGACTGAAAGGGACCTTTTGGACAATGCTTTGTTTTACAAAAAGGGAAACTGAGGCTCAGAGAGGGCCCGAATGGATTCTCCTCGGGTGCTAGGCCATTTCCAGGCCAGAGGCTCCGTGTACCAGGCCACACTGTCTCCCTGACTACGGAGATGACAGCAACAACAAACAGAAAATAAAGCAGCAGCCGCACACCTGGGAGTCAGCTTTCAGCCTCCCCTCATATAATTTTGTGGAAAGTTCAGAAGTGCATTTGAGAAGCTGCTCCTACCAAGCCACAAACCAGGCGAGTGCGACTGTCAGCGCGCCCGCAAGCGCCCGGAGATGAGCTGCAATCTGATAGCCGTGTTTAATAATGCACAGCTCGGGAAGAGAGCCTGGGGGACGATGGGGAGGGACCAGGGACAGGAGTGGGGGGCAGCTCGGAAATAGGAAAGAAATGTGCTCCTCTTCAGCAGTGCAGCTAGAAATTTGGGGTTCCCAGGAACCATGGGCAAGATCTTTTCCCTGTGGCCTCAGTGTCCATAGTTGAAAAAAGAGGGGATTGGGCTATATGACTTCTAAGAATGCTTCTAGCTCTGACATCCTCTATTCTAAGCTCCCTCCCAGCTCTGACATCCCCTGTTCTCAGGCCCTTCCCCCTCTGACATCCCCTGTTCTAAGGTCCCCCCAGCTCTGACATCCTCGTGGGGCACCACACCAGCTCCCTCAGTCACAGAATCACCCCTGTTTCCCTTTTAGGCCTCAGGACAAACCTCGCCTCCCCCACCCAATCAGAGTGTTCCTCAGCACTTATGGACAAAGGCTTCTCTCTGACACCTATACTCGGTCCTCTCTGTCCCAGAATGAACTTGACCTCATTTCAAACAGCAGCAGCTCCCGGGCCCCTCTCCTTGCCCCCTCCCACCTGAGCTAGTTCTGCCCTTTCTGGGCTGAAAATCATTCTCCCTGATGGAGAAAATGGAAAGTGAGTCCGATTTGCCACCTGCGGGGCAGATGCTGGGCATTGTGGGATAGTGGCGGGTCAATCAGTGGGGCTTGGGATCAGGTGGGACACCCCGCTGACTGCCGGGCAAGCCTCTCCCTTCTTATACCCCCTCCCCTCCCCGAGACTCTGGAAACTCTAAATGCCGGGCGGGAGTCACTTGTGTGTATGGGGAGCCCCGCGCACACAGGGCCAGGGTTCCAAGCCCGAGGCCGGATGACCCTGGGGAAGAACCGCTACTTTCCCGAAGGACAAAGGCCCCATGACGTGGCCGCAAACCTGACTTTATGGCCGAGTATTTCCTGCTGTGGACTCCACAAAGGATTCTCTCTCTGCTGGATCATTAATGACCACAAAACCGCCCCTGGACTGAGTGCTGGAGGCGGGAATCAGACCTGCCCTGCAGGGGCTTCCACTCTACTGGGGGAACCCACAGCACAGAGAAGTTACAAAGTATGTATACAGGCAGCAATGCTCCGGGATACAGGGGAGAGCCGGGGTTGGCCTCTGGGACCTCCCCCTATTCTCCTCCCCCTCCCCCCCACAGCTTTCGGCTCCCAAGTTTGGCGCCTAATAAGTGTGACCTGGGGCAGCCCATCTGGGGCTTCAGTCCCTACTCTGGAAAGGGAGGGGGCTGGGCTAGCCAGCCTTTCATGTTCTTTCCAGCTCTGTTCCTCTGACGCCAAACAGAAGCGAGCTTAGGGACGTTCCGAACTCCCTCAGAAGCGGCTCCAGCCGCTGATCAGCAGAGGCTGTGTCGGAGCCCATGGGCGGGATTGGGAGAGTGAATGCAAGAAAGGACCCGTGGCCGAGGGGAGGACCAGCTGATGGTGCCAGTAATGGTGTCTGAGTGGGGTTCGACACGGGTTTCATTTACTTCTTAGGACCCCGTGCTCATAGGCTGGAGCCAGAAAGGACTCTGGGAATCATCCCCTCCAAGCCCTTCATTCTGCAGCTGGAGAAACTGAGGCCCAGAGAGAAGGGATTTGCCTAAGGTTACACAGAGAGTGAGCGCTCGAGAGCAAAACAAGAAAAACCCATGAAATCTGGAGAACAGTGTGGCTCAGGGATAGAAGTTGTCAGCCTCTCTCCCCCTCCTCAGTAGCCCCAGAGCTTGTTCCCTCAGTAGCAAACCATGTCATACTCCTTCCCCACCGCCCCCCTGGCCGAGGCTGGTGCTTGCTTTGACCCTCACGCACACACCCCTCCCGGCCCCCAGCCTCTACTCTCCCGAGGCTGGCTTGGCTACCAGGAAAGACCCTGCAGAAAAAAGCCCCCAGAGGCCTGCCAGGCTTCCGTCCCAGGAAAGCGGTGCCTTCATTTAGAGGCCAGGGAGCCAGCCTGCCGTGGGGCAGGGAGCACGGGCTTTCAGGTGATTTGCTGTGTTCTACTTAACCCAGGCCTTATTGTCCAGGCCCCGAACATTCAGCAGATGCTCAATAGATGCTTCTGTAACTGAACTGGTCCCAGAGGTCAGAACAAGGTGTAGTCAGCCTGTTGTTTCCCCTACAAGATGTTCCACTTCCCCCATTTGGCCTTTGTCCCCCACAACTAGAATGCTCTCCCGCCTTATAGCGACCTCTTGGAATTGCTTGGTTCAAGTACGACTTCTACTTAAGACTCTCTTGATATCCTTGTTATTATTCCTCCCCCCCCCAAAAAAAAGAGCATCTCCCTTCTATCTGTGCGGGCTCTGAGCTTCAGAACCATCCCTCACTCTGCCAAACGTCCTCCTCCCTCTCTCCCAAGGTCAGTCAATTCTGGTTTTTTTCAGCATCTCTCTTGTCCCCAGATCTGGCTCTTATCACCTGTAGCTCATGTGATTTTACTGGGCAGTCATGCCCACTGCCAGCCTCGTTCCAACTTCCACACCTACTTTGTCTATATTTGATTTACATGCTGCCTAGGATGGGGGCAGGGCTGGAGGGAGGGAGCGGAGTGATTTTCTTGGGGTCTGCCTCCCCGGCAGGGTGTTTGGCACGAAGCAGGTGCTCAACGAGAGCTGGTGCGATTGAATTGAACTTCAGGAAACTTGCCTGGGACGGGGCAAAGAGTAGAGTCGGGGACCAAGATTCAAATCCTGCCTTCGCCGTTTGTCCCTAGGTGATCATGGGCAAGTTCCCTCCCCTTCCTGGATCTGAGGCTCTTCATCTGTCAAAGGAGAGATTTAGACACAGCGGTCTTTGACATCATTCCAATTCTGGAGTTAGTCTAGTCACTGAATTAAAGGAGGGAGGTTTTCTCTTGATGTGGGTGGAAAACAATAAATTTCTATCCAACGGAGCTGTCCAAAATGAAATGGCTGCCTGGGGAAGAGAGGGGGAGGAGTGGGGAGGACTAGCTTTACCTTCCCGCCCCTCTTCTGGGGCACTTGGCAAGGTTTGTAGAGAAGAGGAGAAACCAAATGCGCTTGGAAAGAGAACCTTCTCACTCGGAGAGTCTGTCATTTCGAATCTCAGCCTTTCTACTGATTAGCTATGTGACTTAGGATACTTCCAGACATAATGGGCCACCTCTGGAACTAGGGGACCCTTATTGTAATGGCTCCTCAAAGGCTGAAAGAGCTGTTTGTCGGACTGTCCCTTTCTACCCTCAAAACTCTGCTCCAGTCATTTTCTACGTGAAGTCTTTTGAGTGTTCTTTCTCCATATATGTGTGTTTATGTATGTATACATGTATGTGCCCACATAGATATTTATAAGCACATATATTATGTGTATATAGAATGTTGTGTGTGCTTAGTTGTGTATACCTCATCTCCCTTGATAGAATGTGTGTTCCTTTAGGGCAGATACGATTTCCCTCTTGCTCTATGTCCAGTGCCCAGTACACAGTAGGCACTTAATAAGTGCTTGAGGATTGACTGGTTCTGTCCAGTTATAGTCTGGGTTTGCTCTCCCCCTTGGGCTCTGCCTCTGAGGCTCTAAGGGCCCTTTTAAAGATGCCCACCTGGTCTCCCTAGAGCCCTCTCCTTCCAAATGGGCTTGAGACTGATTTCCCAGGACTCTGACACACCCAGTTTTCAAATGTAAATAGTAAAAGGCGCTCCGGTGCCAGGGAAACCATTTGCGGTTGGTTCCTCGTTCTGTTGACTGGGATTACCCACGCAGACGCTGAGATCTGAGATCTCAGTAAACCAGAATAATCAGGATGTATATTCTGTCTGTATTTGCCTCCAACCCAGTCTGGCCTTTTCAAGGGGCTGATGTGTTGAGGCCCATTTCTGTCTGGAATCCCTGGCACCCAGTGACCTCCTCGGCACTGACTGTGTGGCAGCACAAGCAGCTCCTCCTCGCCCCAGATTCCTCCTGTCCTCCTCGCCCCAGACTCCTCCTGGCCCCAGACTCCTCCTGTCCTCCTCGCCCCAGACTCCTCCTGTCCTCCTCGCCCCAGACTCCTCCTGTCCTCTCTCCTCTCACCTCCTGGGCTTTCATTTTAGAGAAGAAATGGGAAGAAAATAGCCCGAGAGGCAGAATCCTTGCTTCTGCTCCTTCCTAGCTCTGTAACTTGGGCAGATGCTCTGACCCTAACTGGGGTCAGAACTAAGGTCTCGGGAGCATCCTCTGGAGAATGGGGGGTTAATGCCTTGGAATCATAATCTCTATAAGGTACTTAGCACAATGCTCTGCACATAGCAAATGTACCTTCTTAGTGGGTCTGGCTCTATGTGTGTGTGTATATATTATATATATATACCTATATATATAATATATGCTATTATGAATTATACTAAGAAAATGGCCCAAACATCCACATGTATATTTACAAACATACGTATATATGCTATTATGAATTATACTAAAAATGCCCAAAATATCCACATATGCTATTATGAATTATACTAAGAAAATGCCCCAAATAATTGACTATACATATATATTTGTATATATATATATATATATATATATATACACACACACATACACACCTATATATATACATATATATATGTATGTGTGTATATATGTGTGTATATATATATGATATTATTTGGGTTATATATTTGGGCATATATACAAATATATGTACTATTTATGAATTATACTAAGAAAATGCCCAAAATATCCACACCTATGTACATATATATGCTATTATGAATGATACTAAAAAATGCCTCAAATAAACCATACCTACATATAATATACAAATATACATATATACGCTGTTATGAATTATATTAAGAAAATACCCAAAATATCAATATCCATGAACTCAGAGATCCAGCTACCAGACACATACCTCAAGGAGTTCAGTGACCAACAGAAAGGCCCCAAATACACCAGAATATTGATAACGACGCCTTTTAAAGAAGCAAAAAATTGGAAACAAAATGAATGCTCATTTCCTGGAGAACAGCTGCGCAAGCTGCATTCCATGAGTAGGACTGGCTGCAAGCTCGCTGTTCTAGGCCCCCCTTACTCAGGCAGATGGGGTCACCAAGGGGAAAGTGACTTATCCTCTCGAGGTTGCGGGTGGTTTCTCGTTCTGTTGGCTGGGGTTACCCATGCAGACGCTGAGATCTCAGTAAATCAGAATAATCAGGATGTATTGGAATATGTATAGGAATAATACCAGGAAGTATTATTGCACAAATGCCCTGTTTTCCCCATTGATTATCAGTTGATATCAATTAGCCAGACGGACTTAATTTGCTTTTGGACGTGGGAACTGACCAAGGTGGTATAGTGAGAGCAGTTGGTATAACTTCCCTGATGTTGCCCCCCAAAGTAAAGTCTGGGTCCCACTCTCTCTCACTACACCCAGGATGCTGGGCCCAAGCTGTGAGCCAAGTAGCCAAGTGCTTCCTAGTATCAGAAGTCCTTCTCTTTTCACAGGGCCCTCCTGAAATCTCTCTGCCATATAGTGTGGTCTTTACTTGGCTCTCTTTAGAATCCTGAAGTTGGCCTGCCCGGTCCATCTGGATGCTCCGGAAAGTCCCAAACCTTCTGACCATCTGAAGGCTTCCAGAGTGAACTTCTGGTCCAGGCTGGAAAATGCTCACTCCGATCCCTGACAGCCAAAGAGATTCCCTTTCAAGGACGTGACTGGAACCATTTCCACCCCCGGGACAGCCCGTCCCAGAAAGCCTCGATTCTGAACTGGCTTGTTATTGAATCCAAAACCATTTGTGCCCGAGACCCTTCATCTAATCACCCAGTGCTTCCCATGTAGGGTCCTTTCCTCTCATCCAGCAGCTTTCGCTCCTTCCCGAGTCAGGAAGGACTTTTCAAACCCAGTTCCATGTCTTTGGTGGGTTCAAAGGAAATGTCCCCACCTGACAGAGCTAGAGACTCTTGGGATAACTGACGTAATTGATTTCCTGCTCTCACATTTGAACGTTAACAGATCATACTGGGCTCTAAGAAAGGATGGAGGCAATGAACAGACGGGCTGATGGCACGGAAGCAAGAAGGACCAGGAAAACAGGTCAGTGAAAAGACCACCGGTGAAGGACCAGGAAAACAGGTCAGTGAAAAGACCACTGGTGATGACTGTATCAAAGCTGAATGCTGGGAAATGCTAATGACCAGGCCGCATCCAAGCTGGGATCCCCTTCCCCCCCCAAATGAGAATGGGTTCATTCATTCAGATGTATTTATCATGTGCCAAAATTGGGGATACGATGACTTTATACTCTGAGAGGGGGCCCAGCGCACCTTGGAGAGCCCTTTGCTCCTGAAAGTTACAGAAATGGTGACGAGGGCTTAGGGGAGAAGGTTGACACACCCAATCCAGGAACAATGGCCCAGTCACTGTGACCGTGGTTCCTGGCTGGAGAACTGGAGGTAGGGGGAAGAGAGGCTTGTGGTGAGGAAGGAGGCAATGAGGAAGTAGCTGGAGAGGAGTGATGAGAACCGTGGCCGGGGCTTTCCTGGCCTGGGCTGCCTCCCCCCAGCCCCTGACATGAGGCTGGGGGCAGGAGCCTCTGGACCTGGCTCTGGGAGATGACAGAACTCGGTGTGTGAGGCCTGACTTTTTGGGTGCACTGCTTAGTGTTGCTGATTTTCCTCCGCTTTATTCTTTCAAGTGCTGACCTTTTGAGAGGAGAGAAGGGAATGCTCCATTGGGAAGGGCAGATGAGGCAAAACAGAATTTACAAATAAAATGTATTTTTAATGAGGTTACACTGGAGACCTGTAGGGGCCTCCCAGCTCCGAACAAGGATCCTCCAGGCCTCAAGTCCGCGGAATCCTGGCGGCCCGGGTGCCGGTCTGCCCTTCTATCCCTGCTCTGGACCCAGTCCTGCCCATCAATGGTGGCAGTGGGCTCCTGACTGGCTTCTGCAGCCTCTGCCACTGTCCACCTCGAGAAGCTTCGGTTGTTCCCTATTGATTCTCAAGTAAAATGCCAATTCCTCTGCTTGGCATTCAAGGCTCTCCATATTCCTCCTTGAACTTGTCTTTCCAGCCTGATTCAAGATGGAATGCTGGAAGGTCCTCGCCCCACTGACCGCCTCAGGGCCTTTGCCCAGCTTGTCTCTTCCCCCTGGCATGCCTTCCCTTCTCACTGCCCCCTCTCAGATGCTTTCAAGGTTCAGCGTCAGGATGCTCCTCCCCATGCAATCTGTCCCAATGTCCTCCGCTGTTAATGTTCCCTCCCCAAACCACCTTGTCTTTATTCATCCTTGTAGATGCTGCTTTTCCCAGGGAAACATAATCCCTTCTGGGTAAGAGCCTAGCATAAAACTCGGCACACAGCAGGTGCTTAATAAGTGCACATTGAACTGAACTGAAGGGCAAATGTTGTGCTAGATCGTGGGGAGCCTTCAGTGCCAGGAAAGGAAGCTGACCTTGACTTGGCTTGCCAGAAGGAGCCTCGCTCACAGATCTGAGCAGCCTCCGTTTGGTGCCCTGTGAGGGCACAGCGGGTGACCACCCCTTCTCGTTGCCAGCCAGGCCCAGAGTATACATGTGGCAAAGTAAAGGGGCCCCGGCCCGGCCCGGGCGTAGAGTGAGGGCCCAAGGTGGCCAGGTGGGCAGAGCTCGGGGGATTCACCGTTACTGGGAAAGGGGAGGAAGGAGCCGCAGGGCTGGGGCAGAGGAGGGGGCAAGGATCCTCCAGGTGGCAATGGGGTCAGAGAAGCCCGGGCTTGGCGGGAGGCCAGGCGCATGCAATCGGGAAGGTATGCAGCATCTCGGGCTGTGTTTGCTTTCTTGGTCGGGATCCAAGGTTTCCAAGGTAGCCGGTGGGGAGCGCAGGGGGGCAAGGGGCCCAGCACCGTTTGCTGTTTGCACAGAATTAGTCATGGGGGGCCCACAGTTAGAGGACCTGCCCCAGGGTGGGGTGGGGGGCCGCAATCTGGAGAGACTAAGGCCGTGGGAGTCCTTGAAAGACCCAGCAGTAACTAGCCTGCCAGACCCTCCTCTGGGGACCCAAGGGGGCCATCGTCCTGCTTCCAGATGCAGAAAGGGGACCTGAAACCCCTGCATACGTGCGGGCGGGGAGCGGACAGGGGGTTCCAGCTCGGCTCTGCCAGGACCTCTGGATGGCACCTGGGAAATCCCCTCCCCTTTCCCAGTCTCCCAAGAGGAAAGAAGGGGTTTGTCCCGGTGATTCTGAAGGTCTCAGCCCCCATGATCCTCAGGGCTCTGGTCCCGATTAGTCAAAGAGGGAATCCCCGAAGGGGGTGCGCGTATTCACATTTGTCCTCTTCAAAGTTATAATTACATGTCAAATGTAATCCTCGGCTCCAGCCCAATGGAAACGAGCAGTTCAAATTCAAATATCGCAGCTCCCCACGAGTCCCTCACGCCCACCAATCAGAGCCTCGCTGTCTGTGCCCTCTCACTCCTCCACAATCTCCGCTTTGACTCCCAAAGTCCCAGAGCGAGGCTTTGGAAATAAAAATAAAACAACTTTCTTCCCTCAAGGAGGGTCAGCTTGCACAGGGCCCTGACTCGATAAGCATTCAGTCAGCACTTGTGATGGGCTGACGCTCCCATGATGCACCAGGTGCCGCGATACAGCGCCCAAAATGAAAGACTCCCTTTCCTCCGGGGGCTTGCCCTCCTCCAAGGGAGGTGATGTGCCCCTACGGTCCCCTACAAAGAAGAAGAAGGTGGGCCGGGAGGGGAGCCCCCAGGGGCCGGGAGGGGAGCCCCCAGGGGCCGGGAGGGGAGCCCCCAGGGGCCGGGAGGGGAGCCCCCAGCCGCTGGGAGCTCCAGGAAGGCTCTGGAGGAGAGGTACCTGAGGAAGGCCTTCAAGGAAGGGGGGACCAAGAAGAGGGAACGACATGGGGACCACCCACTGCTGGCCAGGACTGGAGCCAGAGCAGCGTGTGGGGGCCATTGCCTGTCTCCTGGATCCCACTGGCTCTGCAGGAAGACCACCCTTCCTCTCCTAGGGATTTAAGGCCGTGGGCCCCTCTCTGTAGGGGAGATGTCCCCTTGCTCCCGAGTGGTCTGCCCCCCATCGGCAGGGTGCGAAGTCTGGCCCCGGACCGTAGGCAATGGGGAACCACGGTGGGTTTCTGAGAAGGGGTGGAACCTGATGAAAGCAGGAGATGAACGGGGCAGGTGTGAGCAGGTGCCCATCGGGAGGTGGGGCTATCTCGGCATTCCATCAGGGTTCAGGGACATTTCTTTGATTGAATATGGAACGGGAACGTGTCCAAACGAGGAAGGGGCTGGCTTATGTGGAAAATGATGACGATGGAGAACAAGAGGCGGCAGGGAACTGGGAGCCCAACCCCTCCTTCGGGGCTGAGCCCCTCCGGGTGCCAGCGCAGCGGCTTCTGCCAGGCCCTCGCTAGCACCAGGCTGGGGCTACAGCCCCCAAACGAGAGCCTGCCCCGATCCCGACAGTCCCCAACTTACACATGAGGAGACGGAGCCCGGAGGGACTGAGGGGCCGAGAGCGCGGGGTTCAGGAGGCTTCCCCCCGGCCACCCGAGTAGTGAACCAGCCAGCTTGGAGACCCTGAGCCTCTTTCCTTATTCATGGGCAGTGGTCTGAAGCTGAACGGCCCAGAATCCCCCCGCCCGGGGAGAGAAAGTCATCTCCAGCCTTGGCAAGGCAGAGAGGACTCGGAGGAGGAACAAGGCCTGCTGGCCACGGGAGGAGGCCCAGCACAACGAGGCCTTCCCCAGCTAGCCCCGTCCCCGCCAGGCGTGGGAGCCGGTCGTCCCGGGCAATGCTGAGGGAAGAAATGAGCCGCGGGGAAGGGGGCTCGGGCCCGGCCCTGCCTCTGAAGGCCTGGGAGGCTTTGCTTGCTCACACAATGTCTCTGGCCCTGGGCTTCCTCACGCGTCGGTGAGGGGGCTGCCTGGGAGCTTCCCTCCCAGTTCTGACACACAGGGTGCTAAGGTTCCTTACAACGCAACTTCTTTTTAGAATTTAATTAAAATTTTTAAATTAAAGCTTTTTATCCTAAAAATACATAGATAATTTTCAACCTTCACCTTTACAAAGTCTTGTTCCACATCCTTGTTGTTCTAGCTCTGATAGGCCGTGTTACACATTCCTTCTGCCCTCGTTGACACGCCATGTTCTCGGGCCCCTCCCAGCTCTGACACGCCATGTTCTCAGGCCCATGTTCTCAGGCCCATGTTCTCAGGCCCATGTTCTCAGGCCCATGTTCCAGGCCTTTCCCAGCTCTGACACGCCATGTTCTCAGGCCCATGTTCTCAGGCCCATGTTCTCAGGCCCATGTTCTCAGGCCCATGTTCCAGGCCTTTCCCAGCTCTGACACGCCATGTTCTCAGGCCCATGTTCTCGGGCCTTTCCCAGCTCTGACACGCCATGTTCTCAGGCCCATGTTCTCAGGCCCATGTTCTCAGGCCCATGTTCTCAGGCCCATGTTCCAGGCCTTTCCCAGCTCTGACACGCCATGTTCTCAGGCCCATGTTCTCAGGCCTTTCCCAGCTCTGACACGCCATGTTCTCAGGCCCATGTTCCAGGCCCATGTTCTTGGGCCTTTCCCAGCTCTGACACGCCATGTTCTCAGGCCCATGTTCCAGGCCCTTCCCAGCTCTGACACGCCATGTTCTCAGGCCCATGTTCCAGGCCCATGTTCTCGGGCCCCTCCCAGCTCTGACACGCCATGTTCTCAGGCCCATGTTCTCAGGCCCATGTTCTCGGGCCTTTCCCAGCTCTGACACGCCATGTTCTCAGGCCCATGTTCTTGGGCCTTTCCCAGCTCTGACACGCCATGTTCTCAGGCCCATGTTCCAGGCCCTTCCCAGCTCTGACACGCCATGTTCTCAGGCCTATGTTCTCGGGCCTTTCCTAGCTCTGACACGCCATGTTCTCAGGCCCATGTTCCAGGCCCTTCCCAGCTCTGACACGCCATGTTCTCAGGCCCATGTTCCAGGCCTTTCCCAGCTCTGACACGCCATGTTCTCAGGCCCATGTTCCAGGCCCTTCCCAGCTCTGACACGCCATGTTCTCAGGCCCATGTTCCAGGCCTTTCCCAGCTCTGACACGCCATGTTCTCAGGCCCATGTTCTTGGCCTTTCCAGCTCTGACACGCCATGTTCTCAGGCCCATGTTCCAGGCCCTTCCCAGCTCTGACACGCCATGTTCTCAGGCCCATGTTCCAGGCCCATGTTCTCAGGCCCATGTTCCAGGCCCTTCCCAGCTCTGACACGCCATGTTCTCAGGCCCATGTTCCAGGCCCTTCCCAGCTCTGACACGCCATGTTCTCAGGCCCATGTTCCAGGCCTTTCCCAGCTCTGACACGCCATGTTCTCAGGCCTATGTTCTTGGGCCTTTCCCAGCTCTGACACGCCATGTTCTCAGGCCCATGTTCTCAGGCCCATGTTCTCGGGCCTTTCCCAGCTCTGACACGCCATGTTCTCAGGCCCATGTTCCAGGCCCATGTTCTTGGGCCTTTCCCAGCTCTGACACGCCATGTTCTCAGGCCCATGTTCCAGGCCCTTCCCAGCTCTGACACGCCATGTTCTCAGGCCCATGTTCCAGGCCCTTCCCAGCTCTGACACGCCATGTTCTCAGGCCCATGTTCCAGGCCTTTCCCAGCTCTGACACGCCATGTTCTCAGGCCCATGTTCTTGGGCCTTTCCCAGCTCTGACACGCCATGTTCTCAGGCCCATGTTCCAGGCCCTTCCCAGCTCTGACACGCCATGTTCTCAGGCCCATGTTCCAGGCCTTTCCCAGCTCTGACACGCCATGTTCTCAGGCCCATGTTCTTGGCCTTTCCCAGCTCTGACACGCCATGTTCTCAGGCCCATGTTCCAGGACTTTCCCAGCTCTGACATTCAGGCCCATGTTCCCGGGCCCTTCCCAGCTCTGACACGCCATGTTCTCAGGCCCATGTTCTTGGGCCTTTCCCAGCTCTGACACGCCATGTTCTCAGGCCCATGTTCCAGGCCCTTCCCAGCTCTGACACGCCATGTTCTCAGGCCCATGTTCTCAGGCCCATGTTCTCGGGCCTTTCCCAGCTCTGACACGCCATGTTCTCAGGCCCATGTTCTCAGGCCCATGTTCTCAGGCCCATGGTCTCAGGCCCATGTTCTCAGGCCCATGTTCTCAGGCCCATGGTCTCAGGCCCATGTTCTCAGGCCCATGTTCTCAGGCCTTTCCCAGCTCTGACACGCCATGTTCTCGGGTCCCTCCCAGCTCTGACATTCAGGCCCATGTTCTCAGGTCCCTCCCAGCTCTGACACGCCATGTTCTCAGGCCCATGTTCTCAGGCCATGTTCCAGGCCTTTCCCACGCTGGGTCCTCTACAGCTTGTTTTCCAAAAGGGATTCAAGCACAGAACAGAGAACATCGGAGTTGGAGGGGCCTTCGAATATGGAGCAGAGCCAGAAAAGAACTTGGTACATAGAACAAAAAAAGTCTAGAGGAAAGGACTTGGAACATGGAGCTTTGTAATTAGGAGGGACTTTGGGGACTGAGGAGGGAATACTCAGGGGGTATCAGAGCTGGGAAGGAGCTTAGAACAGCAGATGTCAGAATTTACCCGTAAAGTAGAAAACGCCCGTGTTCTAAGGTTCCTTCCGATTGTGTTTTGAGACTCTTTCTCCCCATTTCTTTTCCCTTGCCCATGAGTCCCCAACGCCAAATGCCACAGAGAAACACGTCAGCTGAAGACGTGTCTGTGAGATTTTCCAGCCATTCTGCTCATCTGTTCCTCAAGCCCTGAAGATCAGGAACTTTTCTGGAGATTGTGGAGAAAGTCAACTGGGAGAGAGGCCTGAGCTCTTTGAACACGAGAACTCCGAGGGGAGCCTCCATCCCGCCCCACGGCAGAGGACCCGACGCCGGCCCACTGTCCCATCTCTGACAGCATCTCCCCCTCCTGGACCCTGGCCACCTTCCCCGCGTCTCCGTGTCAGCCGCCTGTCACGGGCCGTTTCACGAGCAGGAGCGTAAGGGATGAGCTTGCAGAATCGAGCCTCGATGGGGGCCTTTTCCCCCTCAGCCCCTGGCGTTGAGCCCTGGGTGGCAAACTGCAGGGAACCGAAGCCTCTGATCTGGAGGCAGCGTTGGCCCGGTCAGCGAGGCTCGTCTCACGAGCGCACCCCAGCCGTCCGAAGCCTGCGGGGGCAGGAGGTGGAAGGGCTGGGCCACCCTTCTGAGGGGCTGTCAACACGGTCCAGGTGGGGCCTCTTCTGTTCAGAGCCCGGGGCCTGTTCTCGGCAGAAACCTCCAGGAGTGAATCTGGTCCTTGGAAGCGGCCCAAAGTCGTTCCGAGCCAAATCTGATGACGGAGGTGGAGGCCGGGGCAGAGGTGGGGGCGGCGGGGAGATGACTTCAGTGGGACGAGCTCCTTGCCCGGCTCAGAAGCAGGGCCTTTGGGCAGAGCCCTCACAGGCCTTCCCCCAAGGCCTGGCCCTGGAAGCCTCACAGGTTCCCGGGGCTAGGGCTGGAAGGCAGGCCCACAGGGTGGAGAGACTCCAGAGCCAAGGTTTCTGGCCCAGGCTCAGCCATCTCCTTAGCCCTGGGGTGTTCCCATCCTAGATCCCAAAAATGATATTCAGAGAAGAAAGGGCTGTGCCCAGAGTCACACAGCTGGCACGTGAGGGGAGTGGATTCCTCGGCTTGTCCCGAACCCAGGGGCATCTCTGTGGACAGAAGCTCCCCTGCTTCGGTGCTGTCTGTGTACGCCCCGTTCCAGGCTTGGGACCCAGGGAGTGCTGGAGGGAATCTGGGGGTCCAAAGCCTTGTGCTTGGGGGTCCCGCACCCCCTTGGCCACAGACCACAAAGACCCCCTTTGGGCTGAGATCTGTCCCCTGCCCGAGGGCAAAGCTCCGCAAGCAGCTCAGCCTGGTTCTTCACGCCACATCCCCCTCACCCAGTCGGCTCCCGGGCCCGTCCTCCCCACCTGCGCGATAGATCTCACAATACAAATACACACTCATACACACACACATATATACATATAGTTATACAAAGCCCACCTACTTGCTTTTACTTTATCCCTTTCATGCACTATCCCTGTCCATAGCAGGTGTTTAATAAATGTGACTTAGACTGAAGTGACCTGAAAAGGGCAAAATGTAGAAGGGCAATGGAGAGATGGGCAGCCCCTGTTCTGACTCAGCACACACACAATGCCCAAGTCAAGGCCAGAGGAGGCCCGAGGGAGGGGGAGGGGAGGAGGGTGCAGAGAAATGGAGATGCTGAAAGACCTCAAATAAAACTGGAATGTCAGGGCTGGGAGGGAGCCTAGAACAGGGGCTGTCAGGGCTGGGGGGAGAGCTTAGAACAGGGGATGTCAGGGCTGGGAGGGAGCTTAGAACAGGGGGTGTCAGGGCTGGGAGGGAGCTTAGAACAGGGGATGTCAGGGCTGGGAGGGAGCTTAGAACAGGGGGTGTCAGGGCTGGGAGGGAGCTTAGAACAGGGGATGTCAGGGCTGGGAGGGAGCCTAGAACAGGGAATGTCAGAGCTGGAAGGGAGCTTAGAACAGGGGGTGTCAGGGCTGGGAGGGGGCTTAGAACAGGGGATGTCAGAGCTGGGAGGGGGCTTAGAACAGGGGGTGTCAGGGCTGGGAGGGAGCCTAGAACAGGGGATGTCAGGGCTGGGAGGGGGCTTAGAACAGGGGGTGTCAGGGCTGGGAGGGGGCTTAGAACAGGGGATGTCAGAGCTGGGAGGGGGCTTAGTACAGGGGATGTTGGGGCCGGGAGGGGGCTTAGAACAGGGGATGTCAGGGCTGGAAGGGGGCTTAGAACAGGGGATGTCAGGGCTGGGAGGGGGCTTAGAACAGGGGATGTCAGGGCTGGAAGGGGGCTTAGAACAGGGGATGTCAGGGCTGGGAGGGGCTTAGAACAGGGGAGGTCGGAGCTGGAAGGGGTCTCCCAGATCTTATCTAATCCCCTCATTCTTTAGATGAGGCAACAAAGGGGCTGTTATAGGAGTGAAAGCAGATCCTCCCAAATTAGAAACAATTCACAGGCTGTGCGGTGGCTCAGTAGATCTTGTGTTGTAGTAAAGACTTGCCTTCCTCAAGTCTGGTCTTAAATACATACTATCTGTGTGCAAGTCCTTTCATCTTATTTACCTCAGTTCCCTCATCTGTCAAATGAGTTGAAAGGAAATAAACCACAAATAATAAAGTATCTTTGCCAAGAAAGCCCCAGATCGGGTCACAGGACCGGACAGGACCGGACAGCAACGGGCCAATAATTGGCTAGGTCTTTGCTGCCGGAAGCCCAGCTCGGCTCGGGGCAGGAGTACCAAGGGCTGCCTCCCAGGATTGCACTTTTTCAGCTATAAAAACCTATGACAGTATTCCTTAATGGCGGTGGGAACGGTGGCCCCTGATCCCTGTGGTGGTGGGAAAGCCCCATCAGAGCCAGGGGATGTTCGGAGCCTGAGGGACGGCAATTTCGCGGCCCAAACCTCCCCTCCCCATTGCCCTGAATAAAAGTGAATCCAAGCCCCGCGGTTGGCCAAGGGGACCTCCACATCCTCTGGAATCTTGTGATATTTTGAAAGGCCCCCAATTATTTCAGAAACACAAGACGAGAGTTGTCAAAAGTAATTTTTTCTAGCATTAAATTCTATTTGCTTTTTCCGCAAGTTAAATTACCTCCTTCCTCCTTCCAATTACTTACTATCATGTCTCCCGCTGCACCGGAAGGCAAGGGAAGGGGAGGCATTCATTGCAAGGTCCCCTTGGGCGGGCTCCAAACTCCAGGCCAGCGAGAGCCCCCAGAGCTCAGCTTCCCCGTCGGGCAGTAACACAAGACTCTCGCAGACAGAGGCACTTTCATCGGGCACGGCCGATTAGCATTACAGCAATGGCCCCGAGAGCTTCAAAGCCATGGGCCGAGGGAGGACGGGGACATTGTTCTCCCAGAGGAAAGCCGGATCGGGTTTGGGAGCTGACGGGGCTGTTCTTGAAAAGTCTCCTGGCGGGCTCTGGCCGACCCCTTCTCTGCGATGATGGACACACACTTTTCCTGTCAGTATTCTTCTGAGCGGGAACGGTAAGGAAAGCGACATGGCGGCTCAGCCTCCACTAGCCAGCGCTACCAGTGTGCCCTTCTGGGGCAGCTGCCAGGTGCCACGCGTGGAGCTCTGAGCTGGGCACTGGAGGCCGGCTCGGCTTCGGGCAAGCGTGCCCGTCTCTCTGAGCCTCAGTTCCTCCTTCAGAGGAGAAGGCAGATCTGCTGGAAAGAGGGCCGGGCCCCAGGGGAGTGAAGGGGCCTGGGTGTGAGCCCCGATGCCGGACAAGCCAGCTGCCCAGCTTTAACAAAGGAACGACAGCACTCGCACTCCTACCTCCTGGGGCCTGCGCGGTGGAGCAAGCGCGTTGGCAAGCGTGCCGCTCTCTAGAAGGGGCGTCCTTGCCCCCATGCTCATTCCTGCTAGCTCCTCGGGGGCACCACACACTGATTGACCATGGAGCCTTGAGCCCCCGGAGAGTCCGACACAAAAACTGAACTGTTTTGTGTCGTGGAGGAAGGAGCTACTGCTCTTTCTCGGGCATGGGGAAGACAATGGCAGGCGCACCAATAAGCAAGTGGAAAACACTAACAAAGTAAGTGCTGGGTGATTTCTGGAGAGCCGAGAGGCCGCTGGTGATGGAGGGAACAAAAAAAGACTGAAGCTGCACCTCGGGGGACGCTTTCCTCATCTACAAAGTCAGAGCAATAACTTTGAGCCTCACACTCCGCGTCTGCACGGGTGGTTATGATAAACTGAGCCATGGTTCCCGGAGACCCGTGATATCCCAGCATCCAGGCTTGAGCTTTGTCTACCCGGAAACCGAGGCCACGGGGAGAGAGTACTTTCTCCTCCTTGATCCTAGACACTAATTCAATAATTTTGGAGATGCTCAGATTAACGATGAGAAGATCATTAAAATCAGAGGTATGAAAGAAGGTCTCTGTCACATTCCCGCCAAACTAGGTTTGCAATTGAAAAATATTTAACAAAATACATAAAAATGCAATGGAAGGTGGATAGTGTTAATATGTGGTTTTCTAAATTAATACACAGCCCATAGGGATCCTAATGTATGGGTCAGGAGCCCCCAGTTTCTATTTGAGTCTGGTCCCACTGATTGCATTGATACATAGAATCATAGTCTCTGCATGTCGGAAGGCAGTCCATCTATCTAGTCCAACCCGTGACCTCTCTCTTCAGATTCCTCAACCAGGGATCATCCAGCTTGAGCATGAAGATGCCCAATAATGAGAGCTCACTCCCTTCCACCGGCAAATCCACAAAACCATCCAAATTTGTTGGGCTAGTACCTTGCCACCCGAATGGGCAAAATTTGGCAAGGATGGTGCCCATAATTTGGGGAATGGCTGAACGAGTTATGACATAGGCATGTGAAGGCATGCTACAGTACTGTAAGAAATGATGGACGTGGTTTCAGAAAAATCTAGGAAGACCTTTATGAACTGATGCAGAGGGAAGTGAGCAGGGAGAACAAGGCACACAATAACAACCACATTATATAGATCAACCTCTTTGAAAGACTGGGGAACTCTGACACAATAACCAACCACAATTCAAGAGGACTCAAGAAAAAACATTCTGCCCAACTCCACAGACTGAGGCAGATTTTTTTTTTTTTTTTTTTTGGCTATGACCAATATAAGGATTTGTCTTGTTGATGCTTCGTGTTTACAAGAGGTTTTGTTTTTCTTGTTTTCTCCATGGGGAGAGGAAGAGAAAAGTAGAAGGGAAAGAATTTAGTCCTAAAAATCAAAAGGAAGGGAGAGGAGGGAGAAGAGAAAGAAGAGAAAGAAAAAGGAAAGAAGGGAGTAGAGAGAAGAAAGCAAATTTGGCTAGGCTGGGATCTTAGGCAGTCAGTGGAGATACATGTTTGTACTCCTTGAATTCTGCTTGCCAAGATCGCTGCTTCACCAAAATACTCCCTTCTCTTGCCATAGAGTGGGAAGGATGCTCAGGATTTGGGTTGGCGTGGGGCTGGGGGCGAGGAGTGATGGGCTGGGGGCCGCACTTCCTGTTCCATTGTTCCCCACTCCAGCCCCAGCTGTTTCCGATCACTTGTTGAGACACCCATCGGCTCGGGTATTCCTGAGCTCTATTTCCCTAACCGCTGATCCCCTTCTGGGCTCTCCCAATTCCTGGTTGCCCTCTCTCTTCCTGCTACTAAATGCCAGCTAAGACTTTAAATCCACATCCTATACCGGGCAGATTCCTGTGATGTAGCAGGTAAAACATCCCAGTCCCAGGTAACAACAGGCTGCCTCCTCCTAACATGTTTGTGCTAAACACATTAAACAAGGACGCGGAGAGAGCCCAGAGTTATCTCCGGTATGCACCAAGCACAGCCTAATCCACCTCGACTGCTCCTGGAAGGGCAGCTTCTCAGCGGGTCACGCGGTCAGGAGCTGGTTTCCCAGACAGCCAGAGTGGCCTCTCCCGCTTTTCCGAGGGTGGCACCTGACTCTGGGGTGGAGGACGCTGGATTCAGATCCTGACTGTCCCTCACTGCTTGTGGGGCCCTGACTCAATCCCCCTCCTCTCAGGAAGGATGATTGTTCCTAAATAGGCTTCGGGAAACAGACTTCCTGCCAGTCTGAAATGCCCACGCCAAGAAAAGGGAGCCTTCTGAGAGCCGCTGCCCTCCTCGGAACACGCACCGGGGCAGGGAGAAAAACCAGCCTGGACTTTAGGAGAGATGCCCGGGATTTAGGCCATCAAGAACTTGAACCACTTCTGTGGTTCTTGGTTACCTCACCTGGAAATGTTCTCTAGGGTCCCTCCCCACTTAAACAGTATGGAATTCTCTATGGAATGCTCCTGCAAACAAAGGCAGCCTGCCACCCCTCACTCCCACCCTGGTTCAGAACATAATTAGAGGAGTTCTTTCTTTTTTAATTTTTAAATTTAGGGTTCCTGTAAGGAAAACCTTCCTAATCATTGGAGGTGGAACCCCAAATCGGAATGAGCAGGGCACTGTGTCCCCCTCCCCCTTAGAACGGGAAGACTCTAAGGAAGCCCCCAAGCTTGGGTACCACCTCCTCCAGGAAGCATTTCCTGATTTTCTCCCTTCCCCAGGGAAAATGTTCAGCATATATTTCTAAGGAACTTGCTCTTTCCTTCAATAGAGGGCTGGGATCTCCAACACTCCGCACAGTGCCGGCACAGACCAGCTGGGCTAGTGTTTGTGGAGTTCTTTTTCCCTGTTCTCCCCTCCCTCTTCAACTGATGGACGGGGTCTGTATTTGTCCCCATTTTATATTCTATTATTTTATTTTTTGAACGCAGGAAAGATTTATCTTACATTCTTGTAAGATACATTCTTCTCCCTTTCCTGATTCCCCAATGATCATTGTCCCCATTTTAGAGACGGGGAGATTGAGGGTCAGACCCCGGCAGGGACTTTCCCGAAGTCTCACAGATAGTAGTGTCACCGTTTGCATCAGACAGATGAAGAAATGGAATCTCACGGAAACCCAAAGCAGTGAGCGTGGGGGTGTCTTTTAAAATGTTTTGATAATTGTGTTTTAACAGATTAATTTCCTTTGCGATCCCGCGTATCTTGTTTGATACATTTAACAATAGTGTTCCTGAGCGGGCCTTCTCCAGACCTCCGGCCACACAGACTTAGGGAAGCCCCCCATTAAGAACTGTCGGAGACCCCGGCCATTCCTGAAGCCCGCGGGCTCGCCCTGCGGGGAGGAAGCCGGACCAAGGGACCAAGGCGGGATTTGAACTCTGGTCTCCTTCACCTCTCCCTGGGGGCATCCACAACTAGGAAACAGCCGAGGAGGGTTCGCGCGCGCTCTCCCGAGGCTCGCCCCCCCCAGCCCCCTCTGTTCCCCCCCCCCGCCCCCCGCCCGCTGGGCCGCCTACCTGTGTAGTCGGGGTGGCAGTCGCAGGTGTAGCCGCCCTCCCGGCTCCGGCACAGCCCGTTGCCGCCGCAGGGGCTGGAGTAGCACAGGTCGATCTCGGTCTCGCAGTAGTCCCCGGTGAAGCCCGGGGGGCAGCGGCACCGCAGCCCGCTGATGGGGTGGATGGGCCGGAACAGCACCGTGGTGGAGCTGATGAAGGGCGCCGAGCTGTCGAACTTGAGCACGGACACACACTTCATGTAGTTCTCGCACGGCTCCCGCAGGCAGATGTTGTCGTCGAAGGGCAGCACGCGCTGGGTGGAGATCATCCTGAGGAGGGTCCGGTTCAGGTAGATCTGCTCCTGGAGGTCCTCGGACGGGAAGAAGCGGTTCCGGACGCCCCCGGGCAGAAGCGCCGAGAAGGTCACGTTGAGGATGTTGGAGCTGACGTCCGTGTCGTTCTGGACGTTGAAGACGAAGATGCCGTCGGTGGTGGTGGACAGCACGGCGGCCACGCCCTCCACGAAGAGGGAGAGCAGCGGGGACAGGAACTTCTCCTGGGACATGTTCTCCAGGCGGACCGTGATGCTGTTGGTCAGCATGTCGTCCGTGATGATGGTCACCCGCAGGGTGCAGAGGGCCGTCACGCTGTGGATGCCATCTGCAAAACAGAGACGCGTGACAACGTGACTTCGGACCCGCGCGGCCAGACCGGCTCCCCAGGAGAGAACTCTCCCTCCCTTCTTTGCTGATGGGGGGGCTCCGGACACGGGACACTGCCGACTTAGGTGAAACGTCGGTCAGTTTTGCTGAACTCTCTCTCTCTCCTCCCTGCTTCCTTCCCTTCCTCATCCAGTCATTCTCTCTCATTCCTGATGATAAGGAATTGGGGGGGGGGGCATATTGGGGAATGGATGTGATATAAAAACAAGACATAACATTTTTAAAAGAATTTCCCCAATTGTTCCACCCAGTCGACACCCTCAGGATGAGAGTACAGTGCAAAGGAACATAGAGATTGGGGAGTATGTAAATCCATCTGTCCCCCCACCCACCCATTAATCAGCTGAAAAGCTTTTTTCAAAGTATTGGTAAGAATTGGGCAGCCTCGAGTGCCTGGTGGAAACCAGTCAGGGCCGCGGATCAGGCTGAGACGGAGGCTTTGCTTCCACACTGGCTGGGGGCTTGTCTGGGATTCCGGGTCGGTGGGCTGGCCGGGCTGGGGGATGGACCCTCCTAGCAGTGGCTGCTGGGGCCTTTACAACCTGCATCCCGGCGGATCATGGAGCCCCTCCCTTCTCCCTCCCCCAGCTCCGGGTGGGCTTGGAGCGGGCGTGGACTCAGAAGGGACCTTGTCGGGGCTCCTTCAGACACCAAGGATGGGACTGAGGTATCCTGGGTCAGGCTAATTTCTAGGTTCTCCCTTCTAGGAGGCCCAGTGGGACGGAAACCAGCCTGCCCAAGCTGGGAGAGCCCTTCAATGCCACAGAGAACGACCCCCATATTGAAAGGGGAAGAGATTCCCCGGAGTCCCACAGAAAGCCAAGGCCAGAGGCCAGAGGCCAGTCTCCAGGAGCCCTGGTCCAGAAGAGTCTGCAGAAGATACAGGGAATGAAGTGCTCAATGGGGTCATGAAAACCATGTGCTTTGGGGCACAGAACAGATTTCCTGTTTAAACAACACAAAAGTCAGCCCTTTCATCCCTTCCTGATAGCAACAATAGTGCATGATGGGAGGACAAGTGACTATGAAATATCATACACGTATTCTTGGTTTCTAGAAATCCTCAGGAACAAAACTAGAGATGGGAGACGGTGCCCTAGTGTAGAGGGTGCCCAAAACAAGAACGGTCCTGGATTCAAATCCTGAATCAGAATTCCTTAACTATGGGACCTCAGGTGAGTGCTTCCTGTTTGTGGGCCTCGACTTTCTCACCTGGGAAATGGGGGTCATCAGCTTTGGGCCGGGATTGTACTGTACAGAAAAGCGCAAGGTTTTATGGGAAATGAGGGGAGTCGGGCTTGTTGGTGGCTTGCCCAGCACCCTCCCAGCACTGCCTGGGGGCCACCTCCTCCAGGGGTCTTTCCCAGTCTTCCCCGTTGTTGAGGTCTCCAGGCCCCTGAAATTGCTTCGTGACTGTCTGGTATCGACTTTTGTGGGCTTCCCTCTGGGAGGAATGGAAGCTTCCTGAGGGCAGCCCTAGCTCTAGAATCCGACCTCCGCCGGAAATCCCGGATGAGCCTTGCTCCCTTATGCTCAAGGAGGAAGGGAGGCGCCAAGAGGGATTAGCATTCCAGGGCCAGTCCCAATGGGCAGGATGCCAGAAAGGGCCAGAGCAGCTTGCCCCAGCGGCCCTCCCCTTCCCAGCCTGCACTGGGGCTGCTGGCCCGGCCTCTGCCCACCTTGGGGCCCATCTCCCAGGGTTATGGCCCCTCCCTCGCCAGGGCTGCTGCCGGGGTCCATCCTTCTCCGTGGGCACAGAGGGAGGGGCAGGGAGCCCGCGGGTGTCATTAGTATTCAGCACCCCATCTTCTCCCTCCGGGCACTGCCAAGGCTGCCCCACCGGCTGGCACTCACCCCACCCGCAGCCCCTCTCCCGAGAACCCAAACAAAGCCTCAGCCCTGAAGATACAAAGCTCCGAAATAAAGGACACAATAGAGCGTGACATTAATTAAAAATAATGAGATGATCGTAAAATTAGCCCCCGAAGAGGTGCCAGGATTCAGGGCCCGGGAAGGCTGAGAGCGTCCCCGTATCTCAGAGTCGGGGGCGAGAAGCCGGGACCTCGGACCCTCCATCCCAGTCTGGAGAAGTCTGATGAGTCCTGGCTGGGAAGCCCAGTGGCCGGCTCTCCTCCCTGCCCTCTGTCCTCAGCCACGACGCAGCTCAGGGAGAAGGGTCCGAGGCTTTCCCAGAGGAAAAGCGGAATGAAAGAGCCGAAGGTTTGGGGCTGGGCAGCCCACACACATGCTCACACATTGTGCCCAGCTCTGCCCCCTGGCCAGGCAGAAAAAGTCTAATCCCGCTGCCATATGAATGCAATCCCGGCCCCACCCCAGGCTCTTTCTTTTCCTTCCCACCCCGTTCCCTGCAGTCCCCTCATTCTCACGGTCCCGGTCCCGGGGCCTGCTCCAGGACGTCAGCGTCCCTCCCAGGAGGTGGGGCCCGGCCGAGGAGAGTTTGGATCATTGGAGCTGAAAGGCTCATCTCCCAGAGGGGTAAACTGAGGCTCAGAGGGGGGCCAGGGCTTCACCCAGGGCATAGAGAGAAACTTGAACTCGGCTCCTAAAATGCAGTGAGTGCCCTTCTCCCCCGCTAAGTGCCCCACGAACTCTGGGTCTGGCACAGGACCAAGCTGGAAGGCAGCCCTGACGCTTACGCCCCGGGTGGTATGTCGGACCAGTTCCCTGGCCTCAGTTTCCATTTCTGTAAAGCGAGCGTCCAGCCGTCCTGAGCAGTGTCTTTGTCGGACGCAGACCATGCTGGACAGGAGGGGCCATCCTGGCTCTCTCGAGACCCCCCCACATACATGGGCAGACTCACGCGTGTGCATATACACACGCGGGTGGAGGCTCTGTGACATTCCCCCTGTGGGACATTTCCTTTTCGTCCTAGTGGCCACCACTGAGACCTGCCCGGGGGGGGGGGCAGGGACTCGGGGACCCCCGGGAAGGCCTCGCTGCCACGACCCCCTGGGGACTCATTCTCCCCTTCTCCCCGCCCCCAGCCCCAAGCTGGGACCACCGGAGCTGCTGTCTCTGAGCCACATCCCCCAGAGGGCCGTTCGCCGGAGATGGAGCCCGTCCAGGCTTCCAATTAAGTTCAGACAAACCAGTGTCACCACTTCCTCCCGCGGCCACAGACTCCAGAGCTGGGGGCCGGGGCGGGGGCAGGAATCAGAAGCCACCCTGGGGCAGCATCTCCTCTGCGCCATCCGGACCCACTTCTGCTAGAAGACTTTCAGGAATGGGAAACTCACCCCAGCCAAGGGGTAGCCACTCTGGGACAGCTCGTTTAATGCAGCCCCCTCACTAACAGGTTTAGCGACTTGTCCAGGCTCATGCAGGAAGAGCCAGAATCCGAACCCAAGTTCTTTGGGTGAAAGATCGAGGTCTTTCCCTGCCCCCAGGCTGGCCGGAAGCCTCTCCCATCGTCTGCCTCCTCTATTTCTCACTGATCCGCTCCTGCTCCTGCTCTCTGAAGCAGAGGGATCCCTCCCCCAGCCTACAAGTGTCCCCGACCCCCAGATCCTGAGCCCCCTCTGACCCCGGACTCACTCCTCTGGACCCAAGCGGACAAAAGTGGGACCTGGATGAAGAGCCCGGCCGAGGACCCGGCTCCCAGGCTCGCGGCCTCTTCCCACCTCTCCCATGCTCCGTGCCGTGTAACAACAGTAATGAACAGTAGTGACCATCGGGGCCCCGTACTCTAGGAACCACGGGACTAGGGAAGCTGCTGTGCCAGTGTAGAGTGCCCGCAGACTGGGGAGAGTCCTGCCTCCGGGCCCCCCAGCCGGGATGCAGAGGCAGGACCCGGCTTTCCTGCTCCCCTCAGCCCTCCTCCCACTAAGCCACACGGCCACCATTCTTTAAGGGAAAAAAAGTGCATCACAATTGGACGGCCTTTTCAGCTTTTCCCAGTGGTTTTGCCATTTATATTATTTTATTGCCAAATGGCCCGGGGAGGCTTGTGCCAGTGAGATCCCATTTCATGGACGAGAAGACTGAGGCTGAGAGGAAGCCTTCTGGATGGGGGGGGCCGTCATTCTCCAGCCCCTTTTCCTTGCCTCCATGCTGGGTTCCGGAGGAGCTGGAGGACGTCCCAGGATCAGGCGGAACATTCCAGAGTTGGGTTAGTTTGTAAATCGCCTATGGGACTGGGCTAGGCTGGGGACCCCCAGATGCCCGGAGAGAACAACATCAGTGGAGGGCCACACACGCGCGAAAAGCAAAACAGAAACATTCCCATCTTCGCTGCGCAAATTAAGAACAGAGAGAGGGGGAAAACCCTTTGAAATGAAACAAGAAAGCCTTCCAACCCAACCGAGGGGAAAGGCAGGGGAGCAGGAGGAGGAGCAGCAGGTGGGACCCACAGGGAAGGAAAGAGATGTTGCAGACACAAAGACTACACCATGGCAGGGGTGGGAAGGACCTGAGGCAGGGCATGGTGGAGCTGGAGGGGGCTTAGAACAGGGGATGTCAGGGCTGGGAGGGAGCTTAGAACAGGGGATGTCAGGGCTGGGAGGGAGCTTAGAACAGGGGATGTCAGGGCTGGGAGGGAGCTTAGAACAGGGGATGTCAGGGCTGGGAGGGGGCTTAGAACAGGGGATGTCAGGGCTGGGAGGGAGCTTAGAACAGGGGATGTCAGGGCTGGGAGGGGGCTTAGAACAGGAGAGGTCAGGGCTGGGAGGGAGCTTAGAACAGGGGATGTCAGGGCTGGGAGGGGGCTTAGAACAGGGGATGTCAGGGCTGGGAGGGGGCTTAGAACAGGGGATGTCAGGGCTGGGAGGGAGCTTAGAACAGGGGATGTCAGGGCTGGGAGGGGGCTTAGAACAGGGGATGTCAGGGCTGGGAGGGAGCTTAGAACAGGGGATGTCAGAGCTGGGAGGGAGCTTAGAACAGGGGATGGCAGAGCTGGGAGGGAGCTTAGAACAGGGGATGTCAGGGCTGGGAGGGAGCTTAGAACAGGGGGTGTCAGAGGTGAGATGAACATTAAACAAGGAATATTAAATCAAGTACAAGCATTTACTAAACATTAAATGCCAGGCACTGTGCTACGTGCTCAGGATACAGAGAAAGGCAGAAAACAGTCTCACAGTTCAGGTGCTTCCAGTCCAGAGGAGACAATAAGGAAATATCTTCTTATAAACATAAGTATCCAGTGAGATGGGACAAACTCGGACTGGAGAGGCTGGGGGCTGTGCCAGCAGAAGCCTCAGGTTGCAGCCGCGGGGATGGGGGGGTAGGGGGTGGGGGGGGGAACGGTAAGGGGGGGGGCGCGCCTTGGGGGTCCGTCCCTTTATTTTCTACAAGAGGACATCAGGCTCCTAAGAGGGGAAGTTCTTCCCATGGTGCCTCAGGCCGCCGGCTCCAGGACGGGACAGAGCCAGGCTGGCTGGCTTTCCTTGGGGAGGAAAGTGTTAATCTGATGGTGAGCAGCTGCCGTCACACCCTGGGGTGCCTTTGGGCTATTGGCTCCAGAGTAAGTTTTCACTTGTTATTACTGCCCTTTGAAATGCTGATTAGTTCTGACTAACCCGCGACAGAGACTCTAAGCTGGAGCCCTGGAAAATGGAAAGGCCCAGAAGGAGAGCGAGCAGGATCTGGGGGAGGGGGAGAGAGGGCAGAACGGTTTTCTCTAAATCTGACCCCCCCCTCCCCCGCCACCGTCCCCCCAGCCCTGAGCTAGGTCAGGCTGGAGCCAGCCAGGCAGGGACAGTGGGTAAGTCTGAGTCTCCTAAGCGCCCCACGTGGCCCCAGCCGCGTCTCAGATCCATTCATCACGTCCAAAAGGGAGCCTCTCCTCTGTGCCCCCAATCCATGCCTCCTCCCAGCGTCCCTTTCCGGCAGGAACACCTCCATCCTTCCCGGCACTCAGGTGAGTAACCTGCCCCTCCCCCCTCCCGCCGCCAGTCCCAGCTCCCGCTTCCTCCCCACACACTGGGCTGAGCCTCCCGCAGCCCTCACTGTCTGTCGCCCAGGGAATCGGCCTCGGGTTTCATCTCCCGAGCCCCGCCCCTCTCCGTTGCACAAGCTGCCAGACTGGCCCCGCCTCCCCGGGTCAGAGGCCTGGAGGAGCTCTCTCTCATCTCTAAGGTAAAGCCCGAGCCCCTCATCCTGCCGCTGCGAACCTCCATTTACCCGGCGAGCATTTATTAAGCACCAGTCCTCTCCCGGGCGGGCGGCTCCCGCTGCCTCCCCAGCCATCTCCGGTCGGGCTGACCTGCATCCGGCCCCCGAGCCCGGAGGGCTCCGGAGGAGGAACTGAGGCGGCCCGGCCCGGTTTCAATCCAAGCCATTTGCACGGCACCGCATCCTCCCCACGGCACCGCATCCTCCCCACGGCACCGCATCCCTCCCCACGGCACCGCATCCTCCCCACGGCACCGCATCCCTCCGCACGGCACCGCATCCTCCCCACGGCACCGCATCCTCCCCACGGCACGCATCCTCCCCACGGCACGCATCCTCCCCACGGCACCGCATCCTCCCCACGGCACCGCATCCCTCCCCACGGCACGCATCCTCCCCACGGCACCGCATCCCTCCCCACGGCACCGCATCCGCCCCACGGCACCGCATCTCCCCACGGCACCGCATCCCTCCCCACGGCACCGCATCCTCCACGGCACCGCATCCTCCCCACGGCACCGCATCCTCCCCACGGCACCGCATCCCTCCCCACGGCACCGCATCCTCCCCACGGCACCGCATCCCTCCCCACGGCACCGCATCCCTCCCCACGGCACCGCATCCTCCCCACGGCACCGCATCCCTCCCCACGGCACCGCATCCCTCCCCACGGCACCGCATCCTCCCCACGGCACCGCATCCCTCCCCACGGCACCGCATCCTCCCCACGGCACCGCATCCCTCCCCACGGCACCGCATCCCTCCCCACGGCACCGCATCCCTCCGCACGGCACCGCATCCTCCCCACGGCACCGCATCCCTCCGCACGGCACCGCATCCTCCCCACGGCACCGCATCCTCCCCACGGCACCGCATCCTCCCCACGGCACCGCATCCTCCCCACGGCACCGCATCCCTCCCCACGGCACCGCATCCCTCCCCACGGCACCGCATCCTCCCCACGGCACCGCATCCTCCCCACGGCACCGCATCCCTCCCCACGGCACCGCATCCCTCCCCACGGCACCGCATCCTCCCCACGGCACCGCATCCCTCCCCACGGCACCGCATCCTCCCCACGGCACCGCATCCTCCCCACGGCACCGCATCCTCCCCACGGCACCGCATCCCTCCGCACGGCACCGCATCCTCCCCACGGCACCGCATCCCTCCCCACGGCACCGCATCCCTCCCCACGGCACCGCATCCCTCCCCACGGCACGGCCCTGAGAGCCTCGGCCCGACAAGCCCACCTTTCCCGCCTGATCTCCCGGGAGAGACAGCGCCGGGCGGCGGAGGGAGCCCAGGCTCTGGGAGCGCCTGAATGGGGACCCAGCGGGGTCCCTTCCTTACTTCCTGGGTGACCGGAGCCGGGCCCTGCTTATTAATTGTAGCTTCTTATTTACAAGACATTCGCGTGGGTAATTTTTCAGCACTGACAACTGCAAAACCTTCCGCACCAACTTTTCCCCTCCTTCCCCCCCCCCCCAAGATGGCAGGTAGTCCCACACGTGTTAAATGTGTTCGAGTACATGTTCAATACAATAGATGTATACATGTCCATAGTTATTCTCGGGCCCTTCTTACCACCCATCCCCAACTTCACTTTGTATTTCATGTCCTGTATTCACATTATGTCTACAGCTAGAGCGGAAGCCCCACGGGGGCGCAAGGGCCTTATTTCCTCTCTACAGCGGAAGCTCCACCACACCAGGGCGGAAGCGCTTCATTTCCTCTCTACAGCTAGAGCAGAAGCCCCACGGGGCCGGAAGCGCTTTCATTTCATCCCTACAGCTAGAGCGGAAGCTCCCTGAGGGCAGACCAGCTTTCACTTCCTTTCTACAGCTACAGCGGAAGCTCCCTGGGGTGGAAGCTCTTTCATTTCATCCCTATAGCTAGAGCGGAAGCCCCACGGGCCGGAAGCGCTTTCATTTCGTCCCTACAACTAGAGCGGAAGCCCCACGGGCCGGAAGCGCTTTCATTTCGTCCCTACAGCTAGAGCGGAAGCCCCACGGGCCGGAAGCGCTTTCATTTCGTCCCTACAACTAGAGCGGAAGCCCCACGGGCCGGAAGCGCTTTCATTTCATCCCTACAGCTAGAGCGGAAGCTCCCCGGGGGCAGACCAGCTTTCCCTTCCTTTCTACAGCTGCAGCGGAAGCTCCCGGGGCGGAAGCGCTTTCATTTCGTCCCTACAGCTAGAGCGGAAGCCCCACGGGCCGGAAGCGCTTTCATTTCGTCCCTACAACTAGAGCGGAAGCCCCACGGGCCGGAAGCGCTTTCATTTCGTCCCTACAGCTAGAGCGGAAGCTCCCCGGGGGCAGAAGCGCTTTCATTTCGTCCCTACAGCTAGAGCGGAAGCTCCCCGGGGGCAGACCAGCTTTCCCTTCCTTTCTACAGCTGCAGCGGAAGCTCCCGGGGCGGAAGCGCTTTCCTTTTGTCTCCGTGCCCGGTAAGTCCCAATTCTTGTAGAACTGACGCATTAGAAGGTGAGCTCCGCAAGCTCGGGCTCCGCGCCGCTCCGGCCATCGGTCCCCGCACAGACCATAACGGAGGCTGAGCGTTTACCGAGCTGGCCGCCCCGCTCTGAGCACCTGCCTGACCTTCCGGCCCTGCGGGAGGAGAGATGGAGCTGAGGGACGCGGTGCCGGGGTTGGCGAGGCCCCGGGGGGAGGGGGGGCAGGGAATCTCGGCCTTCGGAGGCTGGCCACGCCGGCCCCAGCCTTGCTCCCCGTGCTCCTTCCCTGTGAACTCCCGGGAAGAGGCGGGCAGGTCGTAACCACGCTCTGGTTCAAGTGCAGTTTAGGGAGGGGCTGGCCCGGAGCCCAAAGTCATGCCCCGACAGGTTGGACAGAGGGGGGCCCACCGGGGCCGAGGCAGCGGGGAGGGGAAGCAGGGGCGCAGCACCCCGCAAGTGCCCCAGAAGGGTTCGGAGAGTCTGACCCCCCGGGCCAGCTCTGGGATCCTCCGGGGCCACTTATCCGACCCTCTCCTGAGGGATGGCCCTGGAGCACAGATGATAACCCCAGAGAAATAGGTAAATAGTGCACTGTGTTGGGAGGAAAGGGAGCTGAAGCCTGGGGCAACTTGGGAGCAGGCCGGAGTGGCCACTGAGACAAGCCTTGAAGGACACAGAAGGGAGGAGGGAGAGCGTTCTGGGCAGGAGGGGAGCCACGGCACCGGGATCACTCCTGCACCTGGAGCCCGGAGAGGAGAGAATGGGCAATGAGCCTGGGAAGCAGGCCTACATCACCGGGTCCCAGAGGCCGTTGGAGGCAGCGGGGAGCCACTGAAGGCTGCTGAGCAGGAGGGGTGCTTTGGAAAGGTCAGGAGCAAGGCGGAGGGCGCACTAGCGTTGGAGAAGGCCTGGGCCAGCTTCGGGCGGGAGAGAGATCGTTGCCAACCACGGACAAATACAAATACTAAACGTGCGACTCGCCCCAACTCTGCCCTCCCAGCCACCAGGGGCGCCTGGCTGGGCCGCCTCCACCTTGGCCTAAGTCTTCACCCAAGTCCTGCTACACGACATATCTCCAGAGACAAAAATAGCTGTTAGCCTTGGCAGGAGCCGGGGAGCTGCTTCTCCAGCCAGGAATCTGGGCTGGCTAAGCAGGAATTTGTCCCAACAAAGCCGATATTAAGCAGACGGAGGGAATGTCCCGTAGCCCCAAGGGAAGCCAGCTGCCTCCTCCCCCGAGAATTAGGCGCTGGGGCTCCCTTTGGAGAGAGGCCCAAACAAAGGCATGGTGGGCACCCGGTTTCCAGGCTAAGGACCAGGAGAGAAGCTCTCCTGCTTCTCGGTGGCAATCAGAGAAAGGGCACTCAAACTCCCAAGTCAGAGGTGGGACCTAAATCACTCCAAAGGTCTGAGGTCTGCAATACTCAGGCCGTCCGGGAATTGTGGCAAGCCAGTGGGAATGCTGGGGGCGGGAATCAGGGCCCTGGACATCCAGCCTCCCGCTGCTGGGCTCCAGAGGCAGACCAGAGCAGAGCGGGGAGTCAGCGAGAGCCCGTGCGGGGGTACGGGGGAGAATGTCCTGATGAGAGCCGAGAGTCGGCCTCCAGAAGCGGTGAGCTCTTCACTAGTGGAGGCAAGCCGCTGGCTGGGGAGGATACCCAGGAGATCCCCGTCAGATCCAGGTCGGGCCAGATAAGCTCCGGGGTATTTACCCAGTTTGGGGTTCAGAAAAGGCCAAGTCATGTCTCCCAGTAAGCCCACAGGCCCTTATGGCTGCTGCCTCAGTGTGACCTTGCCAGGCAGCTCCCAGAGCACTCTATGCCCTCTCGGGGTCTAAGGATTTGTGGCTGGGAGGACCTTGGAAACCCAACTCAGACCAAACACCCAAAGTCCGGGAAGGAGAAATGACTTGGAACTTGGATCATAGGATCCCAGATCCAACCAAAAGGGAAACTGAGGCTGGAGAGGGGTTTGTCCAGGATCTCAGGTTAGCAGCAAACCTGGATTCTATCCCTGGGAAGTAAGGGGCTGTACTTCTCCCCGCCAGGCACCCAGGGATGCCCTTCTTGGATTAAAGATTTCACCACAAACCTCCTCTCCCCCCTCCTGCCAAACGCCAGGGGATGTCCAGGCAGGAAGGCCAGCTCTGGCACCTCACTTTGACCAATGAGAGCCAAGAAGCCAGGAGCCGAAGGTCTCGAGGTTTGATGACCAACTTAAGGACGACCTGGGGGGAGAGGAGGGAAGAAGGGGCTCTGGACTCCCTCCTCCTCCTGACCTCAGAGAAGCCTCTCCCCTTTTCAGGGTCTCAGTTTCCCCCTCCTACACAGTAATGAGGCAGTTGGACATAGTTCAATAGAAAGGAATCAAGAAACCAGGTTTAAATCCTGCCTCTCATTTGTGTCTCCTTGGGCAAATCCTCACGTGTAAAATGCGGGTCTGACAGGTCCCCTCCCAGCTCTTTCAGCCAGAGCCTCTCATGTGCTCAAGAAGCTTTGTTGGCTCCCCATTAATTCGGGGAGGAATTCTCAGCCTGACTCCAACTGAAGCTCAGTCCTCGTTTTTCTTTGCCAGCTAACACCGAGATGGGCTGGAGGACACGCGTTGGAAGGCACCGTGTGAGCTGTGCCCAGAGGAGGGGGACCCCAGAAAGCCTCTGTGGAGGCCCAGGGCTGGGAAAGGAAGGCAAGTGTGCCCTAGTGGAGCAGGGAGGGTCCTGCTGGCCTCTGACACCTTTTCCTTCCTTACAAAGGCCTTCTTCCTGTCTGCCCTGGTTGGCCACTCAGCACAGACCAAAACCCAGGGACTTTTACTCCAACAAATTTCCCCGGGGCAGGACGTCACCTCCAACAAGGGGGCTTGTTCCTGGTCCCTCGAGGTGTCCCTCAGAGGAACGGGCTGCCGTGAGAGGCACTGTGGGGAGGATCCCGTGGCCAGGGAGGCTGTTGGGAGAGCTCGGTGGGCTGGGACTTAGAATTAGTTCCGAGTGGAACATTTTCTTGAAACCAGGAGCTCAGATGCCCCTCTTGTTCTATCCTGGTGAAGGAACTCCCAGCATGGAAACTCCCTCTAAAGATGGGCCTTTTTGTATGTCTATATAACCTAAACATACATATACCCATACACATTCACATAAACATATGAATCTGTGTTTCATTTTAAAGGTTACAAAGTACCTCACTTGTGTCATTTCCTTGTATCTTTTTTTTTTAATTATTATTATAGCCTTTTATATACAAAGCATATGCATGGGTAATTTTTCAGCATTGACCCTTGCAAAAACTTGTGTTTCAGCTTTTCCCCTCCTTCCCTCCGTCCCTTCCCCAGATGGCAGGTAGTCCCATACATATTAAATATGTTAAATACAATATATGTATACAGCACAAGTTATCTTGCTGCCTAAGAAGGATCAATTTCCTCGTATCTTTATAAGAATCTGGGAGGCTAGTGATCTCATCACCATTTTACAGATGGGGAAACTGAGTCTGAGTGACCAGAGTCATTCGTTTGTAACATTTGAATACAGATTTTCCTGACTTCGAGTCTAGCACTCTACTCACTGGGCCACCACCTCTGCGACTTGATAAGCTCAGAAAAGGTTGTCTGGGGGCTCTGAGATGTCAGGTCACTTGGCCAGGGTCATTATAAGTGACGGGGAGTCAAACTTAAGATTTCGCGATGGGAATCGAGGATTTTAAAGTACAGAAAGCTAAATGAGAGGCAGAGCCCCAGTTCTGGAATTGCTTTGGAGCCCACAGGGCAAGGCCAGAGCTTCTCGGCTGCCATGTGCCAGGCACGAAGCCAGATCCCCGGAGAATCCAGAGCAGGACCGAGAATCCTGCCCTGGGCTCAGGTGAGCCCACCTTCTCCCCAGGCTCCCTCCCCCTCTTCTCCCAGCTCTGAGGGCACAGATCCCCAAATCGTATTAGGGTCTTTCTAAGGTAATGAAGGGCTCAGACAGAAGCTTTGTCTAATAACGACTATCCTGTTATTAAGTGATTAGGGGATAGCAGGGATGTGAGGAGTACTGGATGGGCGTCTTCGAGGAAAGGGGGAGCCCAGAAAGCTGCAATCAAGCCTTGGCTTAGCGGAGATCACAGCTGGCTTAAGCTCAGCTCGCTCCTAATTAGGAGCTTGTCCATCTTTAGAAGGATCCCAGACAGTAACCTGGCCCATCCTTCGGATAACGCCCTGAAGTCCAAATCCATAACCATCGGCCTGCCTGGCAGGTGTGTGGGGCGGCCGGAGGAAGGCCAGAGGAACGACCAACGGCTTCTCATGGCACCGGCACAGATCAAACACAAGCATTCCTCACCTTTAAGACAAATGAGAAGCTCCTTGCATCCTCACCATTAAGGAGAGGAGAGAAAGGCAAGTGACATCCAGGCCCGAGCGCAGGTCCTGTTGGGTAACTAGCATCCGGAAAAGAGACCCAGGCGGGGACCTCGAAGCTATCACATCCCACAGAGGGGGAAATTCTCTAAGGGGCTTGGATGGGATGTCTCCCAAGCTCCCCTTCTCACTCTAGAACCCAGATTCTATAAACTCCTCAAACCTGCCTTGGAAGACAGCTATTTATCACCACTGTTGTTCCTCCCCAAGGGCCCTTTTAGGGGCTCGAGGAGGAGGAAGGGAGAAGTCCATGCCCGGGATGGACAATTAAGAAAATGTTCCCACCACAGTCAGGCCCAGCAGCCCAGAATGGGGGCAGGGTTTTATAGGCCAATGAAAATTTCCTACCAGTAATTTAATTCTTCCAAAGTAAGCAATTACTCTGCTTACACCCAGCCCCACTGAAGGAAGGGCCCTTCTTTCTACCTGGGATAATGAATGGCCAAATGAGTCCCACTCCCAATTCTTCTATTAATCAGAAACAGAAGCAATGTCCTTTGGGAACGGGGGTGGCTTTGCTGTTTAATGACCACTAGGTTGGGCGGGGAGGGACTACTTTCCCATGATAGAGCCATGTTTGTAACTATTAACCAAGTGAACGTCTGCCCTATCCAGCCGGCTCCCCGGGGGTAGGCAACTCAGCTCCAGGCTCATCAAACATTTACCCAGCTGGGGTGAGAGTCAGGCCCCTGCCCACCCTCAGCCTCCATTCAGACCCACAATAATAGCTCAGGAAATTGCAGAGTCTGCAAGAGGGCACCGGGTTCAGCCTCCCAGCCCCATAGAGAAATACTTCTAGAACCAAGGATTTAGTCGCATTCACAGGCCTCCTGCTCTGTGACTAGGATTAGAATACGGGATACCAAGGAAAAGGGGCCAGCCCCTGCCCTTGAAGAGACGACCTTCTGGTGGTAGAGTGACAGGTAGGGAAGGAGGGAGAGAGACAACTGGGAGATGAGTAAGGTCTCATGTCGGACGATACATGGGTACTGCCGAGAAATCTCAGGGCTCTGTGGGAACAAGAAAAGGGGGGAGGTCCTGAGACTCCTTCCCAGCTCTCCTATCTCATTTCTGGAGCCAATAAAAATCGACAAAGCGCGTCCTCACAAGAGCCCCTTTGGGGAGGGCTCAGTGTGTAGATGTTTATTCTCCCCATTTTACAGAGACTAGCTCAAACTCACATACTTGAACTTGCTGGTGATGGGACTTGGACTTAAGTCTCTGACCCCAAGCCCCAACTTTCCCAACTGTATTATGGTCAGAGAATTCTTGATTGAAGTAGGGCTCCCAGGTTGGTAATCCAACTACAAGGCCTGGGTTCTAATTCTGCCAGAAAAGGAATCTAGCCTTCCCTAGGCAGCGTGTTCCTCTTTAGGAGAGCTCCCCCACCCTTGGCTCCTGGACACCCACCCAGCCCCAGGAACGTCCGTGGTTTCATAGGACCAGTCACTGGAAAGGAAGTGGGGGGGGCGGCTCAAGGGATGTCCCTTCCCACTTTTCAAGGAAAAACCTGCAATGAGAGAGAAGGCCCCACGTTGGCCCAGGTTCCCTCTCTGCAGGAACGTGGCTCCTCACATTGCCAGGGCTCTCTCCTCCAGGGATGGAATGAGCTCATAGCCTCAGAGAAAGCTGGAGCTGGAAGTGACCTCCAAGGTCACTTAGACCAACCCTGATCCCTTTAACGAGAGCCTTGATAAGCGGTCCCCTGGTCCCTGTTTGAAGACCTTCGGGGGCAAGAAACTCGCTACCTCATGAAGGAGTTCATCTGGGCAGCTGAAAGCACCAAGAAGTTTCTTTTCCTATGGGAGGGCAAGGCTGGACTTGGTCCTGCCTCATCTGTGTATTCTGGCCCTTCAGAACAGGCCTCCCCACTCCCAACATGACATGAACTGTGGGCCACCCCTGCCTCCACTCCTCTGCCTCCTGCCCTCACTCCGGCCTCCTTCACCTTCAGTGCCCAGCTCACCCCCTAGTCTCTCCGTGGAAGGCTGCTGCAAGGGCACAGTCCCCCCTCACCATCCCCAGAGGAGGAACCTGCCAGGGGCTCCCCATTGTCCCCGTCTGGCTTCTTTGCATCACCTGGAAAACCCTTTCCAAGCTGGCTCCAGACTGCCTGTCCCGAGAAGGGAGGGGACTTGGCCAAGATCACACTGCTGTCTGGCAGCAGTTTCCAAGGACGGGCTCCTAGCAGCTTGCAGACTCCCCCTCCTGCAATCTCCATTTTCTGTATACTTTGGGGCCTCATTAAGCTAATTGCCAATCAGTAAAAGCTACATCAAATTAGGAACCTACAAAGGTGTTTCACTTTTCATTCAGGCCTGGGGCTTAAGGGATTACCCATTCAAGAGCCCAGAAATAGCCCGGGGAGGAATATCCCCAATTAAGGCTGGGGTCCTACGGCTCACCTTCCCACAACCTTCCAGTCAGACCCTCAGGGCCACTTTGCCAGACTCCGCGTGGGCGCAACTAACAAAGTAACCCCAGTGGTGTTTCCACTATAAATATTTGAGACATTGTACCCGATCCCTGTCCCATAAACGTGCTTCTCTCCGCCTGCCTTATGGGAACAACCGTAACAGCCAAACGTTTTCAGACTTGCTGGTAGGATGATGATGATGCAGTGGAGGTCTGACCTCATCACTGCCCTGCTCAAAAGCCTTCAGCGGCTCCCAGCTGCTACCAGGTGGGAAAGGGAGGCAGTACGGAGGGTGGAATTTGGAATAGAAGCCTCAGCTCCAAGCCCAACTGCCATTTTCTTCCCTCTCTGGGCCTCAGTTTTTCCAACTGTAAGAAAGCAGCAGGGAAAAAGCTGGCTATAGGCAGTGGACAGAACGCTGGGTCTAGAATCAAGAGGACTCATCTTCCTGGTCTCAGATACTTCCTAGCTGTGGGATTCTAGGCAAAGTGACTTGCTTCAGTTTCCCCATCTGTAAAATGAGCTGGAGAAGGAAATGGCCAACCACGCCAGTATCACTTCCAAGAAGGCCCCAAATGTGGTTAAGAAGACTTGGATGTGATTAAAAAGACTCAACAACACCATAAAGGAAAGAGGGATAGTGATCCCTTTCAGTGGAGAGGGGTAGCCCGTGATGGAAGGACAGGCTTGAGGTACAGAGGTGTTGGGAGAGCCAGGCTCTGGGACAGGTGAGTTTTCCAACATTGTTAGGAGGACAGTAAAGGCTGAGATCCAGAGTTCCTTGTCCTCCACCTGGGTTTGGGACAGGGAAGCAGTCAGTGGGGCTAGCCCTCCCAGGTGGACGCTGGAAACTGGCTAGGATCCCGTGGTGAAGGGAGCCCAGCCACAGCTGGTGCACCCACAGGGAGAGCTCGGGGTCTCCCTGAGCCAACAGGAGCAGAGCTGAGGGTTGCCTGGCACCTGCCCGATAATGCCACGAGCTCCGACTGCTCTCCGCCTTGCACTTGTCCCAATCAGACCAAACGGGAGCCTCGACCCTGTCAGGGTCAAGGAAGCCCGGCCAAGGTTTGCCTTGACGTGGCCGAGAGCACCCACCTCCAGGTGTGTGCACAGCCAGTGTCGCTGGGCCAGCTTCCAATTTCATTGTTGATATAAAGAGGAGTGGCCCATTCCTCAGGGGGAGAGACTGCCAAGGGGCTCAGGCCACCAAGCCCACTGTTCCTGGTGCTGACATCCACACAGCAGGGGCAGCTGGCCAATAACTCAGAATGGAGACCATCAGCCCCGGGAGAGAATGGGAAATGGGGAACATAGAACAAGGCAGGGCAGATCTAGGAGGGAGCTTCGAACAGAGCAAGCCAGAGCTAGAAGGGAGCTTAGAACAGAGCTGGAAAGGAGCTTAGAACAGAGCAAGTCAGAGCTGGAAAGGAGCTTAGAACAGGGGATGTCAGAGCTGGAAAGGAGCTTAGAACAGGGGATGTCAGAGCTGGAAGGGAGCTTAGAACAGGGGATGGCAGACCTGGAAGGGAGCTTAGAACAGGGGATGGCAGAGCTGGGAGGGAGCTTAGAACAGGGGATGGCAGACCTGGAAGGGAGCTTAGAACAGGGGATGGCAGAGCTGGGAGGGAGCTTAGAACAGGGGATGGCAGACCTGGAAGGGAGCTTAGAACAGGGGATGGCAGAGCTGGGAGGGAGCTTAGAACAGGGGATGGCAGACCTGGAAGGGAGTTTAGAATGGGATGGCAGAGTTGGGAGGGAGCTTAGAACAGGGGATGGCAGAGCTGGAAGCCCTTTTATAGATGAGGAAAACTCCTGTGAAGCCAGAGCCAGGAAGGTTTCAAAGGTCCTGTCAGGTGTGGACAGTGTGTGTGGTGGGGTCAGGAGTCAGTAAATGTGTGTGGGGATGGGTGGGAGAGAGGGACGCAGCAGCATTCTCCTGGGAAGGAAGCCTGGTCCTTAAGAACAGAACCCTCTCCTCTCCCCAGCTCCAAAGGGCCATGCTGACTCATACCCCTCCAAGGACAGGCTGTACTAGAATGAGGGGCATGCTGGGATGAGGGGTACACAAGGACCCCCTACCCCCAGGACCTGCTCCATCCTTCCTTAAGGAAGGTTCTCAGGCTGGAGGACAGATCCTCCAGCTGTCATCACCACAGAGAGAGGTGACCCTGGGGACTTCAGTCCCTTTCAGTTGGCCCGGGGGACAGCCCCCCTGAGTTTTCTGCTGAGAACACAGAACCTTTTTAAAACAATGAGCAGATGTGAATGATGAACCAGAGCTGGACAGAGAGGAAGCTTCCTGAGGGCAGGGCAGGGACCGTCTCAGTTGGTCTTCACAAACCCGGCCCTGCACTGAGTGGGGAACGCCGGTGTCGGCTCGGTGCTTTCATGTCTCAGGACAAAGCAAAATCGGCCCCCATCATGGGGAGCAGGAGCAGCCCTCATTCAGACCACAAAGCACACTTGATTCTGGACAGGCCCAAGAAGTCCACCAATTGCCCCCACTAACCAATGGACCAAGTTGGCGCAACACAGCTCGCTGGCTAGTAAACTCCAGAACTGAAGAACTGACTCCAAAGAGAAAACTTTGGGCTAGCGGGCCATGCCTGAGCCTCCTTCCTCAGAAGCTCGCTGACAGCCACTGACCCGAGCCCGGCTCTGAGGCCCACGGAGAGTCCGCTGCTAGGGTCTGCTAGCCCCTTTCCCTCCTGGTCTATCGTCATCTTCTGTCTAAAAAGAGGTGATGATATAAACAACTGCTCATCTGCACTTCTAGCTGGAGACAAAAGGGAAGAGAGATGAAAGGAAAAAGGGAGGAAGAAAGGAAAGGAGAGAAGGAAAGTATGAAAGGAGAAAGGAAAGAAGGAAGAAAGGGAGGGAGGAAAGGAATGAGGGAAGGAAGGAAAAAATGAAAGGAGAGAAGGAGAGGAAGAGAGAAAGTAAAAGGGAAGGAAGAAGAGAGGGAAAAGGGGAGAGAGAAGAGAAGAAGGGAAGGAAGTAATAATGAGCTGAGGACAGAGGCTGTGGAAGACTGTATATTCCAGGCTTTGGCAGTACATCCAGAGGGATGGACTTCATGGCCTGTTGAGATCATTCTGTGAGCCAGCTTAGCTTACCCGAGGGGACCCCTGCTTCTAGCCCAGGCTGGGCATTTATCAGCAGGTGTGGCCTATTTTCTCCCGGTCCCTTCAGGACAAGGCCCCAGAGAAGAGGTGTTTTGTTCTACCAGGGTGCCCAGCAGGTGGGCTATCATGGAGGGCTCTGGGGTTCCAAGAGATGAGCGGCCTGAGATCCAGAGAAGGGGAGATCAGAAATCTGGAGGCTTCTGGCTATATTGGAAGCTGAGATCGTTTTCTGTCAGTGATGAGACACTATTCCTTGAATGTGTTTTGCTTCCAAAACTCAGGGTAAAAGCATGAGATCCCTTCAGACTCTGATTCAGTAGCCTGGACAGCAGGCCCGGCTGCAGCGGGCCTGGGTGGAACATCCCATCCATTCTTTGGTCGATTTTCAAAGGAAAGGCAGAAAAATTCCCTGGAAGGGGTTTCCAAGGCCTTCCGGGCAGAACTGGCCAAATATTGGCCCGGCCCTGCCCAGCCTCTCTTGCCAATGATCTTTTCCCAGGAGGTGGCAGCCGCCTGATAAGGGATCTGCTGGACTGAGTCAACATGAGCTTTCCACCCAGTGCCATAAATCACAAGTTCTGTTCCTGGAAGGCTGCAGCCTGGCTCTCAACTACAAGACCCAGCCCAGGAGCAAAGTGGCTTCAGAGCCGCCTCCAGAACCCAGGCCAGCCAAGGAAAGCCGGATCTGTCGGCGTCACTGGTGCTGGGATGAGGGCAAACGAGGTGTGTTGGCAGACCCCCCACCCGTACCTTCAAAGGGGCATCAAGGCCACGGAGTGAGATCTCTCAGCTTTCCCTTTGGACAGAAGGAAGCCCAGGTCCGGAGCAGTCAGTCACACAGCCCAGACCTGCCCCATGTCTAGGAGTCTTTCACTGTCCCACGCTAACTCCCAGATTACTGTACTGCTCACGGACCAGGAAGGATCCTCACATTTGTCTTAGAGATTCAGAAGCTGGATTTCAGCCTCTTCCTATCTCAATTTAGTGGGCATTTACAAGCCCACCTTGTACCGGGCACTGCCAAGGGCTGAGTGTGGCAGAGCCCAAGATGGAATCGCCTACATTCTACTGTCCAGTCTCTGATGGCTCTGGGACAAAATCAGCACCATCACCCAGTCTGGGTGCCCCCATTTCATCACTCCCTCATCCAATACTTGTCCATGGACCCCTCCTCCTAGCAGTTCTCACTTCTGTCTCCCGTGCAGCCAGTGCTGGACAAGGAAGAGAGCCTCTGGGCTGAGAACAGATGCCAGGTGGGCTGGCTGCTCAGCACTGGTTAGAACCAGGTGACCCCGATGCCCTTCCAGATGAAAGCTACATCCTGTACATTCCATGGCCGCCGCCGTAACTCCGGGCACTCATCACCTTTCATGTGGACGCCACAAAAGCCTCCTCAGAGTTCCCCTGCCTCCAGTCTCCATCCATCTTCCACCTATCTCCCCAAATCCCTTTCCCTGATGTGGCCAGTTCTGCCAGCATCACAGTCCTCCTCAAACCTCTCCCTGGCTCCCCCCTGTTTATAAGGTAGATTAAGTCCCCCCCCCCATCTCAGCCTGGCATTTGGAGCTTTTCTTCAGCTCCCTGAGCCTCGGTTTCCTCATCTGGCTGTCCACAGTTCTTCAAGTAAAGCCTGTAACCTCCAGGCAAGCACTTGGTCACCACTCCCTGGCCCCTGAGCTTGAAGGGCCGAAACGCTTCTTTTCTAAACTGCCACCTCTTCCCTGAAGTCTCCCCTCACTCCCCACCTTTCCCAGCTCCTTGGGTGCTTCAGGGTAACCTGAAGTTTCCTAGTGTCCCTGGACCTCAGACCTTCGGCTTTGCCCGTCACCCTCTCAGTTACTGAATCGTGTCTGGGTGCGCTTGCCACAGGATCACAGACGAGTGCTGAAATCAGCTCAGAGGCACTTTAGCGTAGCCACTTTAATTTATGGCAGGGGAAATTGAGGCCCAAGGTCACCCGGGGGTATCAGAGATGGGATTTAAACCCGGTGCACTTGCCACTTAGGACAACTCATCTTTCTGCATATGTGGCCTTTTCTTGAAATGTGCAGGGTGTCCATTAAGCACCCACTGTACATAATGGGCAGGAACAATTCTATTTTCCTTTTCTGAATATCCAGAGTTAAACCCAGGACTCTGTCCCTGTGGTTGGTGCCCAGTAAGGTGGCACCAACTTCAGCATGGATTTCTTTTCTCTCTCTGTAATCCCTTCTACCATCTGACCCCCTGAGGTATCAAAGGTCAAAAGCCAGGAAATCTCCAGACCCACAGCAACCCAATCAGTGGAATTCCATGAAAGCCAAGCAAATAGCAAGTGAGTGTGATCCGGGATGCAGCCCCCAACTCTGGAGAGATGGGTACTTTCACTGTAGGCAGGGGGCAAAGAGCCCACCTTCCTCCTCCTGTCTCCTGCCTTCCCTGCAGACTTTTATTTTCATTTCAAAGCTGGAGCCTGAGCTATAAAACATCAGTGCTGCTGACCGTCCGCCGGCTGGAGCTGGACAAGACCACGATTCTTTGTTCTCCCAGACCATGGGTGGTAAAAGGTACTGAGTCTCAGTTAATAGTTGGTTCCCCACAAAAAAATGCTACTGGGGCTCCCACAGCTACCCACCCATTATACAATGGCACAGCCTCCACGGGAAGGAACGAGCCTCCATCAGGGCCGTGTCCCTTCTAAAACAGGTTTGGGGCTTCTGCAGACAAGCTCCAGGTATAGGCCCTAAAGTGTTCATCAGGAACTGGGACCTGCCCCACCCAGGATCTTCCTACTGATGGCTCCAGACTGGGCCCTCTGACCGGCCCAAATACTCGGATTCCTTTTTCCTTAAGGAATACAGTCTGCAGCAGGATGAAGACAGAGAGGACTGGAGAGACTTACATGAACTGATGCTAAGTGAAACGAGCAGAACCAGGAGTTCATTATATACCTCAACAACGATACTGTTTGAGGATGTATTCTGATGGAAGTGGATCTCTTCGATAAAGAGAGCTAATTCAGTTTCAATTGATCAAGGATGGACAGAAGCAGCTACACCCAAAGAAAGAACACTGGGAAATGAATATAAACTGCTTCCATTTTTGTCTTTCTTCCTGGGTTATTTCTACCTTGTGAATCCAATTCTCCCTGTGCAACAAAAGAACTGTTCGGTTCTGCAAACATATATTGTATCTAGGATATACTGTAACCTATTCAAAATGTAAAGGACTGCTTGCCATCTAGGGAGAGGGTGGAGGGAGGGAGAGGAAAAATTGGAACAGAAGTGAATGCAAGGGATAATGCTGTAAAAAAAAAATTACCCTGGCATGGGTTTTATCAATAAAAAGTTATTAAAAAAAAAAAAAAGGAATACAGTCTGTACGTTCCTCATCAATAAACTGTGAGGAGATTGGTTGAGATGGACCTTCCCTGCTCTGACATTCCACGTTCTATCCAGTTCTGACTCCCAAGTTCTCTGCTCTGTTTCAGTGCCGACGTTCTGGGGTCTAAGATCCCTCCAAGTTCTGAACTCGTATTCTTCTTTAAAATGGTTACTTAAAGTAGAAGCAGAGAAACAGGACTAGAAGTACAGACAACTGCAGATAATTAGGCCTTCAGGAGTGTGCATGGGAGGACAGTCTGGAGCTGTACTAGAGCACTCTGAAAATCAAATGGTGGTTCTGTGAGTGAGCTTTTGACCATGACTCAGTTCCTAAGACTCAAGGGATGGATTTGAACTCGGCACTCCAGAGACTTTCTGAGCTGTCTGGCACTCTCTCCGGGCACCACGTTGCCTCTTAGACAGGAGGCTCCTTCCACAATCCAGACTGGTGAGTGCATCACGGGGAGAAAAGTGCGCTAAGATTCTGGCCTGACGGATACATGGTGAGCCTCCGCTGGCTCCTCTTTTCTACAAGCCCCCAACACACTCCATCCCAGCATTTGGCCAGAGTGACTCAAGCTGAATGAGCCCTTTGGTTACCAGCAACTGACCTTCCCTTTTTTGGACATCAGGCCGTCCCTGTCTGCCCCAGTGCTGGTGTGATTCCTTCGAGACTCATGCTGGGGATCCCCACTGCCAGCTGCACGGTCTGTCAGGGTCCCTGGAGTGGAATTTGAGTCTCAGTGGGAGGGCTCTGGCACCTGGCTCAGCTGGATCTGAACACGAGGGGCTGCCCGTGTGACCTTGGATAAGCCGTTTCCCCTCTGTATCCCCATCTGCTTCTAGAGAAGAAGTAGCTGACGGAGAGGGGGAGCGCTCTGGCTTTCAACCTCATGATCCCCTTGTCCACAGTGAGGTGGATGCTGCTTCTCTGCCCTGCTTCCTCCCCAATTCCCACATAAGAACAACACAGGGGCTGAGTCACCCTCCTCTGCCCCTTTCATCCCTTAACATGACACCATCTGCCCCCAAGCCATGGGCAGGAGCTCCCTTTCTCATCCTTGCTCCAAACTCTTGGGGGGAAAAAAGCCTTCTGGTTTTGACTGTGGCTCCCTCAGCAGCTCATCTCATCCTGGCCCTCTCTGACCCCGTTCTGCCAGGTGGACGCTCCTCCCCATCGCCCTTGCTTCTGAGCCAGATTCCTGCTCTCCAGTCTGTCCGTTTAAAACCGCGTGCTCCTCCTCCCCTTCTCCTCCGCCTCCCCTCCTGTCTTTTTCTCCCGTCCTCTCTCCTTGCCTTTGTTTTTATTGTGCGCGAGTTATTTTGTTCTGTGTCAGGACGGTGGCCGATCCCTAATTTCTGATCTCGGTGCCAGACTACTTTAGCCAAAGCTCCGCTCAGGTGAGTCAGTCTTGAGTCAACAAAGGTGTCAGATCCCCTGAGCCCCAAAATAAATTATAGCCTTGGCCCCTGGAAAGCCAGCATTCTCCTGCCAGTAGCATTAAGAAGACAGTTTCCTGGTTCTCAGTAAAAGTAGGGCTCAGCCCTCCCTGGAGATGGGAGATTAGGAAGGGGCCGGGAGGGACCTCAAATGCAGGCGTCTGACAGACAGGCACTCACGGAACATTCCTTAGCCTGGCAAGAACTATCTGCCCTACATGGCGGGGTGGGGAGGGGGTGTTCTGGGAGATAAAGCCCCAGGCCTTGTCCCGAACAGACCCTGTGTGCTGCATCCCCAAATCTGGGGCCTTTCCCACAGGAAGCACTTGGGGTCTGCGGGACAACAAAGGGATGAGCGACAGCTGCACGCCATATTTTCACCATCACATCATGTTTCTCAGAGAGCCACTAGGAACTCCGGATTGGAAGTCAAAAAATTCAAATCCTTGCTGGAACACTTACACCATTTGACCTTGGGAAAGTACCTTCCCCTACGAGCCCAAATGTCTCCGGCACCATGAAGCCTGAGGGGTAGCTGCAGAAGCCCTTGGCAGAGTCCTCTGACCCGTTCATTTATCTCTAAGTCACCCTCAGGCTTTTCCCCCTCAGCTCCCACAGGAGATTCTGATCCTCTCTACCAACCTCTATGCAAAGACATGGAAAACAGGAAAAAGACTTGGGGGGAGATAGAGCCAGCTTAGGTGAAGGAGGGAACTGAAGCTCAGAGAAGGGAATGGTCTAAATGTCAGAAGCAGGAGAACAACTCACTGCTCTGCCTTCAATGGTAGGGGCTGGGGAGCCACAGCGTGCATTCCTTCTCTTCTCCTGTAAAACATGGCCTTGCTCCCATCCCAGAACTCGGGGACATCCTCCTGGGACAGCCAGATGTGGCTACACCATCCCAGAATCCTTGGATTCGCAACGCCCTTGGTGGCTATCCAGACCCCAGTGAATCCCCACTGCAAGATGGCGGACCTGCGAGGAATCACAGCCCTTTTCCTCCGGTCGGGTCTGTGTTTCCACCAATTAGGAAGCCATTTTCTTCTATTGGCGGCACGGTTTAAAAAGTACTCACTCAATCTCACTTGATCTCCATGAGCATCCCATGAGGTCTGCATTACAGGCCCCCGTTTTACAGATAAGAAGACTGAGGATGGAAGAGAGGAGATGACTTGTCCAGTCACCCACCTGGTGGGTAACAGTTCAGCCACAGCCTCTCCAAGGCACGGGCCTTATGTGCCCTCAGGAGAAGTCCACAGCCAGTGTTAACCCAAGCTAAAAACTGAGTTGTGTCCTCAGTTTGCTCATCTGTGTCACGAGGGGCTTGGACTAGGTGGCCGCTCGATCCCATCAGTCCATGATCCAAAGCCCACCTTAAAGGACTTGTGGCAGCAATTTTGAATTTGTAGTCAGTCTTTTTGTCAGTGCATGAAGAAATGTAATAAGAATAATGGGCGACTTTTGCATGCGATGTCAGGGCTCACAAAGGACTTTGCATCCTGTTTTCTCCCTTGATCCTCACTGCCAGCCCAGAATGACGCCCATTTGAGAGATGAGGCAATGGAGGCTCTCGGAGATCATGGCTTATCTCTAATTGTCACTAAGTCTCTTATAACTTCAATTCCTGGGCTATTTTTACCACAGATCTGCCTCTCTGGGGCCCCCTCCAAGGCAGGACTGTGAGTCATCAAGACCCTGCAAGGCCCAAATGAGATAACATCTGTAAAGCACTTAGCACAGTGCCCTGCAGGTAAACAGAGGTTTGTTCCTTCTCTCCCACTTTGGCGGGTACCATTGTTTTCTCCATCAGACACCTGTCCTGGTCATTCCCCTTCACCTTGTGAATCTCTGTGCTTGGCAGGGGAGGAAGGTGGCAAATATTATAGTCCACAGGTATCTTGTGGGGGTGGGGGTGGGAATGAGCCAGGAAAGTGAGACTCCTCACAAAGGGTGTCCCATTTCTTTATGTTAGGGAGGAGCCTCAGACCCAAGGGTGACAGCTTGACATAGCAGCCTGGTTCTAAATTATCCAGGACCAGGGCAAGCCCCCGGGTTAGACTAGATGAGAAATCAGGCCCGGGGTCTCCATGCCTCCCTGACTGACATCCCCAGCAACCTGGGATCCTGCCCCTGCTGAGTGCTCTGGCAGACTCCTCGCCTGTCAGCCCAGAAAAAACTAAATCATTTTCCAGGCACTCAAGGAGAGCAGAGGAGTGTCTCCGGCACTTGGGAAAGAATTCCATGGGCCATAAATTAAAGTAGAATGCTTCAGGCCTCCAAGAAGGAGGCAGGAGGATCCCTGTCATTATGGGGTCCAGAATGGAGACGTTATCAGACTGTCAGGGCTGGAATCGGCCTGGCGGGGCACCTGCTGCCCCAAGAGAACTGGGGCTCAGCTGGTGCCCCTGGGCCCCAAGTAGCCACGTTTTCTAATTTATCTCGTGCCTTCTGTAACTAGTTTCCAGAGTACTTCGTGGAGGGTAGGGAGAAGAGATTAGGGGAGACTACAATGAAGGAAATCGGGGGGGGGGGCAGCAGGACAGGGAAATGCAGGCAAGAACCAGTCACAGAGCCACTGGGGGCAAGTGCCAAGCGCCTTCCCTGGACTGGCAAACACTGAGGGGGAGCCCCTCTAACCTGGGGATGCCACAGGCAACACTGGGACACTGGAAACCCCTGGGGACGTCCAGGAAGGAGAGAAGGCTGGAAAAAGCCTGAGAAGTGAGTGATGCCGTCACGGACCTTTGACTTAGTCCAGAAGTGCCCTCCCAGCCCGGTGCGGGATGTTCTGGACGCCTAAGCAGGTGTGTGCCCCTTTCCCGGGGGAACACTACTTGAGGGTGGGAGGAGGCCGTGCTTTTAGGGACTGAGTAGATCAGGGGAGCTTCTTGGAGGAGGTGGCCATTGGGCTTGAGGAGCTGGGGAGAGAGAGCTCTGGGGAGCAGGAGGACATTGCGAGCCCAGGGAGCGAGGGAGGGGGCTAGCGTGCCACAGACACGAGTAAGCGGCTGCCTTCCTGGGGCATCGTCTAGGAAACAGACATTCTGGCTACTGCGAAGGCTCTGGCCTGGAAACAACAGCCCCAGGTCGACACCGGGGAAGGGGGAAAGCAGCGCCCGGGGTGGGAGCCAGCGCGGGGCAAGGAGAAGGAGCAGCAGCGGCCCTGCTCCGCCAGCCCCTCCCCCAGTCCCTGCGGACCCCCGCATTCAGGAATCGCAGAGTCCCCACAAACCAGTTGGCGCTTCCATTTCGAGGGGCCCTGCCTTTGAAAAGGCCCCACAAAGGTGCATCCCTCCACCGCCCACTTCACCGCGGGAATGTCTCCGGCTCGGTTTCCATCACTATGACAACCCCTTTCTCCTGCCAACCCTTTTCCAGCCTCAACAACTCGGGCTTGAGAAAGGGCATGTGGTGAGGGGCCGCAAGCTTGACTGGTGAGGGAGGGGCAGGGAGGCTGCCAGGCTGGCTCCGAGGGCAACTGGGAAACAGGATGGCATCTGGGCACGAGGGCCAGGACTGAAGAGATGGAAGGAGGCGGGGGGAGGGAAGGACAGGACAGCGGCTCGTCCTCGCCCCTCCTCACAGACTCTCCTTAATAGGGACAAAGGCACGGGGGTGGGGGGAGGTCAGGAAGGGAGATGGATGGGTCAGTGGGGGTGGGGGTGAGGATTGGCATGAGGGCGGAGGGGAGGTCAGTGGGAGGCACTCTATGTTCTCTAGCCACCGTCCCATCCAACGCTCGGATCGCACCAATTTACCCAAGCTCGTCATTCCTCTGCCTCTCACTGAAGGAGCTACAGCTGGAAGATAGCTAGGAGAGCAGAATCTAGACTGTCAGAGCAGGAAGGGTCTGAGAACAGGGGAGGTCAGAGAGGGAGGGGGCTCCGAACAGGGGATGTCAGAGCTGGGGGAGAGCAGTCTTCGGTGTTCGAATCTGGCTACCATATGGCCGGGCTGAGCCCAATAGAACCGACGCCTGTCACTCAAGCAGAGCTGGGCCCAGACTTCCAGGTCTGGCCCTTTTCTCTGATCTCCAGGAGCCTGAAGAACAGGTCTGGCTTTTCAGCTGTCGAGCAGGAACGTATTATTTACCTGAGCAGCTCTGTGGGCTTGCCAGCCAGCACAAAAGGCCACCATGGCTCCCCCCGCTCCTCAGCCATACAATGGAGCCACCCTTGTCACTCTGCACCTGATTTCTTACAAACTTCCCTCAATATTCCAGCATTTCCTCGTCTCGAGCAAAGAAGACCGATGGTACACGCTGCAAGGACAGCCGGATGAGGGATGGCCCCACAGCTCCCGGCTTCACCTCCCAGCTTCTGGCTTCCCAGACTCTCTGCCCTTCTTCCCAAGGTTCAGGGACTGTCCCACAAGATGGTGGGACTTCCTTCAGTGCCCAAGCCCCGAAGTCTCCCTCCTGCTCCCAAGCTGGTGTTGCTGTTCCTCCTGTACTGAATCACTTTGCCTTTCCCCTCCTGAAACTCGCCCTGCTCTCCCAGCCAGACCCGGGGGTCTGTACACGGGGGACACTTAAATGCTCATCAAGTGAATGACCTCCATTCTGTCTCCTTAAAGACAAGGAACTGTGAGCAGACCTGTGGCCCACCCCCCACCCCCCTGGAGTGCCAGGCACTTATTTATAGGGCCCTGAAGGGTGCCCTGGCAGGGTGGCCCAGGATGGGCCCCGTGGCAGCTGAAGCCCATTCCCCGGAGCTCTTGGAATGGTCCATAAGCACTGGAGAGGCAGGGCCTGGGGGCCAGAGAGAGGAACTGCTCAGGCCCCATTTGGCAAATAAGAGAACTGAGGTTCTGGGCACAGTGGTCTGCCCAGCCCTGCCCTGACTCTGAGTGCAGGTCTCCATGCCCCACCACAGGTGCGGCTGCCCTTCTGCCCGCTGGGAAGGCAAACCCGGGAGCCCTCGCCACCGCGGTGCCATTACCATTCCTAATTACTATTCTTCCCTTAGCTCCAGAGACTGCGGGCAGACAGAAGCCTGGGCCAAGACCCTCCCCTGCTGCTGCTGTTTGGTGCTTGGTGTTCTGGGGACCCCCGTGCAGGGGGAGAGAACAGCTCTGGGCAACCAAATGAATAGTTTGGAGCAGAAGCTCACGCTCGGTAGTCTCACAAGCTTGCTTTTTGTTAGGAATATCGCTTCTGAAAATGAAAGTGCACATTTACGGGAAGACTGGTTTTCTTTTTGGTCTGCACCTGGAAGAAGCCTCTTAGTATCAGTGAGAGAGAGAGAAAGGGAAGGAGGGAGGGATGGAAGGAGAGAGAAGAGAGAGACAGAGACAGGAGAAAGCGCGCGAGAGGAAGGGAGGGAGGGAGGAAGAAAGAAGGGGGGAAGGAGGGGGAGGGAGGGAGGGAAAGAGAGATGAGAGAAGTAGAGGGGGAGGCCCATGGGAAATGCCAGCTTAGCTCAGCTGAAGAGTGAGCTAGCAGCTCTGAGGATGAACAATGCCTCCCACAGACACTCAGACACTGGATCCCTGACACCGAGACCCAGATAATAAGGTCCTCTCAGCCAGCGCAGGCCCAAGTCTTTCACGTCCCCTGTGACTGTAACCAATGCTACGGCCGCTCTCCGGGCTCTGAGCAGGCAGCGGCGTCTGGAGCCCAGAAATGCCCTCCTGAAGCAGAGGGCCTCTGGACGGCCACCTGAAACCCCCCAGACACCCCTCTGACTTCTCGGGATGAGGAGAATTCCCAAAGAAGAAGGCCCCATCTCTGAAGACAAATGCCAGGCCCTGCATTTTGAGTCACCCCCTCCCCCCATCTGGCCACAGGCAAGTTCCTGCATGAAAAGTCCTCCCGCTTCCAGGGGCTTCTCACAGGAATTCCAGCCTCTGCACGTCTGTATTATCAGATCTCCCCCTCTAAAAAACCAACAGCAATCACTGGGATTCTTTAGAACCCTCAAGGCTCTGCTCAAGACTTCTTCCAGTCCTCCAGTCCGGAGACCCTTGGCCCTAGAACGCCAGGCTAGATAACAAAGAACAGCCCACGTTTATATTTAGTCAGCTGGGTGTGCGACAGACTAGAGCTACTTCAGTCCCCATGTGAAGGGGGAGAAAGAGGGGTCAGGGATGGAATAGTGACTCAGCAGCCGACACTGAAGTGCTGGAAGGCTTTCCAAGTGCTTGAAATGAGCTCTTTCATTGGATGAGGATAAGAGGATAAGTTGGTGATACTATTAATAAGGATCATAAGAAAAGGCGGTCTAGTGCAGTGGCTAGGGAGAGTGCCTCGGACCCACGCTGGCCATGGGGCTCTGGGTGAGTCACATGCCCTCCCAGTGCCGCCCCCCTCAGGCTAGAAGCTCCAGAGAAGGTGCCGATTCCACTAAACCCCTGAAATCAGAGGCCTGATGTAGAGAGAAAAGGACTGCAAGATGCATTAATATATTATCTCCTTTGAGTCTGACCAGAATCCTATGAGAGCGATGCTCTTACTGTCCCCAGAGAGGAAAAAAGGAACACTAACTCAGAAGCTTCAAGCGGCTTGCTCAAGAACCAGGTCAGGATTTGAACCCAGCACCCAGCTCCCGGTCCTGGTCCTCCTTTTTGCACACTCATCATTTGTCTTCATTCTGGGCACAGAAACCACGCAGCGATGGGCAGATGAAAGATGGGGAAACCTCCAGACTAGTATAAGGATCAAACGAGAGAACTCTGTCCACCTTAAAAGTCCATGGAAATGTTACTCGTGTGTTTCGTTTACTTGTCAATGGCCATTATGATGATCGCATTGCTGGGACCATACCCCAAGGAGGACGCTAATAGCCAGAAAGGATCCATGTGGACATGAGTGCTCGCAGCAGCCTAATTGTGAGAACAAAGGGTAGAGACGCGCTGCACCCCGTGATCGGGGAATGGCTGAACAAACGTTGGCTTACGAAAGCCAGACTCCATTACTAAATACGGTGGCGATGAGGAATCTGGGGAAAATCTCGCATGACATGAGGACGGCCGAGGAAACAGAGACGGGAACAATGGATATGGGATGCAATGGGATCCCCCGACTGCGTCCCATCACCACGCCTGCACCCAAGGCAGCCTCGATGGAGCCAGATCACCGCCCCCATTTTGGGTTGCCAGAGCCGACCTCAAAGACACAGCCTTCCTTTCTCTTCATAACCAGCAAACTCTACTCTTAGGACACTTTGCTTAATAGCTTTTTCTGGCGGCGTGCACTTTGTCGGGCGTGTTGCTTGGGTAGTGGCCAAAGACAATGTGGCAACGAAAATAAATAAACAGGGCAAAATGAGGGTGGAGGATCAAATGATCTTTAACACTCTTTCCAGCCCCAAACCCAATGATCCTATGACCTAGAGGGACAAGGATCCACCTGCCAGAGCTGTTTGTTATAAAGTCAGAAATCACTGGCTTCTCCCCTGAGTAACCTCCCGGTCTCACACAGCATCATCGGTCAGGGCATCTGAGGGACCCTAAACTGGACACAAGCACAGGGCTGACATTAATGCTGCCCCCGGGGGGTTGCACTGGGCCTTCCCAATAGGACTTCTCACAACCACCCTGGCCCACCGGTGCTTGCTGGACACCGGCCTTCCTTGTCCCCACAGACAAAGGAGAAAGCCTCGATCCTGTGGCATCCAAGGCCTCTCACTGCTCATCACCAGTCCCCCATGGTAGTCTGGACGTACAGTCCCAACTTTGGCTCCCTTCGCCGGCAGCGCAGGAATCCCTAGGACCTCTGCTCTGCCCTTCCCAGCCCCTTTGTCTGGACCTGTCTTCCCTGAATCAAAGGGTTGGGGTATTCTTGTCCTCACTGGGCTGCAATCACCCTGAGGGGAGAGCTCGTGCTTTCACTATCTTGTATTTGTCAAGGTTATAGGCCCCTGTGCACAGTCCCTGCTTAATAATCAATAAACATTTAGTCAGCATCCACCTCACACCAGGTGCTGAGGATAAAAAGATCATCTCTAGCCTTGAGAGAATTGAGTTAGTGCATTCTCTCTTCCTTTAAAATAACAAGCCCCCAAATCAAAGCTGGTTTGGAGATTAATAGCTAATCCAGATTCATATTCTCTTCCCTCCTCCCCCTCCACTTAAAAGCCTCAGAGAAGCCAAATGCTACATTAATCTGCCAAAGCTCCAGCAGCTCTCTACCTTCAATCAGCTTCAGCCTTGAGGGAAACTGATTTTCTTGCCACTAAAATGCTAAAGGTGGAATCTTTTGGTTTGGGGGAAAATGTCTAAATTTAAAAAGGCTGTTGGGGTATTGTAGTGTCTGAGGAACAAGATGGGAGCCTAGGACTTAAATCTTTCCCAGGATGCTTAAAGTGGCACAGTCCGGATGGCCCTGGTCCACTCAGTGCCTCCACTCCCCCAGCTGAAAGCCGAAGGAGAGGATCTTGCCCTGCCCTCCCCGCCATGGGAATGTTGGGAGGAAAGCGCTCTGCCCAGGCTGAAGTGGACAACGGCTAATAATCCACAGATTATTAGCCTGAGATTGTGAGAATCCAGAAAGTCTGTCACAAGCCTTTTAATTCTCCCGGTTCTCTGTCTGGGTCATTCTTGGAAAGCTCTCATTCTCTCCCTTTAGACTACAAGTTCTTTGAGGGCAGAGCCTATGTCAATAAAAATGAAAAGTGACATCTCAGAATCCTCACACTGAACACAGCCACCATTGTAAGCCCCCTCCCAGCCCTGACATCCTCTGTTCTAAGCTCCCTCTCAGCCCTGACATCCTCTGTTCTAAGCTTCCTCCCAGCTCTGATACCCCCTGTTCTAAGCTCCCTCTCAGCCCTGACATCCTCTGTTCTAAGCCCCTTCCCAGCCCTGACATCCCCTGTTCTAAGCTCCCTCCCAGCCCTGACATCCCCTGTTCTAAGCTCCCTCCCAGCCCTGACATCCCCTGTTCTAAGCTCCCTCTCAGCCCTGACATCCCCTGTTCTAGGCCCCTTCCCACCTTTGCCATCCCCTGTCTTCAGGCCCCTCCCAGCTGCATCAGCATTTCTATGTGTAATGCTCCTTCCCCGCTCTGAGAGCCTCAGTTCTAGGGCCCTTCCCAGTCCTCGTAATTCTTTCTCTCTCCAGAGGCCTCGGAGTCCCAGCAAAGCCACCAATGGCTTCTCCCATTCAGATGCTATAAGAACAAGGCAAGGAAATGACGCATCGCAAGGACAGGCAGCAACACGCGGGAAGCACGTGTCCAGGGACAGCTGGGCTGGGGATTTCCAGAAAAGGAAGGAAAAGCAGTCTAAGGATTTCCCTGTATCTCTTGTGCAGCCCAGCCCCTCTGCCTGTCCCAGCCGGGGGTCCGGCGCACACCTGTGGGCAGTCTCCCAGTGACTCCTGAGAGGCGCTGCTCGGGGAGGGGGAGGAGGGACGTCTCAGCAAGATGAGCCCATCTTAGGAAGCCGAGAACTTAATTTAGACGGAGAGATTCCCAAAGGCCTTTCTGAAGTCGGCCAAAGGCAGAGGCAGTGCCAGCAAAGGGAGCCTTCCAGGTGACAGGCAGCGCTCAGTCAGTCAACTGACAGTCAGCCTCCCTGCCTCCGAACCCCAGGGACAAAGCGGAAAAGTAGGGCAGGGACTGACCTCAGGGTACTCCCATTCTAATGGGAGCGGGGAGAGAGAGGGGGGAGACAGAGAGATGGAGAGACAGAGATGGGGAAAAAAGAGAGAGTGAAAGTAAAAGCAGGAGGAGGAGGAGGACAAGGGAGGCAGAGAGAGGGGAGAGGGAGGAGGAAGGAGAGGAATGGAGAGTTGTGATTAGCTATAAATTAATAATACTAGATTAATGACAGATGGACATACATAAGATTGCTGCTGGACAGACAGACACAGACGTGGAGGGACCGATGCAGTCAGACAAATGCATCCATTAGCATGCATGTGCATACCTATACCCACATGCATGTTGCATATGTCTGCCCATCTGTACCTTGCAGAGGTTCCTGCCAGCTCTGAATCCTGCAATCTAGAGTGAGTAGTCTGCCTTTACCGTGAGAACACATGTCTGGGTATTTTAGCATAATTTGTCCCATTTTATTTGAATTTCCTTCCTGCTCCTTCAATCCTCATCTCTGAGGGCCTCAGTTTCCCCATTTGGAACAAGGGAAATCATCCTGGACTTGAAGTCCGAGGACCTGGATGAGAATTCCCGTCTTGACCCTCGCCCTCTCGGGGCCTCCCCGGGCCTCAGTTTCCCAGCCCACAAAAGAGGTTTGGGCCAGAGGGCCTCGCCGGCTCCTCCCCAGCCAATCTGGGCCCTGGGCCGGGGGCTTGCCCACTCCCATGAGCGGTACACACTGGGTGCTCCACTTCTCATCAGAGCTCGGCACAAGTTAAGAGACAGGTCAGTTCCCCGAGAGCCTCCACAGCTGAGATCACAGCATCTGAAGGAGTTGCAGGGCAGCCTTTGCTGGCACAGGTGTTACGGACTGGGAATGAGATAAATTGGAGGCAGAGGGAATAGGAGAGAGGTCAGACAGCACAACAGTCTCTCAGTGAGAGAGGTCAGAGAACAGCAACTGCCTCTCAGTCTCCTTGTAACATCCTCTCCCAAGATTCTGCAGATCTGGGTGGGATCTCCAGCAGCCACTGGCAGGTGGCTCCCGTGAGTTCCAGCAGGCACAGAGACAGCGGAGTCCCAGGAGTCCCAGGTAAGTCTGGGAGCAGGAGCACGGCTCCCGGGAGGGCTGCTCCACCAGCCCCCCAGCTCCCGCTCCCTGCGAGCCTTCTTTCCTTTTATCTGGCTACAGCGCGCAGTCCACAGGTACTCCCATGTTGTCTGTGAGCTTCCTGAGGGCAGGACTGGCTCTGCCTTTACGCTGCCCCCTCTTAGCCCCCACTTAGCACAGTGTCTGGCTGGAAGGTAGACTGATTATTAGGAACTGATGGAGGAAACTGTTTTCCTTTCCCAAAGATCACAGCTAGACACACACACACACCCCCGCCCCCACCACACCCCTGACCACACTGAATAGAAAGGAAATCCAGGATTTTCCATCCCCTCTCCAGTGATAACGGGAAATGTGCAATTATGGCTTAGATTTTCCATAGCTGCATGAAAGGGCCGAGCTGGAAAGGCTCAGGGAGGCCCCGCTGTGTCCCTTGGCCATAATATGCCATTTTCCTCCCCCCAGGTGGGTTCCAGACTATTCTCATCCCAAACACCTGCCTGCCCTGCATCTGACTAATACTGATGACAAACACTAGGGAGTTTGCCTCCACCCCCCACTATCACCAGGAAGCAGGAGGGAGCTGGCAAAAAGCTGATTCCCCCAAAGCCATTTTGACTAAAATGCAAACTTGTCCCCTGAACTGCCTCCTTACTCAGGAGAGCAGAATAGTTTGGGGGATGGGCGGAAGACAAAGCCAACTGTTCATTCTGCAGCCTCCAAAGCTTGCTTCTGCCTCAGAGCTTCCAGCCTGCAAAGTGGCCCCAGACCACCTTGGAAAAGAGACCCCATGTTGATACAATACCAACAGCAATGATCGCTGCTTCCTAATGTGGCTTATAATCTGCTAGCCCCGGGACCTTTTCACTTCTGTTTTTTCCCTCCAGGACTGGCTTGAGCTTTTATTTATTTTTTGGAGTGACCTAAAGGGAATCTTCAAAAAATGTGTGATGTTGGGCAAGTCACTTAACTAACTTTTATAGGACTCCATTTCCTCCTAATCTGGACCAAAGAGCTTCAGGACCCCTTTTGCCTCTCAATGATTCTATAGCTCAATATCTAAATCCCTAATTACAGGATTTAAGGAGGAAACATTTTCCCTTCCCATATACCACAGAGATAGTGTTTGTCTTCATGCTCCTTAGTTTAGGAACTTCTCTCATGTTTATCTTGTTGGGACAGCCCGATCATGAGCAGGGAATCTCCTTCCAATTCCTTATCTTTGTTTATTTCTGTAAGTGAGTACTTTGTAGTTGTGTTTGTATAACTCCCGAGTATGTCTTGTTAGAGTCAGTCATGTTGTGAAGGAAATCTTAACCAAGTATGGATGGGTTCAACAGCTCTGAAGTCCCTTCTGGCTCAGGAATTCTGAGACTCTGCTAAGGTTTCTAAGAATCTGCCAATCCTATAGCAGAGTGAGAAATCCCGTCCCCCAATCTCTGATCTTTTCTTGGAGCACCGAGGCAAGGCTTGAACCCAGGTCCAAGGCCAGCCACTCCACACACCCTCCAACTGTTTCTCATCTGGCCCTGACATTTGGAGATTCCTGGGCCCAGTCATTGCTGTTCATGTGCCAAATCTTCCTCTTTTAAGAGATTTTCTTAAACAAACCCAGATGAAACCCAAGAACCAAAGGCAATAAAATGGGCCTTTCCAAAAGACCACAAAAAAGGAATGATGTTTCTGGCCCCAAATACAATAAGAAATATAATTAAAAACTTGAAAATCTAAGCACCTCCCCTGTTATTGTTCTTCATCCAATCTCATCTCCTCCATCCCCTCATCCTGGGTTCAGCTCTTCCCTGTAATTCTGCTTGTGTCTCTGTAGATTTATTTCTGCTGTGGCTGAACACACCCAAGACTCACCCATCCCTCAGCTCATTGCTCTTTCCCTCCCAGCTCTCATCCTCTTCCTCTCCTCCCATTCCCAGCTACAGTCTTGGAAAAAGCTGGCAACACTCCTACTTCCACAGCCTTTCCTGCACTGGCTCCCCAGCCTTCTGGCTGCTGCTTCTCCTTCCCTTTTAATGGTTTATCTTCTACAGAGTCTCCACTAACTAACTCTTGGTGACTTCACCAAGTCCATCTCTATGCAAATTATTCCCAGATCTCCAGACCAGCCTCTTCCCTGAGGTCTAGTCTCACATGTCCAACCGTCTACTAGGGGATTTCAAAATCCTTGTAACCTGGGTTTCTCAAACACCATACCCCAAACAGACACCGTCTTTTCCCCAAAACCTCACTCTTTTTCTGAACATCTCAGTTTCTATTGAGGGCACTGTCACCATTCCTATTACTCCAGTTCAGAGCCTCAGAGACATAGTCAACTCTCCCCCTTCTTCTATCCCCAAGATGACAAATCTTGCCCATTCTGCTTCCATAACATCTCTTGCATTTTCCCTTTTCTCTTCATTTACTGGGCCTACCCTTAATTCTCCAGCATCTGGTCCAGGCCTTCATCCATCGGGCTATTGTATGCCAGAAGCGCCCCATGGGAAAGAAGGCTACTTACTCTTATAACTGGATCGTGGAACTGAGACTTGGAAGGAACTCAGGAGACCACCTCTTCCAGCCCTTCATCTTATAAGGGAGGGAACTGAGAAAAAGCAAGATTGATAACTAGCCCAGAATTACATAGCCCATAAACATAGCAAGGCTACTTGAGAAATGCCCAAGGCTGACCACTGCCTCCATCGAACACTGGCTTGGAGCTGGTAGGTAAAAGCACTTTACTGGCAAAATGCCGAAAATGATGCTTTATACTCTTGGATAAAGCAAATACAACTACTAGGTCTATATCCCCAAAAGATCAAAAATAATAGGCAAGGATCCACATGTACAAAAGTCATAAGTAGCTCTTTTTGTGGTGGCAAAGAACTGGAAATTGAAGGAATGGCCATCAACTGGGGAATGGCCAAACAAGATGGGGCATATGATTGTGGTGGGATACTATTGTGCTAGAAGAAATGATGAGCAGGATGCTTTCAGAAAAAGCCTGGGAAGACTTTCATGAATTGATGCTGAGTGAAATGAGCAGAACCAGGAGAACACTGTCACTGTACAAAGTTGCCACTACTGTCCAGTAGTGTCCAAACTTTAAATAACTTGGTTCTTCTCGGCACTATAGTGACCTGAGACAACTCCAAAGGTCTCCCAAGGAAAATTGCCATTCACATCCAGAGAAAGAACTGATGGACTCTGAATGCAAATCGAAGCATTTTCTCTATTTTTTCATGTTTTTTTTCTTTGAATCCATTTCTTCTTTCATGGCATAACTAATATGAAAATATGTTTTACATGATTGCACAGATATCAGCCATTCAAATTGCTTTTCCCGTAGGGAGGAGGGAAATGAGCAAGGGGTGAAGAGAAAATTTGAAACTCAAAAATTTTCAAATGGATGTTAAAATTTGTCTTTTCACATGATTAAAGAAATAAAAAGCTATTAAAAAAGAAGAAAAGAACTTGCTTGAGCAAGCATCCTTTGCAGAAGAAAGCCGGCCCTTCCCCAGGGCCTTATCTCCCAATGCTAACATAGTAAATGGCTTGATTGAAGTGAGCCATGCCCTATAGAACCAAACCACACATTATTTAGATTAGATAGCCAAAGATAGCTACAGAAGTACCTCAGCCCATAGCAGCTATTAGGAAACAGAGCCCAGGGGGCTAAACCAGCAGAGAAAAAAGTCAGCATCCATTTTCCTCCCCCAGCCCTGGCCACTGTCCCCTGCAGCCCTCACCAGCCTCCGGGAACATGTCAACACCTATTGAATCTGTTTTGGCAAAATCAGGAATGATAAAATTGGCTCTTTCAGCCCATTGGTTGGATTGTTTTCCACTCGGCCTTGTATTTCTTTCATTTACAATAACATATTTTTAGCTGAGTAATTAGAACTTAATTAAATTTCCATTGTGTGGGGGAAACAACATGGTACTTCCCAAGGACCTACTATGTGGATGGTATAGAACTGAATTCAGTCCAACTCTTCCAAGTCTCCTACCTCTCCCTGATCCTCCAGTAAAGCTGGGAAACTGGGAAACAAAGTAAGAGGTTTCAGTTTTGTATCCTCCAGAATCAAGCATAAGATCTGGCACACAGAAGACAATTTAAAAGGGTTTAATGACCTGGGCTGGAAAACAAACCAAGTTTCCTTTTCTAGAGCAGTGTTCTCCAAACGGTTTTTAATCAGGAGCACCGGTCAGCATTTTCTTCCCCTGGTGGCTATGCTATGTTCCAGAGCAGCAGGAATTTTGCCAATGGCACCCACAATGGCAACTACAAAAATCACTAGGGGCGGTGAAGGTTGTCACTTCCCTGAGGGGCAGAGAAGGAGGAGCTTGGGAAGCAGCACTGGGGAGGAAGAGGGGGAAACATGAGGCTGTAATGACAAAGGGGAGGTATGGTCCGGATGCAGACTCGAGATTGGCCCCCTCCCCTCTGACTGATCCCATTCTTCTTGGAGATCATTGTTTAAGAGCACAGTATTGAGATGTTCTGGGATCTATAATCAGTGACATTTGTAACCTGGGTGACCTGGACAAATCATCCAGCCTCTGTTTCCCCATCTGTGAAATGGAGATAATGATACCATTAATATTGTTTCTCACTGAGTTGTAAAACTCACATATATACATACATACATTGGATATGGATATTATGTAGCGATAAGTGGATATACATATATAGTTATCTATGGATACACATACATATTTCCAAAAATACAACCTTCCTAAGTTCTCAAGCCAAGATATATAGATAGCTGCATCTATTTTTATATTTTGTGTGTGTGTGTGTGTGTGTGTGTGTGTTACATGTTAAAATAATCCAGAAAAATCGGGTATCATCACCCTCATTTGTCAGCTTCAGATGGAGGCTCCCAGCTCTCCTTTGTAAAATGTGGGCCATTGTGGACCTTGCTTCCTTCCCTCTGTGCCCCATCGCTGGGTCCCTTTTATTCCCTCTCTCCCTGCCCTGACCCTTGTCCACACCCTCCATGGCACCCACATGAGACTTTACTCGTGGTCTGTCCATTCATCCCCACCAGCTGACTGATCCTCCTTGCATAGGCACCTCTGCTCCAGGGGCTCTGCCAGCAGGACCACCCTCTCTACCCCAAGCCCCTGAGCTATCCCTGGGTGCTTTCTCTCTCTCCCCTTCACTCTTCTCCCTGCTCTATCCCGACTGAATCTATTTAAAGAAATCCAGACAAGAAGCTAAGGGGAAACCTTGCAGAAATGTCTGCTCACGGAGCTCTGTAATTAGAGCCTGATTAAGGCAAGCCCCACCTGCACTTCCCTATAAGCAAGACTGTGGGCTTAGGAGCCGACTGTTAAATTTTCAGTGTAGTTACACCTCAGAAATAGGTTACAAATCTTTATGTTTTAATTGTTTTGTTGATTGTTTAGACTTAGGATAATGAGAGAAAATATAAATAAGACAGGTTAAACCTAAAGTAGATTTCCTCTTCCCTTCTCCAGAAAGCCTGTTGTTAAACAATGACTATATGACTCACATGCTCTCCTGCCCCCCACATCTGCTCCCTGCCACCCCTTTATTTTCCATATCAATCAATCCCTTCTCCCCCTTCAAGTTTTGCCTCTGCTCCCACCTAGTCAATTCTCCCAAGGTTGAGGAGACCCCCGTTTCCTGCAGGGTTCTCTGATGGGTGCTGGAACACAGAAGGAGAGGTGACGGAGCAACAGGTGTCCTGCCTCTTCCTCTGCGTGCACACAACCTCCCGAAGCTCTCAGCCCCCCCCCCAAAGCCCTTCTTACCCACAAGCGGGCTTGCTTGTTCCTACTGCAGCTGAATAACCCCCCTCATCTAGGCAGTTCCCCTCACCCCATTATTCTCTTCCAAACCAAATGCATAACTTTCTCCTAGACCCACCTGTGCTGTTCCCTAGGGCTAAATCCCCCCCACCCCTTTTTTAGCTCTCATAAAATAGCCACACTCAATTAGCACAGATGTCTAGCTGGGCCTTAGTGGCCATGAAGTCCAATCTTTTCATTTTACAGATGGGAAAACCGAGGCTGGGGAAGAGACATGGCTTCCCGGAGGCCACACAGACAATAAATCGTCCTTATCACCAGAGTCCTGGGTACTGGACAGTGGTTCCGCATCAGTGGGAATGTCCTGGGCGGCCCTTGGAGGCTGCTGCCTCCTCTCTGACTTCCTGGGCTGGTTTCCCCATGAAAAAGGGAGCTCTGTCAGGCAGGTGCTGTCTTACTGTGCCCAAATCCGGCTCTTTGCCCGCACTGACTGAAGCTAATCAAGGCTTTATTCCCGGTATGAGGGAGTATTCACCAAGCGTCGCAGCGGGATTCGCACTCCCAGCCTGGAGGTCCTGCACTCACTATGTGCCGCTTGGTTGTAGCGGGTTTTGCTTTACCCATGAACCTTTGGACCCAGTCGTGAGCCAAGGATGAACAAGAAGTTTAAAACGATTCCCCTGCGGCCACAAACAACAAGGAGCAATGTGTGGATTTTTCCATGCGCTCTGCGGCCTGATACCATCTGCCTCTGTCCGAATCTGCACGCCTGGCAAGGAGGGCACGCTCCCCCCGCCGCGCTCCTCGGAGCCCGGCCACCGTGAAGCAGAGCACCGAGGGCACCCCCGCTGCCAAGCTCCCTGCCCGCCGGGCCCGGCCCAGGCCCGCCTGGGAACAAGCCCAGTCTGTCGCTGACAAGCTTCCTCGGCTGCTTCCAAGGCTCGGCTTCCCAAACTGCTAACTCGGAGGGAAAGCTCGCCGGCCCTCCCTGGGCTCCAGGCAGCAGGGGCCCATCCTGTAGCCCCTTCCAAAGCCCAGGCAAGTACCGGGACGACGTGGAGGAAGAGGAGGGGGCTGTGGATGTCGCACAAGAGGGGTGGCCTGTTACACGGGAGGAACGACTGAGGCGCAAGATACAAAAATGGAAGGCAGCATTGAGCTGCCTGATCAGGACCCGTCCTTGGGGGAGAGGGCAAGCCTGCGGGTCTGAAGGGGAGCTCTGAGTCACCCAGGACGGCCCAGTCCCGAACCCCCTCCTCTCTCCAAGCCAGACCCTTCCCCAGAGAGAAGCATTCTGCCCGCCATGGGGGAGGCCCGGCCTCCTAACTGGGAGCCAGGAAGGCCCACGGCCTTCACGTTCCCCATCTGCAAAGCTGTGGACCAGTCCAAGGGTCCAAGAGGCAGGATTTCAGTCCGAGGCCTCCACACAGAGGCCGGGCCTGGCCACCGGGAGATCTGCTTGGAGTCCAAGTTCCAACAGTTCTTAACTGGGGACACCAGAGCAAATCACTTCTGCTTGGGCTTGGGTTTCCTCCACTATAAAATATGGATAATAAGCTTTGCCCTCCCTCCCTCGGGGGCATGTGCAGAAAGGCCTTTGTAACTAAACACCCCATACTTAGATACCATCATTAGAAGACTTCCCTACACAGTTGGTTTTTATTTGAGGACTAATAGCCTGACCAGAGAAGCTTTAAGGTCTCCAGCCCAAATAACAGCCCCTAAGGCCTTCAAAACTTGCAAGGCGTCCAACATTAGGTACAACGGGCTGGGCCGGGGGAGACCTGATCCTCAGAGAGAGGTGGAAGGTCACTAGGCAGAGGCCCAGCCCAACCCGGCTCTCCACCATTCCCAACAGGAAGCTGCGTCATCCCTCTCAGGGATTTCTGCCAGGGGGGACTCTCCCAGGCAGGAATCCGGAGTCCAGTCCTAGACTGGGACTAGCTCTGGGATTCTGGTTCTGAAACCCTCTGGGAGTGCTATTGGACTAGGTCGAGGTCCTCCAAGTCCGAACTACTTTAAGGATGATGCGATTATAATTTCTAATGTATATTATATGTAAATATATTTATATATAATATATTCTAAATAAACTATATAATTAATAATAATAGATATTATCCACATAAACTCTGGAGAGCCCTCAGTAACTTTCACCGGGAAAGGTGTCCGGGGCACTGCAGGACCAGCCAGCCAGCAAGGGCCTCTGGGCCACAAGACTGTGCCAGCTGCCTGAGTGGCCGAGTGGCCGGGCACAAGTGCTCCCCAGCCTGCAGCGTGTCGCGCCAGCAGTGAGTCATCAGGCTCATGGATAAAAGCAGCGAGGAGGGCCCTTCGCCGTGAAATCCTCCCCACTTCCAGTTACTATATAAAGAAGCTCAGCTAGAGGTGTAAACAAAGGGAACCGAGTGAGGAAGGAGCTAATTAGCACAATTAATTCTCTACTGCCTGGGGGATGGGGCTTCGTCCCAGGAGAGCTAGAGAAACTCAACCCCCACCCTCCAGTGAGTACTAAGGAATTGAAGATACTCCTAGGAAGCAAGTTGCCCTCCCGGACTCAGTTTCCTGGGCTGTAAAATCATGCTGTAGCAAGCGCTAACATCCTATTATGCTTTCCCCCCCTCAAACATTGACTTATTATGGCTAATACAGACTGTGCATCTATGGACTGGGATTTCTTACCTTCTCAGTGTTTGGGGGAGGGTGGGAATTTAGAACTAAAAATCAATTGGTTCTCAGGCCCCTCCCAGCTCTGATATTCCCTGTTCTAAGGCCTCTCCCAACTATTCATTCCTTGTTCTAAGTTCTTTCCCAACTCTGGCCTCCCTTATTTTAAGCCCCCTCCAGCTCTGCCATCCCCTATTTTAAGCCCCCTCCCCTCTCTGACATCCCCTGTTCTCAGCCCCCTCCCAGTTCTGCCATCTAAGCCTGTTCTAAGCTCCCTCCATGCTGACATTCCCTGTTCTAACTCCCTCCTGGCTCTGCCTTTCAGTGGTCTTTCCCCCTCCATCTCAGCTGGGCCTCAGTGAAAACCAGCTGAGACCACAGTCTGTGATGGGCAAGTCCAGACCTAGCACGGACCCCTCACTGTCCCTGGGCGAGCTTCCCGGGAGTCCGGGGTCTGCTGCTGGTGGCTCACCAGGCCTGCTCCCCCTTCAGGGGTAACAGAAGGTCTGTGGGGACTAGTGCAAGGCCCTCAGTTTACCCAAATGGAAAGCAAGCAAGTCTTGGAGATGGAGCCGGGTCACCCTAAGATAAGTAGCAAAGGCAGCCTTTGATCTCTGCTCCCAGAGGCCTTTCCGCTCCATGACATCATGACATCTCCCAGCTGTTCCACTCAAGCATCTTCAGACCTTGGGGTTTCCCTTCCTCCTCGGATGCCCTGAGGTCAGGTGAGGTGGAACCTGGCCTGGGAGCCTGAGGAGCCGGGTCCTGGCCTACCCTATCATTAATTAGTTAGCAAGGGGAGCCATAGAAAGTCATTTGACTACTTTACACCTCAATTTCCTCCTCTGCAGAATGGGCATAATGGCAATCCTGGCCCTGACTCATCAGATGAGATAATGAATGGATGAGCAACATTCTGAGTGTCAAGTGCCCTCACCAACACATAGGTGTGTCCTGATCGTTCCCAGATTCACTCTTTACAGATGCTCTTCCTCCCATCAGCCAGTGCCCCCCCTTTGCAGATGGGAACACTGAGGCTTAGAGAAGGCCCCCCAGTTAGAAAGTAGAGAGTAAGCTCCTCGGGGCCAGAACCGTGGCACTTTGCCTTTGCCACCCCAGAGGTAGCACAGTGCCTGATGTACAGCAGGTGACCCATAAATGCTCAGGTCGGGGCTGGGGTGCTCACTGACCTTTGGCCTGGAGGGAGATGTCCAGCTGAGTCTCAGGGAGCTCCAGGCTCGGCCCTCCCTCCCACCAGGCCGCACCTTTTGCTAACTGGCACCTGGGGAGACCTCTGACCTTTGAGGACAGACCCTCGTGTCTTCCAAGCAAGGGTCTCCAAGCACAGGCCCAGTCCTGCGCGGGGCAGCTGGGGAGTGCTCCCCGAGACAGGGAAAGGAAACAGGACTTGGGCCCAGCAGGCCCTGGCCTCCAACGCTGACCAGCCTCGGTGTAAAGTGGTCATAATCCTGTCATAATCCTGCCGCCTCCACCCAGGGCCCGGCACAAAGTGGGGGCTCAACGAGGGGCCCGTCAACGCGCTCGATTACTAAGGAAATGCAAGTCATCCTTTTGGGAAAATAGCACCATCTTAATCAGTTTTGTCATAGAGGTTTTTGTCATTCACGAGAGCCGGCTTACAGAGGCGGACTTGGGGCTGAAGGGACTCGGGATCTCCCGAGTGCCGCCTCCCCTAAAGCCCAGGAGAGACAGACAGTGTCTCAGCCAGTCACACACGCAGGGGGGAGCAGCAAGAGCCCGAGCTGAGCGCCATCAAAGCCCCCCTTCGGGGTTTTTCCTTCTAAACACAGCTCACCTTATCTCCGCCTCTAAGATGGGAATGATCCCCGCAGGAAGGTGTCCAGCAAGTGGCTGCCCTAGCTGATCTCCCAGCCTCCCTCCTGCTCCACCTACAACCTGCTGACCCTGAACCCTAGAGGTCAAGTGACTTGTTCAAGCTCGGTCACTGCCCGTCTCCGGGGGCCGGCGGCCGCCCCGCGGAAGGCCCCGGCGGGTCGCTGCCCGTCTCCGGGGGCCGGCGGCCGCCCCGCGGAAGGCCCCGGCGGGTCGCTGCCCGTCTCCGGGGGCCGGCGGCCGCCCCGCGGAAGGCCCGCCTCTCCCTCTCACCCCGGCCGGCCCAAAGTCTTACCTGATACAGACACCTCCATGAGGGCCTCCAGGGGTCGGTTGTTGTCCAGGTCTCGGCTGAGCTGCAGCTCCCCGGTGTCAGGGTTGAGCAGGAGCAGGTTGAGCTCGTTGCCCTGCAAGAAGGTGTAGTTGAGGCTGTCCGAGAGGTCCGGATCGTGGGCCGGAATGCGGCCGATGACTCCCGTGGGAAAGCTGTTGGACTTGTTGGTCACGTAGTTGTTGAAGAGCACCTGGAAGTCCGGGAGCACCGGAGGGTTGTCGTTCTGGTCCACGAGGCGGACGTACACGGTGGCGCGACTGACCAGCGGGGCCGAGGTCGCCTGGACCACCAGCATGTACTCCCGCCGGCGCTCGAAGTCCAGCTCCACCAGCGCCCGCAGGTCCCCGCTCAGCAGGTCCAGCTGGAAAACCTCGGGCACGTTGCCCTCCACGATCTGGTACATGATCTGGGCGTTGGGGCCCTCGTCGGGGTCGGCGGCCCGGATCCGCGCCACCACCGAGCCCACCGGGCTGTTCTCCTCCACGAACAGTTCCAGCTCATCCTGGTCAAACACTGGCGGGTTGTCGTTAATGTCCAGGACGGTCACCTGGATCTCCACGGAGGCGCTGAGCGGGGCCGGACTGCCCCTGTCCACGGCCAGGGCCCGCAGGTTGTACACGGCCACGTTCTCCCGGTCGAGCCGGCGCTGGGTGCGGATCACCCCGGAGGTGGGCTCGATGTAGAAGTCGCCGTCGCCGTCCTCCCCGCCCTGGAAGGTGTACAGGAGGCGGCCGTTGGGGCCCGAGTCTCGGTCCGTGGCGGACACCTGCAGGACGCTGGTGGAGGGGGGCGCGTCCTCGAAGACGGAGCCCTGGTAGAAATCTCGCAGGAAGCGCGGCGCGTTGTCGTTGGCGTCCAGGATGAGGATCTCCAGGGAGGTGGTGTCCGATTTCTGGGGGATGCCGTTGTCCCTGGCCGTGATGGCCAGCGTGTAAGCCGCCTGGTCTTCGTAGTCCAGCTCCATCAGGGTGACGATGGTGCCGGTGTCCGGATGAATGCGGAACTGGGGCACGGGGTCCTCCAGCACGTAGGTGATGCGGGCGTTCTCGCCCGTGTCCTCGTCGGTGGCGCTGATGGTGGCGATGGAGGTGCCCACCGGCTGGTCCTCCCGGACGCTCACCGTGTAGTGGGAGCTCTGGAACACGGGCCGGTGCGTGTTGGCGTCGGTGACGTTGATGAAGACCTGGGCGGTGTGGGAGCGGGTGCCGTCCGAGGCGGTCACCCCCAGGACGTACTGCCGCTCCTGTTTGTAATCCAGCGGCAGGGCCAGGGTGATGAGCCCCCCGCCGCTCTGGCTGCTCAGGGCGAAGCGGTTCCGGGTGTTGCCGCTGGTCAGCTGGTAGGTGATGACGCTGTTGGCGTCCCGGTCGCGGGCCTGCAGGGTCAGCACGCTGCTGCCCACGGCCGCGTCCTCGTTCAGGCGGAGCTCGTAGACGGGCTGGGTGAAGACGGGGTCGTTGTCGTTCACGTCCAGGACCGTGATGGCCACGCTGGCCGAGGAGCTCATGACGGGCGAGCCGTGGTCCACGGCCTCCACCCCGAAGCGGTAGTGCTCCACCTCCTCCCGGTCCAGCTCCGCGCACACCGTGATCCAGCCGGAGCTGTTGTGGATCTGAAAGGGGAAGTCGGCCCAGGCGGAAGGGTCGGCGTCGGCGCCCGCCCCCGTGGTGACGTCCACCAGGCGGTAGTGCAGGCGGGCGTTCTCCCCGGAGTCGGCGTCCACGGCCTGGATGTGTAACACGGAGTGGCCCAGGGGCACGTTCTCCAGCACGGCGGCCTGGAAGGGACTGCTCACGAAGATGGGCGCGTTGTCGTTGACGTCCAGCACCTGGACGTTCACCAGGCCCGAGGAGTTGATGAGGGGCGGCCGGCCCCCGTCCTGGGCCTTGATGCGCAGCGTGTACTCCCGGATGGCCTCGAAGTCCAGCGGGTTGATGACGTCCAGGCCCCCGCTCAGGGAGTGCAGGTAGAACTGGCCCTTCAGGTTGCCGCTGACGATGCTGTAGTGCAAGGCCGCGTTCTGGCCCTGGTCCCGGTCCGTGGCCTGCACCCGGAGGATGGGGGTGTTCACGGCCACGTCTTCGGGCACCCGGACCACGTATCGCTTCTCGCTGAACTGCGGGTAGTTGTCGTTCTCGTCCTCCACCAGGATGCGGACGGTGGCCGTGGCGCTGCGGGGCCCCGGGTTGCGGCCCTGGTCGTTGGCCTCCACCAGGAGCTGGTACTCGGCCACTTCCTCCCGGTCCACCACGGAGCGGGTGCGGACCACGCCGGAGCGGGGGTCGATCTCGAAGGCGCCGTCGGCCCCTTCCAGGAGTCTGTAGCGCATGTTGGCGTTGGACGGGGCGTCCCCGTCCGTGGCCCGGATGGTCAGCACCTCGTAGCCCACCTCCAGGTTCTCCCGGACCGTCTCCCGGTACTCGACCTGCTCAAAGACGGGGCTGTGATCGTTGGTGTCGCTCACGGTGACCGTGAGGTAGGTGGCCCCCGAGCGCTGCGGGGACCCGTGGTCCACGGCCGTCACTTTCAAGACGTGGGTGTCTTTGGTCTCGCGGTCCAGGGGCCGGCTGGTGGTCACCGCCCCGGTGTCTGGCTCGATGTGGAAGTAGCCATTGGAGCGCTCGTCAAACAGCGCCTCCATCTGGTAGGTGAGACGGCCGGCTTCGCCCTCGTCGGGGTCTTGGGCGCGGAGTTCGATCACCGGAGTGCCGGCCGGCTCGTTCTCGGGCACGGACACCTGGTAGCTGGGGAGCTGGAACTGAGGGCTCGTGCCCCCGGCCGCCCCTCTCCTGGCCCTCCTGGCCCCCGCAGGAAGTGGCCCTGCCGCCTCCAGAGTCAGCTCCAGCAGGAGCTCGGGGCCCCTTCCCCGGAGCAGGCGCCGCCAGGGGCCTGGGCCTGGCCTGGGAGCGCACAGCAGGCGCAGGCGGGCTGTGGCCCCCGGCTCCAGGCAGACGGGCCGGAGCGGGAAGGCGGGCCGGATCCCGCAGCCCGGGCCGCTGCCCTCCTTCTCTCCCTCACCCTGGCTGAAGCTCTCCACGCACCTGCAGTCGGGGAAGCTGGTCAGGGCCTCCAGGGCTGCCCGCAGCTCCTCGGCGGGGCCGCGCCCTCCCCGCTCCGGGGCCGGGAAGCACTCAGCGGGAGCAGAGGGGGAGGCGGGGCCCGGGCCGCCTCCCAGGACCGCGCGGGCCGCCAGGTCCGGGATGCGCTCCGGTGCCCGGGCGGCTGAGCCGGTGGAGCCGCAGCCCCTGCCGGGTACGGGCACCGCCAGGGCCACGGTCAGCAGCGTCGGGGAGCGCCGGGAGGCGATGTCCACGTGCAGGGGCAGCTCACAGCCCCGCGGCCACACTCTTCGCCCGGACCCGCCCAGCCGCAGCCGCCCGTCGGGGCTCAGCTTCAGCAGCGGCCGCAGCCCCGGCGCCGTGCGCTCCCAGTCCAGCGCGTATCTCCAGGCGGGCCCCAGAGCCAGGTCCCTCAGCCAGGGGCCACGGGGCGCGGCTGCCGGGGGGTGCGCGGGCAGTCCCCCGGAGGCCTCGGGCAGCAGGACCAGGAGCAGCAGGGCGCTGCTTCGGAGCAGCAGGAGGGAAGGCGGCAGCATCTGGGGCCCCGGCGGGTGAGGCCGCGGCGCCATGGCCGCGAGCCCCAATCCATGCACCCGCCGCGGCCGCCAGCCAGGCTCCTCATGCGGCCGGCCCCGGCGGCGCGGGGAGGCGGGGACCCCGGGCTCGGCTCCCAGCCCGCCGGGGCCCAGGCGCGGGCGGCAGCCTCTTCTCCGCCCCGCTGCTCCCGCCGCGCGAACCAAAACTTGCCTCCAAGTTGCTTCCAAGATGGCTTCTGGGTGCCTCCCCCGGGAAGGCGAGAGAGCAGCGGCCGGGGTCCCGAAGCGAGCGCCCGATCCTAGTCCCGGCCCGGGAAGGGAGGGAGGCGAAGAGAAGGTGCCGGAGCTATCCAGCCAGGGAGGGCAGCGGCCAGCGCTGTGGGGCGGCAGCGAGGGAGGGAGCGGGAGAGCCGGGAGCGGCCGCTGGGGGCTAGCCACCTAGCCTTCGGCTTCTCCGGGGCCCTGGGTCCAGGACTCCCGCTTGGGCTCGGGTTTTCAGCTTCACATGGCCCAGCGCCGGCGAGCGAGCAGCCAAGTGATCTAGCCAGCTAGCGTGGGAAGCCCGGTGGACCGAGCCCTCGGGGCCCGGAGTGAAGCGGGGCGGGGTAGGACGGGGCGGGGCGGGGCGGGGCCAGGCGGGCAAAGGCTGGCAGACCCGATCTCCCCCGGCCTCCCGCAGCCGGCCTGGGACTCAGCCCAGGCCGCCTAGGGCACTCGTCGCGAAGCCGGGGCTTGTTCCTCCCTCCCGGGACTCCGAGTGGGCGGCCGAGTGACCCGCTCTCCCGGCCCCGGTGGCTTCCTCGGCCTTTCTGCCGCACCTCCCTTCCTCTCCCCTCCTACCCGCTCTGGCACAACCCCCTCCCCACCTCCACCCCGCCCTCGGCTCCTCCCAGCTCCCTGCCCTCGGCCCCCGAAGTATTGTTCCCGGAGCCGGCCCCGGGGGAGAGTGATTGAGAGGTGCGGGTTGTTAAGATCGCTATGGAAACGTGAGGTCTCTAAAAGCGGCCCCAGCCCGGGAGGGAAGGGGCGGAGAGCCTTCCCTCCGCCCTCCCCCCAACCCGCCCCGTCCCCTGCTGCAGTGCCCGGCAACCTGAGAGAGGCAGGGCCCCGGCGGGGCGGGAGGACCGGGGAGGGGGGGCGCCGGCCGGCTGCTGCCGGGCTCTCGGTGTCAGGGACCCTGAGAGAGACGCTGGCTGCCGATCACGTCCCCAGGGGCCGGGGAGCGTCCCGGACCGCCCCGGGAGAGGCGGCGAGGGCGCGAGCCGCGCCGCGCCGGAAGGGCCATTTCCCGACCGATGGACTCGGGATCCGCGGCCGAGGTCTCCGAACTCCTAGTCCAGTTGGCTCACCTGGAACGGAGGGGAGACGGGGAGATGCGGGAAGTGTGGAGTTCCCCTTCTAGATTCAGGGAGAGCCCCGGGGCTGGGAGAGAGCTTGGAATAAAGGAGCCAGATGTCCCCGCGGGGTCAGATCGGGAACCTCAGAACAGAGAGTCACAACTGGGAAGGACCCACAGCGTAAAACTGGAAGGCCTCCCAACCGGGAGAGCCCCGAGTTACAACTGGAAGCGCGCGGAGCGCGCCGTTTGCGCCAGGCTGCCCCCGTGTGGCAGAGCGGAGCGATGCGCCGGAGGAAGCCGAGCCGGGGAAGCCGGGGAGGCTCTGGGGAGCGGCACCCCGGCGCCTCGGGTTTGTGGGGCGGGCCTGGGACAGGAGGCTCGGGGCTAAGCGCTGCTGCCCCCTGCGGCCTGCCACCCGCCCCACCCCCCGCTTCTCTGGCGCAGAACAAAGTGTGGAGGAGCCCGGCGCTCCGGGGGTGCCCCGATGTCCTTCGCCCCCCGCCCAGTCCCAGGGTGCCCTGGGCCGTCCTTGGGGGTGCGCAGCCCAGAGACGGGGGGCCCTCTGTTACCCTGGGGGCAGAGATGAGCGACCCCCCTTTCCCTCTGTCTGTTCTCTCAATCTTTTCTCCTCCTCCTTTCCCTTTCACCTTTCTCTTCACTTTCTCCTCTCTCTCCTTCACTTTCTCCTCTCCTTCACTGCTTTCCTTTTCCACCTCCACCTAGTTCTCCTTCCCCTTCCCCCTCCCCTCCCCTCCTTCCTCTCCTCCGCCTCCTTTTCCCTCCCCCCTCCCCCCCAAGCTTATTCCCACCTAAAGACCAGTGTGATTCCTGGCCCCAGTGGCCCTGCGGTCAGGGGGCCCTTGTCGGAGCCGGTTAAACATTGATCTCCCGAGTAGCCTGGAAGATGGATGGTTTCCACTAACTGGAAGGAAAAAACCCTGCCCGAACATACAAGGAGGGCGTTTGCCCGCTCAGTGGCTCCCGTGCAGCAGTGGGGAGTCAGCACCAGCAGTTATTAAGCACCTTCTAGTGCCGGGCTTTGTGCTCCGGGGGGGAATGCCGGGAAAGGTAAAAGGGGCCTGCCTCGGAGAGGGCAAAGCCAGGGAGCCCGTGTGCAAACAAGGTACATGCGGCCGGCTGGGAGATGACGGACAGGCAAGGGCGATCATGGCAGGTGAGCTAGCAACTGGGACCAGGAAGGGGCTGAGAGGGCAGGTGGGCAGGGCCAGGCCGGGGGGAGGGGGCTGAGAGGGCAGGTGGGCAGGGCCAGGCCGGGGGGAGGGGGCTGAGAGGGCAGGTGGGCAGGGCCAGGCCGGGGGGAGGGGGCTGAGAGGGCAGGTGGGCAGGGCCAGGTGAGGGAGGGGTGAGGGGGGGAGGGGGCTGAGAGGGCAGATTTCTCCGAGAATTGCACCTCTAATTCCCCTCCAAAGTCATGTGTAAAGGCTGGAAGCCTCCCTGCTTGGGGATGAAAGTTTGGGGTGTGCTCTGGGAGGGGGGGGGTGAAAGATGCTTGGAGGGGGAGGTTGAGAGCTGCTGAGCCTGGGGAGGTGGGGAATGAGAACTATCAAGCCTGGGGGAGGGGGAAAAGCTGCAGGGGGTGGGGTGAGAACTGTCTAGCCTGGGGGAGGGAAAGCTTGGGGAGGGGGTTTCGCTTCATGCTCAGCAAGAATCAAAGCCAAACTCTGGGCTGTAAGACATGCTTTCCCCTCCTTTTCCAAGGAAATGACTTTTTAAAACTCCTGTTTTGGGTCTTGAGCTGGCAGCTCCTCCTTTTCCTCCATCAGTTATTCCTCCTGAGGGCCGGCTGCCCTAGGGCTTAAAGCTGAAGGGAGTAGAAGCTCCCACGCGGCCATACCTAACACAGGAGCTTCTTTTCCATTAGGGAAACTGAGGCCGGACAGATGACCAGGACGGACCAGCCGCTCGCTGCCTGGAAGTGCCGCTTTTTTCATGGGACCAGAAGAAGCTGAGCTAGGAAAAAACCAGGGAGAGAAGTCTGCTCCGCCCCCTCACAGAGAAGAGAAGGAACGGAGGGAGGACTGCAAAGATCTCTCAGACAATAAAGAGCAGAGCTTGAAGTCAGGCAGAGCCTCTGAGAGGGAGCCAGGGCTGTAAGGAGCTCTGGGTGTGGGGCTGAGCCCAGCTCTTCTCACTAATACCCGCCATCCCTCTCTGTTTCCTCGTCTGTGAAATGAGGGCCATAGTACCCGGTGTTAGCTCGGAGCATCGCCATTCAGAGCCCTGGAGTTTATGTAGGTAAAACATGTTGCCCGTCTTGGAAAGCTGCGGCAGGGACCATCCCCTCCTTCCTCACCACCCCCCCACCCTCAGTTAGGAGAGGGGCTCTAAGGTCGTTGCTGAGCAAATCCGAGGGTCCCGGGACTCCTGACCCAACCCCGCTTCCGCCCCACCGGACTGGACAAAGCCTCCTTCCCTCTCTGGACGCGGATTGAGGTTTCCAGTCTTTTCTTTTTTCAAATGGACACAGTGCAGTGAATGGGTCGATTTTAAGCCTATTTCACCAAAACTTTCAGCTGAATCTTACTTCCAAGCCAGCTGCATGGAGCCAGAAAGAACAGCAGGCTAGGAAGCATCTGCCCACACTGCCCAAGCTTCCCCACGCCAGGCCGCTGGGCGTCGCGCTTCGAGTTAGCCAGACGCTGTCTAACAATCGAATGGATGGAAGTCCAGAGAGCCTGGGCTGTCTTATGGCCCCTGGAACTGAATTCCAGCTCAGATGCCACCGTTCCTGGCTGTCCCCGCTTCTGCAAGAGAGATGACCCTAAGGGCGCTCCCCACTCTGGCTTTCTGAGTTTCCTCTATGTTCTCTTTGTCTCTGGGTCTTCTCTCTGTGCTGTCACTCTGTGTTGTCTCTGTCTTCTGTCTCCTGTCTGTTTCTGTTTTTTCTCTCTCTCTGTCTCCGCCTGTCTCTCTCTCTTTGGCTTTCTGACTTTCTCTCTATATGTATCTCTTTCTATCTCTGTCTGTATCTCTCTCTGTCTCTCTCCCTGTCTCTATCTCTCTGTCTCTTTCTGTGTCTGTCTCTCTCTTCTGTTTCTGTCTTTCTCTCTCTGTCTGTCTCCGTTTTTCTGTTTCTCTTCTAGCTCTCTCTGTCTCTATTTCTGTGTCTCTGTCTTTCTATCTCTTTGTGTCTCTCTGTCTCTCTCAGGAGACAAGCTTTCACACACGGGTATTCCTGCAGTCCTAAGGCATAGTCTCACCAGGAATCTTGCTCTCCTGCCGCTTCCCTCTCAGCGGGATGATCCTGGCTCCAGGTCCCCTCTGCTACACTGCCTTTTGGCAAGACTGGCCACTGTACAGCTATGACTCAGTTTCCTCCCAGGTGTGCTTTCACCTGCATTGTGCCAGGCCCTGGAGATAAGATATATGGAAAGAACACAGTTGCTGAACAGGAACACAGTTACGTCCAATTGGTAGACGTTGAGAAAGAGGTGGATAAAATTTTAAACGCCTTAGAAATGAGACCCTGAAAGAGACTGGAAACTGAGTGGACGTCCATCAGTGGGAGAATGGCTGGATAAATTGTGGTATATGAATATTATGGAATATTATTGTTCTGTAAGAAACAATCAGCAGGATGATGTCAGAGAGGCCTGGAGAGACTGACAGGAACTGATGCTGAGTGAAATGAGCAGGACCAGGAGACTCATTATAACGGCAACAACAAGATTATACAAGGATCGATTCTGATGGATGTGGCTCTTCTCAACAGTGAGATGGTCCAGACCGGTCCCAATGGTCTTGTGGTGGAGAGAGCCATTTGCCAATCGTGAGTATGGATTTTCAGCATTTTCACTCTTTTTGTTGTTGTTCGCTTGCATTTTGTTTCTCCTTCTTCCCTTTTTGATCTGATTTTTCTTGTGCAGAACAATAATCGTGGAAATATTTGGAACACAAGGTTTTGCAAGGGGGAATGTTGAAAATTATCCATGCATATATTTTGAAAATAAAAAGTTTTAGTTAAAAAAAAAAGAAATGAGATCCTAACCCTACAGGGAGCCATTATAGTTTATTGAGCAAGGTAGTGATGACGTTGGATCCGTGTTTTAGAAAAATCCCTTCTGTAGCTATGAAGAAGGGGGCTGGAGAGGAAGAGATCATTTAGGAGGCCCTGCCTAAAGGGAGGGTGACCCTGCCCATAGCAGGACAGAGGGATGTTCCTTCCCCTCTTTAATCAGAAAAGGCTACTCTGTTCATTCCTCACCTAAAGTTTATCAAGGACAATCCCAGCCTCGGCTCCAGAAAGCAGCCAAGCCCGGGCTGGGACTGAGAGTACCTCAAGCTCCTGGCTCCAGAGGCTGCCCTTAGGGCTTCTTCACATCCAGCCCACTGACCAGGGCATTGTTGGCAGCCTTCACCTGTGGAAGCTCCCGGAGGTAATCCTCTCTTAGATCAGTAATCACTTCTTCAAAAAGTCACAAATAGGAAAAAAGATTCATATTTGGCCTCTGCCCAAAGGCTTCCTTTGAGAGATTTTGGTGTTCTCTCTCTCTCTCTCTCTCTCTCTCTCTCTCTCTCTCTCTCTCTCTCTCTCTCTGTCTTTCTCTCTGTCTCTCTCTCTCTCTCTCTCTCTCTCTCTGTCTTTCTCTCTCTCTCTCTGTCTCTCTCTCTCTCTCTCTGTCTCTCTCTCTCTCTCTCTCTCTCTCTCTCTCTCTCTCTCTCCCTCCATAAATATATACAATACTACATGTAGATATATATACATCTGTTATATACTTTATCCATTTGTTGATGTTCAGTCTTTTCAGTCTTGTCCAACACTTTGTGATCCCACTTGGGGTTTCCTTGGCAAAAATACTGGAGTGCTTTGCCACTTCCCTCTTCAGCTCATCTTACAGATGAGGAAACTGAGGTAAACGGAGTAAAGGGACTTGCCCAGGCTCACACAGCTAGTGAGTATCTGAGGCTAGATTTGAATTTAGGTCCAGGCTGGGTAATCTGTCCACTGAGTCACCTCTCTGCTCCCTCAGTACATCTACTAAGCTGGGTAATCTGTCCACTGAGTCACCTCTCTGCATATATATATGCTAGGTGGCAGGAGGCAGATGTTTCAGAGAAGCTGCAGCCGTCAGCCCAAGAGAAACACAGAGTTAGAGCTCCTGCGGTCCTCCCAGTGACCCGGACAGGCAGGTCACCCCAGAATTATTAATGACCCCATCTTGGGAAGGAAAGACAGCTTTGGATGGCTGGAATGTCGGGGTCTGTCCTTTTTAAGATGTAATCGAGACATCCCCACGGGGAAATTATCACGGTGGGTGGGTGGGGGGCGGGGATTTGGGTCTGTCTTCATCCAGCGCTGGGCTGTGTGCTTCTCTCTGTGTTGGCTTTGGTGCTGGGCTCTGGCCAGATTTGAGCTGCCCTTGCCTTGTGCGTTGGTGACTCACGAGAACACTGAGAAGGAGTCTTTCCCAAGCTTCCCCTTCCTTCGCCCCCATGCTTGCTCTGATGCTAGGTAGGAGCCGGGCCCCACCTGTTGCCTCTTCCCAGGTTCAGGGTGGATTCCTGAGGTCCCAGGTCATGGGATAGAGGCTTGAAGCAGAAGGAAGGAGGCCCGGGGGCCAGCTGGTCCAATCCCCCCGTGTTACAAAGCAGGAGACTGAGGCCCAGGGAGATGCGTTCCCATTGCCCATCCTCCAACCCAGGAGTCAGCTCTGGTTCCATGATGTCTCCTGCAGCTCCAGCACATCCAGCCCCTGCAGGGAACCATGCTGCTGCTTCTTGGGCTGTTCCAAGCTTCCCCAGGAAGCCCTTGGGCGTGGATACAAGAAACACCCGGAGGTGCAGGTGCCTGGGGGCAGGAAGGCAAGGGGAGGATCCTGAAGGGCTCCATGGAGGAGGTGACATCTCAGCCGGACCTCAAAGCAGGGCTCTCTCTCTCCAGGCGCAAATGAAGGCAGATGTTCTCCGGACTAATACGCAGGCTCCTCCAGGGCAGCCCCAGGCTCTCTCTTGCTTCTGGGTGCCCGGTGCCAAGTAAAAACAGGAGGCCTAATATACACTAGGTGCTTTATAACGCTTCCTGATTGATCAAATCATCTCTTATGGACTGGGACTTCTTGAGCTAGCTCCCCCTCCCCCTTAGTCCTTGGGAATAAAACAAGACTCTTAGTTTGCCCTCAATCGGTGCTGAAGCTGCTGATGAAGAAAGAGGAGATGTGAGAATGGAGAGGTGGAAGAGGAAGAAAAGGAGAAAGAGAAATCTCCAGGTTGAAGACAAAAGCCATGATATTTCAACAGTGAAGTATCTTTAAGGACCACAAGGAATTAGGGCCAATTATCTCCCCAGAAAAAGACAGGGGAATTAATGATTGAGGGGAGCAAGAAGAGGTAAGCCCTTCCTGTATCCCAACACGGGAAATCTGTCTACAAAGGACACCCACCTTTCCTGGCAGGGACCTTCCATCTCTCGACGCCAGTGGCTCCTGGTGGCCACCCGTCATCTCTGTTTGGGGTGCCATGGGGCTGAAGTTTCAGAAAAGGGAGTTCCAAGGCTTCTAATACAATTCAAACCACAGCAAAAATTCCCTCTTTTTGAGAGACAAGGAATCTTTCCATCCTTCTATGCTTCCGGCTCTAGGCCAAGTTTCTATATTATTGGCAGGGAAACTGAGGCTCAGACTGAGGAAAGTTCTTGGTCATATAGAGAATGTGGTACGGAGGTAGCGGAGCCTCCAGGCTTCTCGTTGGGTGGGCTGCACCCTGGTGGCTGGCAGCCAGATGGAAGGTCTGCAGATGGGAATGCTCTGACCCAAGCCTCTCACTCCACTTCATTGCCCATGTGGGAGCCCTTCTCTGGCTTCCTCCTCACACCCCCAAAACCTCACCTTCCTGCAGGATCACTTCAGCCCAGGAGCTCACAGCTCGACACTGTGTTCTGGCACCCTCTGACTGGGAAGCAGTGAGGAAGACGGCACCTCTCCAGAGAGGCCGAATTCCTTCCGATTGCTTTATCCTGCCCTTGCTCTCCCATACCCTGCCTTCCAGCCTTTTTTTGTGGGTTACCTTACAAGGAAGAATTGTCTTCCTCTACCGCACTTGTATCCTCAGCTGTTAGCAAGTGCCTGGCACATAGTAGGTGCTTAACACATATTTATTGATCCATTGGCCCAACTGAAATGTTAATCTCACCGACCTGTATTAAGTGCCTTGCCTTGTCCGTGAATTGGTAGGACTGGGCTTGATGCCCTTGAAGAGAGCTGCCAGATTCTCCTGCAGAGTATTTTCCATTTCTCTCAATCAATCCTTGCATGAAGATCCATTTGCCCCAGGCTGGTACACTGTCTTCCATTAATGGCTCTAATTCTGGGTATATGAGGCATGGGACTCTGGGCTCATGGATTCAATTCCAGAAAAACTAAACTTCTAAAGGGGTGCACGGGCTTTTTCTTATTGTCTCTGGCTGACTATCCTTCTTCCCCAAATAGTACTTTCAGACAGAGCGATCTCTTAAAGTTCACGTTTGGCTCATAGCCAGGGTTTCTTCAAAAGGTACTTGGTATACAAAGGATTTCAAGTGTAGGATAGCTATTTCTTTCTTTCCCCACAAAACCATCTCTGTATGGAGGTGAAGTGCATGGACAGTAATGCAAGATCATGTTGGTAAGGTGAGAAGAAAGCCCTGTGCCAGAGAAGAAAGGATTGTGATAGATTGCCAAAGCACAGCTTTTTAGAATTCTATTTTCCCCCCAGTTATATGTCAAGGAAATTTATAGCATTCGTTTCTACAAGATTTTGAATTCCACCTTTTTCTGTCTCCCTGCCTCCCTCTCCTTCCCTCTTCTGAAGATGCTAGGCAGTTTGATATACTTTATACATGTGCTATCTTGTAAAACATATTTCCGTATTAGTCACAGTTGTGAAAGAAGGAACAGATTTCCAAAAGAAAAAAAAAAACACAAGAAAAAATAAAGTAAGTGAAAAAATATGTTTCAGTCTGCATTCAGAGTCCAGCGGTTCTCCATCCGCTTACAGATGGCATTTTCCTTTGTGAGCCTTTTGTACCCGTCTTGGAATATTGTTTTGCTGAAAAACCATCAAGTCACTCGTAGTTGATGGTCGCACAACATTGCTGAATCTGTATACAGTGTTTTTCTGGTTCTGTTCATTTCACTTTGCATCAGTTCATGCAAGTAAAAGGCCATCTTTTTTGGAACACTATGTTCTCCAGTGACTCACAGTGGGAGGAGACTGAACAGGCAACAGAGACATGATTGGTATGGTAGGGCCCTCCAGTGGGGGATTGGAAGCAGCACAGGGAGCATGAGTCAGGAATATATGGGCAGAAAATGAGTGGGCTAATCACTAGTAAGAGCACTCAGAGAAATATATGGACAAGCATCATGCAGGATGAGAAGGCTCAGACAGGGCAAAATGTGTCCCCTTAAGGGAACCCTCTACTTGGAGAATTCAGATCTTGTTGAGGAAATTTTTCCAGACACCTTCCAAGAAATTAACCGTCCAACTCCGTAGATGCAGCCCTGGAGCCGGTCACCTGAAATCCCACTTCTGCAGGAAAAATCCAGGCTACCCCTGTTTTTAGTCATCTTCCGTAAAGACGTTGTCTTCTTCCCCAATATCTATCCTGAGTAGAAATTTTTAAGGGTATAGCCTGAAGCCATTCTTTTCTCCATCGCTTTTGAGCCTACAAATGGAAGTTCTTTGGATATCAGATTCACAGACTTATGGCAGCGTCTGCTGTTAAGGATAGGCTTTGTTCCTGAAAAGACTTACATAAACTGATGCAGGGTGAAGTGAGCAGAACCAGGAGAACATTGTACACAGTGACAGCAAGATTGTACAACGATCAACTGTGAATGACTTAGCTCTTCTCAGCAACTCAACAATCCAAGACAATTCCAAAGGACTCATAATGAAGTGTACTATTTGTTTTCAGAAAAAGAACTGATATTGTCTGAATACAGACTGAATGATTGCGATTTTTCATTTGATTTCATTCTTTTTTTCATTCAAGTCTTGTACAAAATGACTAATATGGAAATGTAAAAACATGATTGCACACATAAAAACTATATCAGATTGCTTGCTATCTCAAGGAGGAACAGGTAGGAGGGAGGGATAGAATTTAAAACTCAAAACAAACTTTAAAGTGTTAAAAAATTTTTAACATGCAATTGCGGGGGGAGGGAGGGCAAGGAATAAAATATAACAGATAGGTTTTGTTGTTAATGGACAGTTTAGGATGATTGAAAATCAAGTGAGACTCCCTTCCCAGACTCTCTCAATACATGTTCCTGCCGACATTCTCCTCGCCCCATACTTTAATCTTCCATCTTCCTCCAGCTTTGTGCCATCTACCTCAGTTATCCTTAGACTGGATCTAAGGATACTTTCAGGAACTCAATTGTTCTTTCCCAGCATGTTCTTCTGCATGGATTTCACAATCCTTTTAATCTGGGGCTGGGAGCTGAACGCAGAGTACCAAGGTGATGGATGACCTGATCTTGATTTTCTGTTCTCTGACCTGGTCAGACTTCCTCCGATATTTGGCGACCCAACAGAATGACTCATTAAGGGCAGTTATTTTAAAATTGTTTAATGAACATACCAACATCTGCTCCAGAAAAGGAAACTGCAACAGCATCTATGACCCTTTTGTTCACTTGTTAAAAGGATTTAAAAAAAAGTTTTCATTTCAATTTAAAATCAGATTTTAAAGGATATTTTTTATAGTCCCTTTTTAGCTATAATCTCCACCAAGTGGAGTGACCAAGATGAACAGTAAAAACAAGTCAGTTGACCACAGATAATAATGTAAGCAACATTCATCACACAGAGGTTGCACCTAAGTATATTTCATCATCTGTTCCGTGTGTGTGTGTGTGTGTGTGTGTGTATAATGTTAGAGGTAGAGAGGTAGAATTACAAAATTCATTTTCTCCCAGTCTTTTGGGAAGATTGGCCCAAACCTGCCAGACAGTGGACTCTCAGCAGAGAGGTCCTCCCATCCGCCAGCTGCTTGGGCTTTCAGGAGATGAGGGGTTCCACCAGCTGAGCTACCGGCCCTCCCTGACAGAACTCAGTCCTCCAGAGCTGGAAGAGATTTGATTAACTCTAAAACTGGAGGAGACTCTGGAATATGATATGTCACAACAGGAAAACATCTTAGATTAAAGATCATAATGTATCAGAATTAGAGCAAAGCTCTGGGCTGGGAGAAATCCTGGAACGGAGATCATCTGCTGATCTCAAAATAGGGGAAGTCAGAGCTGGGAGGGCCTGAGAATAGGGGGTGTCAGGGCTGGGAGGGCCTGAGAACAGGGGGTGTCAGGGCTGAGAAAAACATTGCAACTTGAGTATCAGAGCAACTGAAGTGCTAGAGTGGGGAAGCAGATTTTAGAACTAGAAAACTAACCCTAAAAGGGCTGTTGGAACCTCTACTCTAGAATCTTGGGACATCTCTGAAGAGACTAATCACCTGTCCAACCCCTTGATTTTATCAATGAGGAACCGGAGGAAGTCACTTGGCCAAGGTCTCAGAGTCAGGAAGCAGTAGTAGCAGAGCTGATCATACATACCGCAGACCTTTGTCCCCTTCTCCTGCTCCCTCTTTGAGGCATCTATGGAAGACAAATGACAGATCCTTGAGCCCAGGCCCTGAAAGCCTTATTCTTGAGTGGGAAGTCAGTGGCCTTTCCTAACTGGTATTCCTGCTAGGTAATGAGAGCAGGCTCAGGGGAGCTCCTGAGCGCCAGGGAAGGGGAGCTGGGGACAGCCCCGGGCCGGCCACCCTGTCCTGGGCCCAGCAGTTCTGCTTGGGGCAGGCTCAGAAATCTTGGACAGGAGGGGAGGAGAGTGTCTATCTTCCCAGCCCTCAGAAGCTCAGTGACTCACTCTCAGGAATCTCTCCTAGATGCGTCCACTTCCCACAGCACGGATCCCTGCCAGGCCTCAGCTGGGAGTCAGGGTGAGGGTTGGATGCTGTCCAAGAGCCCTGGCACAAGGAGGCCTTTGTGGCTCCCCCATCTCCGCTCCGGGGCAGGAGCCCCTGAGTCACCAGGAGCAGGAATTTGGAAAGCGTGCAGAGATTCTCAGATATCCTGATGAGCCTGGGCCCTTCACCAAAGCAGAGAAATGATGGATGGGAAGACTCCAGATGGGGTTTCTGATGGTGCTGGAGGTTTGTGGTTTCTCTGTGGCACAACAGCCCACTGGTTGAAGCACAGGAAGACTAGGTTCTGCCACTTACTACTGGTATAACCTGATCACCTTCCTTTCTCTAGGTCTCAATTTCTCCATCTGTAAAATGGGACCATTGGACTTCCTAACCTCGAAGACCCCAAATCCTAAGCTCTATGACCTTCTGACAGGAATTTAAGCTGAAATTGAGCTTTCCCTCAAGATGTGCTCTGCAGGCAGATGGATGGATGAAGGAGCAGCACGGTGGGAACCATCGGCCCAGCAGAAGATTCGAGCGTAAGGAGACTTTCTGCATATTCTGGCCCACTGGCAGACCTCCAGATGGCCGAAGCAGAGCATCGCCATGAGCAGCGTACAGCGTGAGAGGAGAGTTGGGAGAGTGGCTCCTGTACACGTGATTCCCAAGGTAAGTCCCATACGTACCTGATTGCTCTTGCATGTTCCACAAATTCACGATCTATTCAGCAGAAACAGTCGTCCTCCACACGCCCTTTGAGATTATTGTTGTTCAGTCATTTCTATGGTTTATTCTCCGTGATCCCCTTTGGGGTTTTCTTGGCAAAGACATTACAGTAGTTTCCCATTTCCTTCTCCAGCTCATTTCACAGATGAGGAAATTATATAAGGTGAAGTGACTTGTGCAGGGTCACACAGCTAGTAAATGTTTGAGGCCAGATTTGAACTCAGACTCAGATGAGCTCTATTCAGGATACCATCTACTTACCCCTAAGGATTAAGGCATCCTTAACCTCACTAGGTCTCAGAGAGGGGAACTGAGGCCCAGAGTCATTAAAAGAGTCAACCTGCTACTAAATGGAAAGAACCTTCTGGTAGAGGAGTGCAAGAGAAATTAGTTTGAGATTAGGCTCTGAGCTTGATCTTTTCCTTTCTGAGCCTCAGCTTTCTCAGCAGTGAAACAGAGATGCTAATAAATAATAATAATAATAATAATAGCCAGCACTGATATAGTTCTTTAAGGTTTGGGCATCGATTTACCAATGTTAACTCATTTGATTTTCACAATAACTCTTGGAGGCAAGCGTGATTATTATCCTTATTTTACAGTTGAGGAAACTGAGGCAGAGAAAGAGTGTGTGGCTCGTCCTAGGTCACACAAATTATTAACGGTCTGAGATAGAATTTGAATTCAGGTCTTCCTGAATCTGGGACCTGGGAGCTACCCACCATGCATCTGCCCCATTGTAAGAATGACATCATTCCCTTCATTTGATTATTTGGAGCAGGGTTTCTTGATCTTTCTTGTAAAGAGACTCCTTTATCAGCCTGGCGAAGTCCCGGACCCTACCCCAGAATCATGTTTCATAGTTTCTAACTGGAAGAAATGCTCAATTTCAGCCAGAGAGCAGGAAAAACCGAGATGTATGTTTTCCTCTCCAAGTTTATAGAACATCCAGAATCTACCATCAGTGCAGAGCGAATTAAGAACCCTGATTTGGAGCAGAGTGAGTTAGGAAACTTCCATTTTTAAAAATTGGAATTTGGGATTAGGATTATTTCCCACGTCAAGTGACTTCAGTCTTATTAGAAAAGTCTAAATCGAGTCATTTCACTTTGTTTTGTTTGTTATTTTAAATGCTTAAAGCTTGGTCTTTCCATTTCTCTTTGGTGTACTTGTCATGTGATGAGGGTTGGGTAACAAGGGCCTGGCCTAAGGCTTAGGAGATTTCAAGGGCACTGATTCCACGTTTACCCTGGCAGAAGATGGAAATCCCAGAGATTAGGTCTGACTTAGCGAGAATAATTACTTTAAAAGCAAGGTTTTAGCCAATTGCCAAAGATTGGTGGATTACTTTCATGATGCTGCTCCTAGACACATTTTGTGTGGTTTCTCTGGGCACCAGAGATGCTCATTCTGGCTCTGGGTATGGCAGAGAGAGCTCAGACTGGGAGTCGGGGAACCAGGGCCATCTAATGCTAAAGTGGTGAACCTGATCGGGATCTTGGGCTTAGAGGTGCCAGTCCTCCTAGAACACAGATAAAGCCCGCGGCTCTCTAGGAAGAGCATTCTTCCATAAGATGACTCAGGAGGCTCAACCTTAGAATACTGACTTCATTTCAGAAGTGGCTCCTTAGGCCAGAATCTGACCTGACAGGATATACCCACCAGCGCCAATGTCCTGGCAAGGGCAGCCTTCTCCTCTCCACAAATCAAGGTGAAGGAAATCCAGCCATCCAGTCCAATAAGATTGTCAATCTTCCCCCTTATAATTCTAATTTTAGCTCAATTTTGATAGTGAGTTTTCACCATAAAAACTTCCTCTAGGGTTTATTTGGAGACGTGTGTTGATTCTCTCACAAGTGAGAATGGGATTTCTAGGGCAGAGGGACAGAGAGCCAAGATGGCACAGGTAGGAAGTGGCAGGTTCTCAGACTTGTGCCAGTACAGTCTCCATTCTCATTTGCCGTCTGGGTGTGGAGTACCTGGCACAGGGAGGGAGAGAGAAGATATCATTTGAGGTAGTCACGGAGAGGGGGTCCTGGGGCCTGCCAGCCGCTTCTCCTGCACCACCCTGATGTTCTGTCTCTGCTGGCCTTTCTTCTAGCTGATTGCTTCATTTTCTCTTCTTGGGTAACCCCTTTGATCTTCATAAAACCTAAAGAGATGATCAACCTGGTCAAGACCACACAGTTGGGCAATAATCAGAGCCAGGCCAAATTCCCTGCGCCTTTCTAAAAGCAAATGGATGTGCAGAAATCTGAACCAGTATGCTGGCATTGAGGAGGCTGAGGGTCAAGGAAAAGTTAGCCAAATGGGCACCAGGTTACGTTGAAGGAAGCTCCAAATCTCTTCATCTCATGTGGCCAAATCTGTCAGACTTAATGAGGGCTCCAAACCCTCTGTCCATGGTGCTGATTGAACCCTTCTCGATTTGGGGATGGGGAGTGGTCAACTGCAAAACTCCTGTGCAGATCAGCATTGGAATCATTGAGACATCAAGTAAAGGACTGGGTGGGTGAGCCTCAGAAGGTGCTAAAGTTCCCCCTTTGAGATTAGGATCAGGATGGAGGGAATTCCCAGGTAAGAAAATCCCCTCCACCAGAGCAGGTGGGAGCTTCCTTTGTAACAACCCCTTGCAGAGTTTCCTGGGGCAGTGAGAGCTAAGTGACACAGCGGAATGTGCCTGAGCTGGGGTTCGAGTTCATCCCTTCCAGGGACCAAAACAAGCTCTAGATTCACTATGATGCTGCCCCAATTTCCCATTTCCTCCTTTCTGGGGCAAAGACTGAGTGTCCCCTAGCATAGCCTGTTGTTGGGGAGACTTGCTCCTGTTTCCTTGGACTAGAACCCTGAGGCCCCTTCTCTGAGGGTTCTAGGATTGGGGTCAGAGGTCCTAGGTTTGCACCTTGACTCATGATGAGTCATCTCCCCTCTCTGGATCTGCTTTCTCTCATTTAAAATAAAAGTGACTCCTCTGAGATCTCTTCCCAGCAGAGGGACTGAGCATGGAGACCAACCTTTAGGTCATTTAGATAATTAAGGAACTCTTTAGGATCTTGAGGTGATTAAGAAATTACTAAGGGGCCCCATGGATAGAGCTCTGAGCTTGGGGCCAGAAAGACTGGAATTCAAATTCACATCCTCTTGTGTGACTTTAGACAAGTACCTTAACTTCTGTTTCCCTCAGTTTTCTCAAATATACGATGAAGTACATTATACATTGTACACTATACAACTTCCCAGGATATGTCCCTTCAGCTGAGGCCCTCCTATCCCTGCCACCCTGGCTGTGCTCTGGGCCAGGGTCCGATCGCAGCAGACACCCACCGTTTTCTCCTTCAGTGGTGGCCAGGATCACAGAGAGTCCAGCAGGAGTGCAATGACTGAACAAATAGACTAACTGAGAAACATGTCGGGACTCACGGTGTCCTGTCATCCCTAAGGGCCCCTCCTCACTCGGAAGCATTTTCTTTCCACATCAGGCACCTTCCTATCATCCAAGCATCCAGCACCACAAGCACAGATCCTCATGGGAAATGGAATCTGGGAAACTGATGCTAACGAGTAATTATTCTCTAGTGTTCTGTGGCCACCTTGGCCATGTCTGCTCTCTTCTCCAGCACTTGCAGCCTTGCAATGTGCCCCCTCCACAAGGTCTCTATGAAGTCAGGAGTTTAAGAAAGTTACACTCATTCCACAGATGAAGGAACTGTGGGGAGGAGGGGGACCAAGATGCTAAGAGTGAACTTGGAGAGTGAGGAGAGAGTACCAAGATGCTAGGAGTGAACTTAGAAGGGAGATCAAGATTCTGGGTGTGTACTTAGAAAGGGAAGGGGGGATCAAGATGCTGGGAGTAAATTTGGTAGGGGATGGGGGGGGGGATCAAGATGCTGGGTATAAACTTGGAGGGGGAATCAAGATGCTGTGAGGGAACTTGGAGAGTGGGAGAAGGGGCCCAAGATGCTAGGTGTGAACTTGGAGGGGGAGGGGGAACAAAGATGCTGTGAGTGAATTTGGAGGGGAGACCAGGATGCTGAGTATGAACTTAGAGAATAGTGGAGGCGACCCCAAGATACGGGTTGTAAACCCTATCTTTAGTTGTTGTTTTTAAAGAAGATTTCAAATAAAAGGAAACTATTGGGTTTTTCTTTTATGTTCAAGGCATTGAGAAAAATTTCACACCCTTGAAGCCCGGCTGGGAATGTCACTTTGGGGAGGGGCTGTATGCATTGGTGGGGCAGGCTGATTGTTTCCGGCCTCCTGAGTCGTGCCCCATTGTCCCACCTGGCCAGGCCTTTGTAGATTTCTAGACCTTGACGTCTGGGCTTTAGCCCATGTCCCTCAAGCTCCGACTTCCTGCTTGGCGAGCAGCGTCTGAAACGGGGACCCTGCGTGCAGTTTTGTCCGAGGGCATCTCCCCTGACAAGAGGAGCCATTCACTGGCCACCAGGACGGGGCCAGGCAGAAGAAACTGAAAGGAGACTTTTGTTGGGAGGCTCGGGTTTCGGGTGTGCGTGTGTGACTTTGCTGGATGAGGCACTCACAATTACGCTAATTTTAAACCTGGTTATTAGCCCATTCAATAGATCCCAGTGTTATTGAATTAACTCAGTCCCAGTTATAATTTAGTGGCAGGAAGAGAGAACGGTTAAATGCAGAGGCATGTGAATTGGAAACTCCAGCCTTTGTTTTCTCTATCTCAGAATCTTAAAGCTGGAAGGCAATCTCGGGGCGCCCGGCCCGACCTCCCCAACGAGCAGCTTGCAGTCTCCACTTGAAGACTTCCAAGAAGGGCCACTTCCCCCTTGCCGAGGTAGCCCGGGCCACTTTGTGATGCTAGTTGTGAGAAAGTTCTTTGACCCTTTTTATCTCACTGTCCCCTTCTGGCACCCCTTCTTGTGAACCATTCCCCGATCCGGTTTCCCTATCTTGTTATCGATGTTGTTCGGTCATTTTTCAATTGTGTCTGGCTGTGTGTGACCCCGTTTGGGATTTTCTTGGCAAAGATGCTGGAGTGATTGAACATTTCCTTCTCCAGCCCATTTTACAGATGAGCAAACTGAGGCAAGCAGGTGAAGCGACTTGCCCAGGATCACACAGCTAGTGAGTCTCTGAGGCCAGATGTGAAGAAAGGTTTTCCTGACTTCAGGACAGTGCCCCCGTACCTTCCTTGTCTCCTTCCACTGCTTTCCAGCCCCATCTCCTCTCTGTCTTCCTGGTTAACAAGCCAGTCTGGCCCAGACCACTTCCTCTCACTCCATTTTTCTCTCTTTTGATTGGTCAGTCAGTCAACAAGTATTTATTAAGAACCTACTATGTGCTAGGCCCTGGGTAACTGCTGGGGATGTAAATAAAGGCCTCCCCCAAAGCATTTCCACTCAGCAGCTTTAGGGTTCTGGGCCATCCTCCGAGATTGGAGCGGCTCACTTGGCTTGGATCCTTCATCCTGAGCTCCTGTCTCTCTGGGTCTTCAGCCCCCGCAGGCCTCCCTTCCCTCCAGGACTTAAGTCAGCTACTCTCTGGCACATAGTGGGTGGTTAATGAATCCCAGTTGTCTTAGCCTTGACCCCATAAAGACCCGTGAGCTAGAGAACCTCACAATTAGATAAATGGAAAACTAGCTAAACACAGGCTCCAGCGAGCGGGCCTGAAGCGCGCAATGTCAGCGGCCTTTGGCTGAACCAAAGGAGGGGAAATAGAATGGGAACAGACGCTTAAAGCCTTAGATTTGGTTAGGAGACCATCATCCTACATCAAAGATGGGGGGTAGGTTTAGATGGTAGTTTGAAAAAGAGTTGAGAGTTTTAGTGGACCACAAGCTCATTAGGTATCAACCATGTGACTTGGTAGTTAAACGCACACTCACGTGACCTTGGGCCTATGCTAACAAAACAGTTTAGTTATTAGCATTTTCCCCATCACTTTCTTAAGTCCAGACAGTCCCCAGAACAATAAAGCCAAGCCCCACTTGGCCCTGTGCCCATTTCTGAGGTGTGGCTGCCGGGGTAACCCTTGGTGGGAGTACGCCCTGAGGGGGGTCAGAGAGGGAGAGCCCCACTGTGCCCCCAGCCCTGGGCCGTGCCTCCGGGGGAGCCTCCGGGGGAGTCGCTGAAGGAGTCGCAGAAGGAGCGGGTACTGAGACAGAATCAGAGGCCCAAGTGGCAAAGTCCTGCAGGGAGCGGCTGAGGGGGCTGGTGCTGCGCCCCGCAGTGTGAGGGGCAGCAGGAAGGCAAGCGCGCCGTGTCCAGGCCAGGGGAGAGGCCACCCAGGCCAGGGACACTTTGTGGCAAGGACAGGGAGAATGTGCTGAACCTCCTGCCGCTCTGACTCGGGGAAGGCTTAGCCTCCAGAACAGACGCTCAGCGGCCTCCCCAGCTGCCTTATCCTGTCTCAGCCCCTCATCACTGGAGAGGAATGTGCTCTTGCCTGACCGCGGGGCAGGTGGCTCAGGGGCAGATGAGGGAGAGCCGCTGCGGGCTGGGGGTTTGCTGGGGGGGGGAGCTCTCCGTCCCTGCAGGTGTCAGGGAGGCTGATGGCCACCAGGAAGGGGGATTGCGGTTCAACCACCGATTGCACCGAATGATCTCCGGGCCCCGCTCTGAAAGGCGCCGATTCCATCTCGAGCTTCCGTGTCGCTTGACCCGCGAGAGGCCGGCCGCGGACCGCTGGGTCCTCTGGGCTGGGGAGAGGCCGGCCGCGGGACCGCTCGGTGCTCCGGGCTGGGGAGAGGCCGGCCGCGGGACCAGTCCGTACTCCGGGCTGGGGAGAGGCGGGCCGCGGGACCACTCGGTCCTCCGGGCTGGGGAGAGGTCCCGAGGGCGCTGCGCGTCCGTCCTCCCCTCCTTGGCACTCTCCGGGGGCTCGGGCCCAGCGGCCCAGCAAGTCCCAACAGCTCCGGCGGGCGGCGGGCGGGTGGGCGGAGGCCCGGGGAGGCTGCCAATGAGTCACCGGCTTTCTGCAGAGGCCCTGCACAACGCATCTGTTAAGACAGAGCCTAATGGAGTAGGCAGGCGCTCCATCCATTATCTCAGAGGCGAGGAAGGCCTGGAGGGAGCTGGGCGTGGGCTGCCTCCCCTCCCCTGCCCCCCGCCCCCCTCCCGGCTCTCCCCCGCCCTCTCCTGAGTGTTTGTGCTGGCGGGACGGCTTTCTCTGTCTCAGGGCCTGGCACCCAGTAGGTGCTTAACGAATACGTGCTGATGGACTGATTTCAGAAACTTCCCCCTGAGTTAGCTCCGAGGCGGTGAAATACGTTCTTACAGCAGAGCTTCGGGGCAGCGGGGAGACCAGGGAGGGGGCAGGGAGGGGCTCCCGGCCGCGCAGGCCGCCTGTTGGCCGCGGGGATTCTGAGCCAGGTGCGGGCTGTTGCTGGACACAAAAAGGCCCCAGATTCCTGGGAGACGGGGGTCAGCGACGGGGACTGGGGGAAGGCTCACATCCAGGCGGGGGTTCTGAGAGACGGGGCTGGGCCCCGAGGGCCGCGTGGCCCGGACAGCGCCCCCGGGAGAGGCGCCGCCCGCCCGGGAGCTTGCGGGGTGACAGGGCCCGTCCCCGCTTTGTGGCTCTGGAAAGAGCTTTGTCGGCCCTGACTGGGCCCTTCCTGGAAGAGAAGCCGTGGTGGGGAGGGCTGAGCCCGGCCCCGGGGCATGAGAGCCGGGCGGGGGAGGGAGGAGGACATGCAGACACAGGCTCTCTGCCGGCTGCTGCTCAGCTTGGCAGCTTGGGACCCGTCCGGGCCGAGGCTGCGGAGTCTCCCCAACGGGCCTGGGCCGATCCTCGCCCTGGGGAGCACCCCAGACACCCAAGGGCACCAGGGTGGCAGCCGGGGACCTGCCTCCCGCCCTAGCAGGGGAAGGAAGGGCCCCGTGGGAGAGGGGTGGGAGAGGGGAAGGAGGCGGTGAGCCCCCTCCTCAGCCCCCAGCACTGGCCCGAGACCCCCTGCCTGGAGGGCTTCCTACCCCAACAGGGGCTTTCTCCAAACTTTCGCGCTAAATGCTCAGGATCACGCGGATCCCATCCCACGCCCCCACGGCTGCTCCTCTCCCTCCCTGGAAGGTCGGTCCGCTCAGAGCCTCCCACCACGCTGCAGGAGCCGGCCCAGGCTGCCTCCTGAAGCCTCCGCGTTCTGAATTCAAATCTGGCCTCCGACGCGCACGCCGTCTGCCTCAGTTTCCCCACCTGCAAAATGAGCTGGAGAAGGACGTGGCAACCCTCTCCTGTGACTTTGCCAAGAAAACCCAAACGGGACACGGAGCCAGACGCGAGAGAACAAAGCAAAGTCAGGAAAAAGAAGGGGAGGAGGGGGGGCTCCGCCCCCGGATCAGCTCCGGCAGCGCATAGACGGCCGCGGACACCGCCCCGGACCGCGGTCCCGCCTCTAGGGGGCGACTTGAGCCGAGTCCCAGGCGTGGTGTCCCCCCGCGATGACCAGCCAGGCTTCAGCTGTCATGTACTTCCCTCTTCGGCACCGATGTGGGCTGTGGGGCTGTCATTGCTCCTTCCCATACGTGAGACCCCCGAGGCGGGCGCGGGCCGTGAGCCGCCCAGAGTCCCCCAGGGTCGGGGAGCTGCTCTCTGGCTCCCCCTGGCTGCCCTGCTTGGAAAAGGCCAAAAGCCTCCGCCGGGGGACCCTGCCGGGGAGCCCCCCTCCCCCCATGAGGGCTGGCTTCTGGCCACGGAGAGCAATGGGGGGGGGGGGGAGGAACGACAAAAAGGCGGGTTATGCCGAAGGTAAAGCACTTCCGACCATCGGAGCGGCTCGCGAGGTAGTGAGCTCCCCGCCATGGCCGCATTGCTGGGGTCCGCGGAGGAGGCAGCCCGTCCTTCCGGCTCTGAGATCCCGCCATCCCCAAGACGTCTAAAGCCAAGCCGTGAACGCCCCGAGAAGCCGAGCGGGGAGAGGCCGAGGCCCGGCGCTCGCCCGACTCTCAGCCTCAGTTTGCTCGGCTGTAACTCGAGGTGGTCGGGCTGGTGACCCCAAAGCCTCCCGACTCCCCTCCGCAGTCTCAGGCGCTGAGCCTGGGGGTGGGAGGCCGCCCTCGGGGGCTCAGGGATTGGGACTCAGACGCGCCGGGCCCGGAGCCGGAGCCGCGAGGGAGCCGCCCCGGCCCCTGCTCGCTGGGTGACCGTGTCCTCTCTCCGGGCTGCCTCTGGGAGGAAGGGGGCGGTCCCGGCTTTGAGCCTCAGTTTACTGATCTGTAGAATGAACACATAGTCACACCGCCCACTATCGGATGAAAGGCTTGGCCAGCTTGACGGTGCCCCCTGCAAAAGCGAGGCGTTATGTGTGGGAAAGCCCACGGGCGGCCCGCGTGCTCGGCTCCTTCCCCCAAAGGCTGCTCCCTCCGCTGGCCAGCACCCGGGGCAGGGCCCCAGCTCGGATACCGTCAGCAAAGGGCTCCTGAATGGGTGCAGCCCGATGGGAGCTGGGGGAAGAGGCCCACAATTCACCTGTAGAAGGAAGCTTCCCCCGCCGGGGACCCCGCTCCTGGGGGGCAATAACGGAAGGGGGGCCCGGTGCTGGAGCCTGGTGGCCAATAACGGAAGGGGGGGTGCGGTGCTGGAGCCTGGTGGCCAATAACGGAAGGGGCGGCCCGGTGCTGGAGCCTGGTGGCCAATAACGGAAGGGGGGACCGCGGTGCTGGAGCCTGGTGGCCAATAACGGAAGGGGGGGCCGGTGCTGGAGCCTGGTGGCCAATAACGGAAGGGGGGGCCGGTGCTGGAGCCTGGTGGCCAATAACGGAAGGGGGGGCCTCAGTGCTGGAGCCTGGTGGCCAATAACGGAAGGGGGGACCGCGGTGCTGGAGCCTGGTGGCCAATAACGGAAGGGGGGGCCGGTGCTGGAGCCTGGTGGCCAATAACGGAAGGGGGGCCCGGTGCTGGAGCCTGGTGGCCAATAACGGAAGGGGGGACCGCGGTGCTGGAGCCTGGTGGCCAATAACGGAAGGGGGGACCGCGGTGCTGGAGCCTGGTGGCCAATAACGGAAGGGGGGGTGCGGTGCTGGAGCCTGGTGGCCAATAACGGAAGGGGCGGCCCGGTGCTGGAGCCTGGTGGCCAATAACGGAAGGGGGGACCGTGGTGCTGGAGCCTGGTGGCCAATAACGGAAGGGGGGACCGCGGTGCTGGAGCCTGGTGGCCAATAACGGAAGGGGGGACCGCGGTGCTGGAGCCTGGTGGCCAATAACGGAAGGGGGGACCGTGGTGCTGGAGCCTGGTGGCCAATAACGGAAGGGGGGGCCCGGTGCTGGAGCCTGGTGGCCGAGGTGGCTGGAAGCAGCTCTTCCTCCGGGGATGCTGCGCCCCAAAGCCCAGCCACCCCCCACAGAGGTGAGGGACCCAGGGGCCTGGACAGCTGGGGCAACCCCTGCAGTACCGCACCAGGGATGCGTGACCGGCCGTGCAGCCAGGGGGAGGGGTGACAGCGGGCGAGGCAGCCTGGTCCTCAGCCAGGAAACCGACAGAGGCCCTCTCCAGAAAGGGGAGGATGCCGTGGTAAGACCACGGACAGAGCAGGATACTGAAGGGCGAGTCCCATCCTCAGGGACTGCCATTATGTTTTTCTTTTTTTAAATGTTTTGAGGGGCAGCTGGGTGGTACAGTGGGTTGAGCACCAGCCCTGAAGTCAGAGGACCCGAGATCAAAACTGGTCCCAGACACTTAACACTCTCAGAATTGCCTTGGCTCACCGAACCACTGAAAAGAACCAAACCTTTCATAGTTGATCGCACAATTTTGCTGTTATTGTGTACACTGTTCCTGGTTCTGCTTGTTTCACTCAGCACCAAGTCATAAAATTCTTTCCAGGTCTTTCTAGAATCAGATGGCTCCCTGTGCAAGGAGAACTGTTGGGTTCTGCAAAAATATATTGTATCTAGGATATACTGTAACCTATTTAACATGTACAGGACTGCTTGCCACTAGGGAAGGGGGTGGAGGGAGGGAGGGGAAAAATCGGAACAGAAGCGAGCGCAAGGGATAATGTAAAAAAAATTACCCTGGCATGGGTTCTGTCAATATAATTATTAAATAAAAATTAAAAAAAAAATAGAATCAGATGGTTCTTAATGTTTTCTAGAACAGCAATATTCCATTACATTCGATCATTCAGGCCATTCCCCAATCATTTTCCAATTCTTTGCCGTCGCCAAAAGAGCTGCTACAAACCGTACCCATGGGTCCTTTCCCCTCCTCTCTGATCTCTTTGGGATACTGATCTAGGAGTACTGCCATTCTTTTTCGCTAGGTTCCAGGGCAAGGGGAGGAATATGCCCTCCTTGGCAGGTGTCGATTTCTATGGGGATCCATAAGACTTATGGCTTCATTGGTCCAGCACCTGCCCGGCATCCAGTGACCAGCCATCGAATCTCCCTAAAACAGAGTACTAGCCTTGCATCCCTAATGAATAGCAGTCAGCCTCGGTTTGAAGATCTCCAGGAAAAGGCGCTCCCTTCCCCCTGAGACAATGTACTCCTGGAAACCCTGAACTAGTGGGGATTGTTCCTGGCTCCGCTCCTTTCTCCGGATAATCCTAAATCACCTCCCCGCTCTCTGTCTCAGGTGCTTCAACTTCCAAGTAAGGGGATTGGACCCCATGACCCCTCGGGTCTCTGTGAACCCTCCACATTTCAGACGAGGAAATAGAACCTCCAAGAGGTCAAGAGGATTCTAGCCCAGACGTCTCCAACCGGGTCTAATGCCTTCTCCAGAACATTGCGATGTTTCATTTGAGGACGGAACTCATTTTGCTCTTTCTCTTCGACCTCTTTAAAAAGGGATACTCAAGTGTGATGATTCTTTAGCCCAAAAGCAGAGACAAAGCCTCCCCGGGATGACCCCAGCTCTCTCCTCGTTTCTCCTTCAGAGATGCTCTGGGGATGGCGGCTCTGGGGTGGACCTTGACCACTCGGGCCCCTCGTCTTGCAGAGGACTTGCTCTGAGCCCTGCAGCCCCAGTTAAGATGACAGGGAAAACCCTGGCTACAGCTGAATCTGCCCTGCTGTGGTCAGCAGCATCTGCCTCCTGTGGGACTCAGCTTCCCTTCAGTGACTCCCAGACATTCAGGATCAATGTCTCTCCAAATAAACTCGGCTGCCTGCCCCAGGATGGGAAGCACTGGGCTTTGGGAGGCAGGCCGGAGCAGGTGGAGTCTGTGGCCGTGGGAGGCCGAGAGGTCACTCGTGCTGTAGCACCCCTTGCATTGGGGGAGGAGGTCTCAGCTCCAGGAGTCTTTGGGGAATCAGTTAAGCAGGCCCCTTGTCACCTGTTCCTGTGCATCAGGGCCAAAGTGGGAAGTTGGGGTAGTTTTGCCCAACCTTGGTGGCAGCCCATGAAATTATCCCCAGCCTGAGCCAGTGCCCAGTCTGTGTGACACAGACAAGCCCCTCAATGACAAAGGAACTGAAGGGAAGTAGAAAAAGCCCTGAGCTTGGAGACGGATTGTGTGACCTCAGACAAAACACTTCCTCTCTGTAAACTTTCATTTGCTCATCTGTGAAATGGGGACGATCATCCTTGTACTTGACTTGGGGATCATCGGATCACAGATAAAAAATTGGAAGGAACTCAGAGCCCATCGAGTCCGTCTTGTACATTTTACAGCTGGAGAAACTGAGGCTTGGGAAAGCTGAGTGTTCACAGTCACAGAGGTGATAGACATCAAGAATCTGGGACAAAGAAGGCACTGTGCATAGCTTAACTCACTCTAAAAATGAAAATCTTTACTAATATGCTCACTCTCATCAACAATAATCAATAATCAAAAACCTCACTATTGTCTGGGAGGTCAATGCCATGATGAAACCATTTTACAGATCAGGAAAGGAAGACTGAGGGGGATCGAAAGGCTTCTTGCTCCATCTCTTGTCTCCCGGCCTTTTCATTTGCCCTTGCCCCAGGGGCTCTTCTTTCCACTCACCCTTTGCAGGCATCCCTGCCCTGGTCAGCACCCAGCTCTCATGCTCCCCTTCTTCTAGGGGCCTTTCCTGGCTTCCCCCACTCCCTAGGCCGAGCCTTCCCTCTGAGCTGCCTCCAATTTGCCCCAAGTCTTACATCTATAGAGTTCTCTGTTCCTTGCCTCCACGTTGAACCATAAGCTCCTTCAGAGAGGGTATTATCTTTTGCCTGCATAGCACCATTATAGGCCAATGGCTTGGTACCCAGCAGACACATAAATGCTTCGGGTTGTTCTTTCTCATTTACAGTCATTTGCTTTGTATTCACATCACCCAAATGTTGTATTTTTTGGTTAACGTTCTTAGTCTTGCTGTAGCTACGTGTACATAAATATCTATTGTGATCGTCTCCTAAGGTTATTATGTTTTAATTTTACTTGCTTTTAAATGAATAGATTATAGAGATAGATATGAGTGTACTGCCGAGACACATGCCTGTAATATATCTTACGTGCAGTTTAGGCCCGTAGGCACCGAAGCCGCCCGCCGAGAGACGTTCCGCGTTGTATTAAGTCTACTTCGTGTATTATGGATATAAATTTTTGCTAAATGGTGCCCCAAGGTGACTACCTGGCACGCTAGGTAATCATCCCTCTCGTGTCAAACGCTGAGGTCATCTCATGATAGATTGTACAACTCCAGCTACCGATTGTGCCCCGGCCGACATTCCCGATTCGGGGAGGAGTGTAACGGGGCTTTGAGGACTGAAATCGATTCCGACATTTGTCACTCAGAGTCGACCGTTCCCTGTCAGCCCTGAGGATGATTCGGGACCCTAATGATCTGTGAGCCTCGATGTGGACTTGAGTCCTTAAAGGGACTTTGTCTTCCAGAGACAGAGTGAGGAGGAGGGACTGCAAAAGCCATTGGGCAGCCATCCCTCCTGGTAGTTAATGAGCTGAGCTGAGCCACAAAAAAATTTATCATGAAGGGAATGAAAGGAGGGTTGAGCCATATTAGAAAAAGGAGCTCTATTTTGGTACCTCAGAATCACTTTAATTTTAATTTCCCCAATGATTAGTAATTTAAAGTGATTTTTTCCACATAACTTGATAGCTCTGATTTCTTCCTCACAAAATTGCCTTTCTTATCCTTTGACCACTTGTCAATTGGGGAATAAATTCAATTCAATTCCTTATATGTTTTAGGAATGAGATCTTTATCAGAGAAATTTGTGGCAAAGCTTTTATTGTCTTTTCCCGATTTTTTTCTCATTTTAGCTGCATTGGTTTTGTTTGTGCTAAAAGGGTTTAATTTTATGTCATCACAATTATCCGTTTTCTCTCCCGAGAACGGCTTGATCGTGAACTCTTCCCCTACCCGGTGGTCTGACGGTGGCTGCTCGGCCAGTTCGGGGGCAGGGCCTTGGACGTGGTATTCTGACAGTCCGTTTCTTCCTTGTTCCCTTAATTTGCTTAGGAGATTACCTTGTATGTACCTACTTAGATTTCATCTCGGTATATAGTAAGAGAAGTTGGTCCACCCCGGGTTTTCCCGGCAGTTTTTGTCGGAAAGTGGGGTTTGCCTCCCGTAGCCTGGATTTGGGGGTTCATCCAACACCGGGTCCTTGTTTCCGCGTGTTGTGTCCCTAATCTGTTCTGATGATCAGCCTTTCTAGTTCTTACTCTGTTCCCAATTGTTCTGATGATTGCTGCTTTATGAAATAGTTAGAAATGGGGACCGGGATCAGATCTGATTAGCATCAGTTTCCTGATCTGTACAATGAGGGTTATTATCTGTTCTGCCCCAGGAGCTCGGGGGGAGGAGCTGTCATTTGGGGGCTCAGCAGTCAGCCAGAGAGTCCTGGTGAGGAGCCAAGTCCCCCCACCCTTTCCATCTCTTCCCAGCCAAAGTGCTTCCCATCTGTGGCTGGGCGCTGGTTCCCATCAAGCAGCTACATGCCTAGCCTGGCTCGGCAGACAGGGAGGCCCCAGGGCAGGGAGCTGTGGGGTCAGGTTCCCTGGGAAGGGAAGCCAAGGGGCCGGGGAAGGTGCCCTGCTCTAGGGGAACTGGAGGGGCCAGAGGAAAGTCTGTGCGGGGTGATCCAAGCGGAGCAGACGTTGTGGGGAGGGCAGAGGCTCCGGGGCTGGGCAGGACTGCGCAGGGCCTTCCTCACGGCGCTAAGGTAGAGGCTGGAAAGCTGACATGGGCTTTGTGGCGTGGGCTCGTCTGAGGGCACGGACCTCTCGTTTTCCAGAGGGGGCAACTGAGGCCTGCAAAAGGAAAGTCACAAAACAAGGAATCCTTCCACTCTTGGGTTTCCTTTGGGACACGCGGGGCCAGGGAGGAGGGGCTTAGCAGAGCCAGGATGAAGACCCTGGCTCAGAGCTTCTGACTTCCCATTACACCCGAGGCCGTGGAGGTCAGACCCAGACCCAGCTCAGAGATCCCCATCCCTGCGGCTCTGTGCAAGAGAAAACTCCAGTTTTCTCCAGAAATTAAGGTCAGGGCTGCTGGGGGTAGGGATTCCATCGGGATCCCATGGCCTTGGAACTCTCCATTTCTCTCCACCAGGTGTCCTTGTCTCAGGTGCCCCCGGGCGTCCTTGGCGCAGGTGCCCCCGGGCGTCCTTGGCGCAGGTGCCCCCGGGCGTCCTTGTCTCAGGTGCCCCCGGGCGTCCTTGTCGCAGGTGCCCCCGGGCGTCCTTGTCGCAGGTGCCCCCGGGCGTCCTTGTCGCAGGTGCCCCCGGGCGTCCTTGTCGCAGGTGCCCCCGGGCGTCCTTGTCGCAGGTGCCCCCGGGCGTCCTTGTCGCAGGTGCCCCCGGGCGTCCTTGTCGCAGGTGCCCCCGGGCGTCCTTGTCGCAGGTGCCCCCGGGCGTCCTTGTCGCAGGTGCCCCCGGGCGTCCTTGTCGCAGGTGCCCCCGGGCGTCCTTGTCGCAGGTGCCCCCGGGCGTCCTTGTCGCAGGTGCCCCCGGGCGTCCTTGTCTCAGGTGCCCCCGGGTGTCCTTGTCACATGGGCCCCCAGGTGTCCGGGGTAAGCCCGGGGGAGGTTCCCGGGCCCAGCAGAATGGGTGTGCATGAGGGACTCACTGCCTGTGTCTGGGCAGGGCTGGCCCCGTTTCTCCTGCAGGAGGGGTGGCTGTGGGTGGGGTGGCTGCCAGGCCCCCAGCCCGTCTCCTCCCAGAGTCAGGGGAAATGCAGGACAAAGCCCCGGCCCCGGCTCCTGCCGACGTTCGCCTACAAGGCCACCGTCACAAAGGCAGGAAGAGGAGCCGAGGGAAGGTGCCCAAGGCCGGGGCCAGGAGGCTTCGAGCTCCAGCGGCTGCACCCGCTCCTGCATCTCCATCCCAGGCATTTCTAAGTGGCTGCCGCACGCCAGGGAGGGCACAGCGCACAGGAGCGAGCCGGACTCCGAGCCTCAGCTTACCCGGCGAAGGTGGGGGGTTTGGTCTCGAGGCCTCTGAGGGCCCATGGTCCCGGGGCGGGAGAGGCAGGGGGCTGATGGAGGAGGCCACGCTCTGCCTGCTGGGAAGGAAGCTGAAGGCAGAATGCGCCAGTTTGGGGGCAGGGGGGGCGACGGTGGCTCGGGGGAGCCGGTGCCCGCAGCGGGAAATAACGGCCCAGCCCCCCTGGGGGGGCCGCGGGGGCCGGAGCCCTCAGTTTTCAGGCTTGCCCCTGACTGCGCTTCCTGCACTTTCTAGGTGACCACAGTCAGACTCTTTTACCTCCTTGGGTCTCAGTTTATCAATCAATTGATAAAGATTGATTTAGCACCTACTATGTGCCAGGCTCTAAGGCTGCAGAAAGGGAGCCAGTCCCTGCGCTCAGGAAGCTCCCACAAATGGAACAGAAAAGCTCCAGAGGCAGATCCATAGGAACCAGGCACGAGGGAAGGCCCTGGGATTAAGGGGATGAGCGCGGCTGCTGGAGGATCCCAGTGGGAAGTCAGGGCAGAGTGGGGGGGACCATTCCAGCCGGGGGGGGCAGAGAAAACGCCCAGAGACGGGCCATGGAGAGTCATTCGTGGAACGGCCAGGATGGTGTCGCGGGAGCCTGCTGGGGAGGGAGGAGACCAGACAAGTGGGAGGGGGCAGGCTGATCTGTGGGTCTGAATGCCAAACTAAGGATTTGGTTTCTGTTCCTGGAGGTGATAGGGAGCCACGGAAGGTTATGGAGGGAGGAGGGAGAAGTCACTTTGGCGGCCACAAGGACGGGGCGAGGGTGGCCTGGAGGCGGGCAGAATGCCCCCAGCTGCCAGAGGGGCGGGGAGGAAGGGCCTGTTTTAGAGACAGTTGTTCAGGGTTGTTTTCTTGGCAGAGATGCCTTTTCCTCCTCAGGTGTCCAGTTCAGGGTTTCTGCTGCGAGAATCCTGGCCCTGCGTGGGGAGCCCAGTGACAGGGCAGCGGTGGCTGCTCGGCCAGTTCGGGGGCAGGGCCTTGGACGTGGTGTCCGTGGTGGACACTTGTAGACATATGTTGGAGCGAATCAAGTTGGCTTGCGCCCGCTCCCTGCGAGGGGAAGGCTGCGGGACGTGGGCCGCCTTCACCGCCGGGGGGCCTTTTGGAGGCACACGGAGGGGCGCCCGCTCCCCAAAGGCTCCTGCTCTCTGGCCGGTGAGGGCCTGGAGCCGTCAGGGGGTCGTGGCCGAACCTTGAACACAGCACTCTGGGTAAGGGGACTCCACCCAGTGCCCCGAGCGCCTTCCCAGGTAGGTCAGGTAAGGTCTGGCCCGGCCCTGGGCTTGGCAGAGTGCCTCCGGGGCAGCCTCTGCCAGCATAAACCACCAGGCTTCCTCCCAGCCAGCTCTCCCTGCGGGGCCCTGAGGAGGGGTCTGCTGGAACCTGCTCAGACCAGCCTGGGTGGGGCGTCGAGGTTTCCAGACCAATGAATCCTTTGTTCTAGAGAACTCCCTGTGGGGCAGCTTCTCCGTGGAGAAGCCCTCTGCCGGTGGGAAAGCCCTCTCCCCGTGGGGCAGCCCCCTCCCCGTGGGACAGCCCCCTCCCCTGGGGCAGCCCCCTCCCCTTGGGGCAGCCCTCTCCCTGTGGGACAGCCCCCTCCCCATGGGGTAGCCCTCTCCCGGTGGGGAAGCCCCCTCCCTGTGGGGTAGCCCTCTCCCGGTGGGGAAGCCCCCTCCCTGTAGGGCAGCCCCCTCCCCATAGGGAAGCCCCCTCCCCTTGGGGCAGCCTTCTCCCCATGAGGCAGCCCCCTCCCCATAGGGCAGCCCCCTCCTCGTGAGGCAGCCCTCTCCTGGTGCAGACTCTTACCTGCTCCATCACTCCGGAGTCTCAGAGCAGCCGGAGCTTGGGAGCTTGAAGTGACCCTGCCAGGATCACCCAGCAGCAGGGAGAGCAGGCAGGACTTCCTGCCATCCCTCTGCAGACCAGACAAGAGGACCAGGCGGAAGGGGGATGTCAGACGTCAGGGAGACGCTGTCATTTGGGTGAAGAAAGCACCCGTGGTTACCGACTGAGACCAGGAGCCAGCCCCCCAGGCCCCTCCCTTTTCTGAGAGCGGCCTTGGTCTCCCGGGGGCAGCAGCCTCTGGCCTTCTGGAGGGAGGCCCCAGGTGTGGGTGAGGAGGGGGAGCCTCCCTAGAGGGAGGTTCCTGAGAAGATCCCGCGTCCTCTCTGGTGACTCCTCTGAGAAGCTGATTCCCAGTCCCTTGGCAGCGGCCCTGCCAGGGGCCCCCACCTCCCCATGCAAAGGGGCCAAGGACAGCTGGTCTGGAGCCTCAAGGTCAATGCTAGCGCCCGGGGGTCACTGGGGAGTGCCAGCAGGTCGGCATCCTCGGCAGCGGCGGGGCCCGGGCGTGCAGCGGCTCAGCTCCCCTGGGTGCAGGGTTCCCAGCTGGCTGGGGGGCGGCACAGAGAACTGTCGCCCCGCGGGGGAGTTCCAGAGGGGCTCACGGAGAACCTCACCCCACGGGGGAGTCCCAGAGGGGCTCACGGAGAACCGTCTCCCAACGCCGAAGGGAGAAGAGCTAGCTAGTTGAAGCTGGTCCCTGCCCTCAGCAAGCTTCCAGTCTGAGCCAGGAGGGCTAAAATAACAACAGTGATGAGGATGTGGCTAGTCTGCCAAGTGCTTCAAATGTCATTCATTTAATGGATGCCCATCAATTGGAGAATGGCTGGGTAAATTGTGGTATATGAATGTTATGGAATATTATTGCTCTGTAAGGAATGACCAGCAGGATGAATACAGAGAGGCTTGGAGAGACCTACATGGACTGATGCTAAGTGAGATGAGCAGAACCAGGAGATCATTATACACTTCGACAACGATATTGTATGAGGATGTATTCTGATGGAAGTGGATTTCTCTGACAAAGAGACTTAACTGAGTTTCATTGGAGAAATGATGGACAGAAACAGCTACACCCAAAGAAGGAATACTGGGAAATGAATGTGAACTATTTGCATTTTTGATTTTCTTCCCGAGTTATTTTTACCTTCTGAATCCAATTCTCCCTGTGCAACAAGAGAACTGTTTGGTTCTGCAAATATGTATTGTATCTAGGATATACTGCAACATGTTTAGCATATATAGGACTGCTTGCCATCCTGGGGGGGGGGGGGGGAGGAGGGAGGGAGGGGAAAAAACGAAACATAAGTGATTGCAAGGGATAATGTCGTGTAGAAATTATCCTGGCATGGATTCTGTCAATGCGAAGTTATTATTAAATAAAATAAAATTTATTATAAAAAAAAAAATAATAAAAAAAAAAAAAAATTAAAAAAAAAAAAAAAATGTCATTCATTTGCCCCCCAGAGAAGCCCCCTCCCCACACAGACGGACACTATCAATGCCCCACTTTACAGATGAGGAAGCTGAGGCTCCCAAAGCTTAGGTACCTAGCTCAGGGTCGCCCATGTGGCAAGTGCCCGACACAGGAGCGGGCCTCGGGCCTCCCTGACCCCGCGCGCTCTGGGGGGGGCCTGAACTGCTGGCGCAGAGAACTCGGAGGCACAAGTGCGCGGGCACGAGGGGCCGGCCCCCGGCCCCGGCTCTTAGCGCCCACCAGCGGCCGCTCCTGAGGAGGTCCCTCGGCCGTTCAGGGTCCTCGAGGACGATGGGCTGAAGGCGGTTCCTCCCGGGGGGCTCTCTGCCCGGTGCTTTGGAGCCTTAGGGCACCAGCCCCAGCGCCGCAGCCTTGGAAGGCTGAGAGAGAGCCTTGGGGCGAGGCCGGCAGAGGGGGCGGAGGGGGTGCTCCTCACTGAGCAGGGAGCATCCGAGCGGCCTCCCGGAGCGAGCGCTCTGCAGGCAGAGGGGGAGGGGGAGCCCGAAGGGCACGGAAGCGGAGAGGGCAGGCGGGTTTGGGAGGCGCGAGGGTCCTTGGACTGCCGCCCAGAGAGAAGCAGCAGGGGGAAGCCTGGAAGGCGGCCCCCCCAGCCCGGGCTGGGCCAGAACCGGGGTTTCCAGGCTGTCTCCCCATCTAGCCCGGGGGCCGGAGGCAGAGTGGACAGCTGGGGCCTCTTCTCCAAGGAAGACCTGGATTCCGCCAGGAGGGCAAGGAGGTAGCTGTTGAGGGCAGAGAGAGGGGCGCCAGGCAAACCTTGGCCATCCACTTCCTCGGGCCCCCTTGTCCGGCCCGAGCTGTTTTCCGGGACCCCCACCCGCTCAGGGGGCTTGGCTCTGCCCGCCCGCCGCGTTGCCAGGAGCCTCGGCTTTCTCTCCGCTCCCCGGCCCCCCAGTGCCCGTCAGACATCCCCTGGGCGCCCGGGGCAGCCAGATCCCGCCCGTCTCCCCGTCCCAGCCTGGCTTACTTGGGGGAGTTGGCTCTCCCCGTGGCGGCCACCAGGTGGGGCTGTTCCTTCAGCTACGGAGGCGGCCTCCGTGGGCCAGGAGGAGGCTCCGGTCCGGGCCAGGCCGGGGCCAGACTGGCAGGGGAGCAGCCCAGCTGGGCTTGGGGAGGAGGGCCGAGGCGGGGCCCTCGGTGGCAGTGAAAGTGAGAGAGAAGGGCCCCCCGTACCCCAGTGGGACCCCAACAAGGTCTCTTCTTCCTGAGCCGGCCTTCCCTTGTGGGTATGGGGAGGGGTCCCGAGGGGACGGGACGGTCCCCCAGGGGCAGGCGCTGAGCTGGGCAGACAGAGGCCAGGACGGTCCTGCCCTGGAGAAGTTTAAATTCCCCTGGGGCTAATGCGAGGGAGGAAGGGGACGTTGACACCGGGAGGCTCAAGATGAGCCTGAGGGAGGGGAAGGGGCCCGAGCCCAGAGCCGGTGGGGGAACAGCCAAAAAGTCAGCTTGGCTACGGAGAGAATACGTCCGGGACGCTGGGAAAGGCCAGCGGGCCAGAGCAGGAGAGGACAGGGGAAAGCAGGGGGAGCCGTGGAAGGGTTTTGAGCTGGAGGGAACCGTTGGTTTGAACCAACAAGAGAATTCTCTAAAAACCAGGCCGTTCTCGGCGATGTGAGGGGCCGTTATTGCCGGTGCTGAAGCCCCCTCAGGTGCCACAGCTTAACAGACAGAGAGCACATGGGCGCCCCCAGCCCAAGGGCAGTCAGTAAAGAACGGGCGAGGAAAGCAGGCCTTTCCCAGGCGGGGAGGGCAAGTCGGGCCCTTTGTCTGTGGGACCGGGGGACGTGAGAGGGCTGGTAGTGAAATCCCTCCCTGATTCCCTTCGGCACAAGGGCCGCCCGGTGTCTCTCACTCAGGCAGCGGGTGGGGGGGGGGGGCGCTGGCCGGGGAGTCAGCTCCAAGTCAGCCTCGTCCGCCTGGGAGCCGTGTGACCCTGGGCGAACCTCCCGCGGTTCTAGAGCTGTAAAACAGGAGTCCCACTAGCACCCCCTCTCAGGGCCGCGCAAGTCCTGTCTCTGTCTCGCCGTTTCCTCGTTTCTCTCTGTGCCCACTTTGTACTGTCAGTGCTCGCCACGTGCGCGTATGTAACAGGGGCCATAGAACGGCTTATTCCCACAGAAGGGAACCCCCCGGGAGGGCCGGGCCAGAATTCTCTGGACCTTTTCACTCTGGGGCACTTGAATTCTCCCCCAATCATCCCTCCCACATCCCTACTGATGCCCAGCGTCCCATTCCTCACCGGGACAGCAGCGGACTAACTTTACAAAACCAATTCCGAAAATCCCCAAGGAGACGCAAGACTCCCTGAGAGAGGAAGGAGCAGGGAGCTGCTTCCGAAGGGTTTCTGGGTCAGCACAGCTCTCATGTGATGGACCACGCGAGGATCTCAGTCAAGTGGGCTGAAGTCGGGAGCCAGCGAAGCTCGCTGGGGCCGCTTAAACAGGGCCGAGTCGGGAAAGGAACGGTTAGGAGCCATTTACGGTTAATTCGGCAGATGAACAATTGGCAGCAACCACAGGCCAAAATAAAACATTATCCGTGTTAAGCATTCAGAGCGGCAAAGCAGAGCTGGGAGAAACGGCTCTGAGTCCGAAGGAAACGTGCCAGAAAACAGGTTCTCTAATTACAGTTTAAAAGAAAAGAAGAAATGCTGGGTTTGGGGGGTTTTCTTTTTGTGGATTCCTGAAAATTAGGGTCTCCGGGAATGAGAGAGGAGGAGGAGAGGACAAATTGCAGAAAGGTGAAGAATTTCTCCACTGGGTCGTAGTAAATGCTGAGGGCCCCAAATTACTTGAGGTGAAGCCCCTCTGAGGTGGGGAAGCCATGAAAGCGCCATGTGATGGGCCTGTGATGTCTGGGTCAAAAGAAACCTCTCTTGGCCCAAAATGGGGGCAGCTCCATCCCTGTGCTCTGGGCTTGGGTAGTTTTAGCAGCAGGGACCCTTTAAGAGCTTGTCCACACTGACCTTTCCTCCCGGCAAGGTGCCCGCAGGAACATCATTGTTGAGTTGGCAGTAACTGACCTCTCCCCCAAATCCCCACAGGCTCGGCTGAGCTGGAGCCAGAAGGAGGCTCCAATGGCGTGGGAGAGGGAGCTCTTGGGCTAGGGATTCTTTTTATTTTTATTTTTATTTTTTTAGAGGGTTTATTGATTTATTTTTTAAAATAACTTTTTATTGACAGAACCCATGCCAGGGTAATTTTTTTTAATTTAATTTTATTTAATAATAACTTTGTATTGACAGAATCCATGCCAGGATAATTTTTACACAGCATTATCCCTTGCAATCACTTATGTTTCGTTTTTTTTCCCCTCCCTCCCTCCTCCCCCCCCCCAAGATGGCAAGCAGTCCTATATATGTTAAATATGTTGCAGTATATCCTTGGGCTAGGGATTCTTAAAGGGATTCACTTGGGTCCGGACCCAAGGAGGGAGCTTCCCTTCATTCCCTGCCGGCATCTCTGCTGAAGGTTTTGACCCTGGAACACAGAGAGAAACTCCTTTGAGAGCCTGTGTGTGGGTAGGCGCAGTCTTGGACTTCTGTCTGTCTGTCTTTGGAAAAGTAGAAACCCTGATATCTCAGCAAAATGTGAATGTCCCCAAAACCCAAATAAAGAGGACAGAAACCCTATTCACTGATCTCAGTGCAACTGGTCGGCCAAGAGACCCTTTCTTCTTCAGCCTAAGTCCCTTTGGAGAGAAGGAGCGGCTGATGGCGGCCTTTCCATCCCTCCCCCAAGGTGAATTTTTAAAATGTATGAAGAAAATGTTTCTTTGAGCTACCTATGTATGTATGCAAATAGTTCAGGGCCTCTGTCTGCCCAGGTTTCCAGCTCACAGGATTCATGGTAGGGTTGGGAGTGGAAAAAGTCTCTGTCTCTCTCTGACTGTGTCTCTTCTGTCTCTGTCTCTCTCTCTCTCTGTCTCTCTCTCTCTCTCTGTCTCTCCACTGCCCACTCTCCATCTTTAGATAATGTGAGATTTCAGAGGGACACAAAAGGGCATCCTGAAGATGGGACCTTGCCAGGGTATGATGACAGGAAATCAAACACATCAGGCACATTCAGGACAGTATCTGTCCAGCTGCTTCCCCGATGAGCTCACCATCCATCCCAGAGTGCATCTGCCTCCTGAGCAAGGAGCTCCTCCAGCTAACGAATGCATCAATATTTAGCTTTCCCTTCCATTAAGTTAGAAGCAAACCTCCTCACCACATAATTCTGACTTAAGTAGCCTCATCAGGCAACTGGCTGGGACCGAGGCGGCCCTAAATCATGGAGCTACTTCTCCGCTCTCCAGCCTCTCCGAGTTCATTTTTCCTCAGCAAGGACCAGAGCCTGGCATCCTCAGGCCGGAGGTTGACTTTGACTCTCCAGGATGCTCTGGCGGTTCTGGGACCGGTGAATCTCTGTTGGGGCCTCCCCAAATATAAACTTATCCATCAGGCTCCCTTTGTATCAGTCGATGCATCAGTGAACAAAGGTGCGCTTGGATGCTTAAGTCTTGTGTGATGGATAAAACAAGGGTTTGTGGGATTCAGAGAACATGGAATTGGGAAGGAGCCCAGAATTGTTGGAGCTGGGAGGGGGCTTTGGGAGAGGGAATGTCAGAACTGAATAACCCTTAGAATAGAAGATTGTCCTCTCTCTCTCTCTCTCTGTCTCTCTTTCAATGTCTCTCTCTCTCTGCCTCTCTGTCTCTATCTCTGTGTGTCTCTGTCTCTCTGTGTGTCTCTCTCTGTTTCTGTCTCTCTTTCTCTCTCTGTCTCTCTCTCTCTCTGTCTCTGTCTCTGTTTCTGTCTCTGTTTCTCTCTGTGTGTGTCTCTCTCTCTGTCTCTGTCTCTGTTTCTGTCTCTGTGTGTGTCTCTCTCTGTCTCTGTCTCTCTCTCTCCCCATTTCTCTCCCTCTCCTTTTTGTCTCTCTTGCTTTTGTTGCTTTATGCCTACTTTGCAGAGCCAGTTCTCCACGTTGACATGTTTAATTTTCACAGCTTCGAGCCTCAGTGTGATTTTTTGGTAACCTCATTTTCACTTCTGCCGGGGTGCTTTGTGCATTTGTGGTTATGCACTGTAGAGAAAAAAGAGAGCTCTAATGGGCACATTTGTGGAGTGGCTGTCGTCCTACTGGGCGCTTCCCTGGTCTGGTTCACGCTACCATCACAGAGTAAGGAACGCCCCAGGCTGCCCTTAAAACTGACGGTCTGTGCTGCAATTATGCCCCCACGGCGCAGTGCAAGCCCCTGGGACTCCCAGCCAGGCTTGTGACATCAATGGTGGGACTAGATGGGAAAAGAGCGGGGTGAGATACATTTCGGGCCCGCAGCCGCCGTCCGCCTAATCCGCCAGCCGGCTAGAGGCACGGAGGCTGCCCACCCCGTGGCCGCATCAGGTGAGACGCCACTTCGCTCCTGCCGTGCTCCCTTACTTCAAGACTCTCGAGGAGCTTAAAGGGGGAGTGAAGCAGAGACAGTGTTGGAGGTGATTCGGAGACCTTGCCCCGGTGACTTCCAACAGCTTTGAATAAATCCTAAAACCTCCTGCCTTGGTTTGAGAGGCTGGCCGGGATGGAGCGGCTCACGCCAGAATGCCAGACCGTGCAGCGCAGCTCATCGCGCTGTTACCCGACACAGGGGAAGGGGAGGTTCCTTTGCCACAGCCCACTCACACCCGCCCGCGCCCCTCCAGCCGGCCTCTGCGGGACCCCCAGCCTTGGCTCTTGGGAGGTTCGTGCAAGTCTTTGTCCCCACTCACTGTTCTCTCTCCGTATTCTCTGTCTCCTTAGTGTAGGGGAATGGGCGGAAATGGATTTGGCCAAACAATCAAATATCCACACTCACTGCACTTAAAAAATGCTAATGGCCGACCCCCGAAGGAACTGGAAATGTTTCCCCTGAAGAGGAGAAGACCCGGGGAATCTGTGATGGCTGCGGATAACCGCCAAATATCTACGTGCCATCTATATAGGACAGATATATGCACCACCATATACGCTAGATCCATGTGCCATCTATGCATTATATATGTCCAGCACCTGCATGTTCTAGATCCATCTGCTAGCTTTATGTTACCTGTCTCTACGCCCTCTCTAAGTATCTATGAGGATGAGATACATTTGCCAGGCTCCTGGAACAGAAATCGAAACTCTGGGTGCAAGTTGCAGAGAGGCAGATTTTGGTTCAAAGTAGCAAAACGTGGCTTCCCATTGCCAGGGATGGTCAAGGCAAGGCAAACGGCCATTAGTCCCGGTGCCGGAGAAGGGATCTGGGCCAGTGAACACGCTGGCTGAAATGGCCTTCCAATCCTGAGGCTGCCTTTTGACTCCAAAGGCCGGCGTTTGTCCACAAGGCATGAGCAGGTAACTTGGAGGTGAGTGTAGGAGTGAACCCGGGGGGGTGAGCCGGACTTTGCCCCGGGCCTTCGGCTCAGAGATAGATGAGGGAGGTGGGCAACGGGCCCGCTTTGGGGTCCCTCGCCCTCTCTGAGCACGCCGGGACTGAGTTTCCTCCCCAGCCTAGTTCTTTCTTCTTAACCCAAGGGTAAAACAGCCGCTTAGGTGCTGGTGAGCCGGTCCTCTCTTCAGAGCAGGAGAGCGCGTGGCCCCGGCCACGTCAGTCCCGTTTCAGAGCCACGGCCTCTGACTGCGGGCTCAGGCAGGCCCTTTCCCCAGCGTCCCGCTGTCTCTCCGTGACTTGTTGGTGTTCGTCATCCCATGGGAAACGAATCTCTGAGCTGGGGGTCGCGGGCCAGTCCCCGAGGCGCAGTTCATTGAGAGACTTTCAGAACACCGTCCGGGCCTAGAACCGTCCGACTTTCTCTGTGAAGGGGGCCGGGCAGCAAGCAGCCAGGGCCCTCTCACCTCCGACGGGAAGCAGCACCGGGCAGTCCCAGTCAGCCCTGGGAGAAGAGGGGAGCTCCGAGGTTCTGGCTGGAGACGGCCAAGAACGCCGAGCCAGAAGGGAACGATCCAGCCTCGGGGGCCCCGGGGCTCAGCCGGCTGCAGCCTCCTCACTCTCTGCTCCGAGGCTGTCGCCCCGGCTTAACTCGATGAGCCAGTTAAAGGGCTCCACCAGGTACTCGCTCGGAGCCAGGGAAGGGAAACGGGGAGCTCAGGGTCCCTCCGGGAAGAGAAGAGATGCAGCCATTAAATTAGCAGAGAAAAAGTGAGGAAGGGATGGACCAAAAGGAGCTGGGGTCTTCTGCAGCTCCCAGGGGTTTGGTGCAGACAGGGGGTGCTGAGGGAGGCAGGAGGGAAAAGATCGTTCTGTTCCACTTTATTCAATCAAATGTCATCAGTATTTATTGGGCCCTTGCTATTAAGCGCTCTTTGTCTCCCAGCCCCCAGTGTAGCTCCGTGGTGGGTACTGGGGAAGATCCAAAGTTCAGGGAAGACCCCAGGCCTTGTCTGTGTGAAATTCAGCCTCTAAACAGGAGATGGGACACCATCATAGATGTTTAGGCTCAGCCTCAGCCGGCTCCTGTGGAAAATGTGGGAGAGAGCCCCTGTGTTCTCTTCCCTGTCTCTCTCTCTCTTCTTCCCATCGCTGACGGGTCCTTCTACCAAGACTGGCCAATACCAGAATTTCACTGTACAGGAACAGCGGCGCGTGTTTGGACAGTGCTTGAAGGTCTGCAGAGCCCTTTACAAATAGGGGCTCATTGCATCCTCCCAACAACCCCGGGAGGTGGGTGCTCTTCCCGTCAACCCCACTCTGCACAGGGGAAACTGAGGCAGCTGAGTGGCTTACCCAGTCACACAGCCAGTAGGGTCTGAAGAGCTTGGTCAGAGGTTCCGGGGGGATGAGTGCCTTGCCTAGAGTCACCCAAACAAGGAGGAGTGTTAGACCCGAGGAGACCCAGCTCTTCCTGACCGGGCTGCGTTTTACACAAGCAGATGGATGCTGGCCCTTGAGATCTGTCACTGGGCAGCATCGGGAACTCTGGTGGCCAATGGAGAACCGACTCAAAAGTTCTAGGGAATCGCCAGAGACTCGGAGAGATTGAGCGATCCACTTAAAACCACGGGCAAAATTGGAATCCAAGGCTTTGGGATTTCAGGCTGAACGTGACAGTCCTGCACCGGGCTGCCACTGTAGGGGCCACTGATGAATGCAGTCCCCATTCATTTAAGTGTTACTAAATCCACAGGAGCTTTCTCCATTTACTCAGGAAAACATTTTTATTGGTGATACGTGAACATTTTTTTTTATATCTTTCCTTATGAATCATGTTGGGAGAGAAAAATTAGAACAAAAAGGAAAAACCACAAAATAAAGAAAAACAGAAGAAAAAGAAAAAAAGTGAGCATTGTATGAGTTGATTTACATTCAGTCTCCATAGTCCTCTCTCTGGATGCGGATAGCGTTTTCCAGCCAAAATCTATCGGGATCGCCTTGGATCGCTGAACCGCCGAGAAGAACCGAGCCCTCTGTAGTTGATCATGGCAGTCTTGCTGTGACTGTATACGGTGTATTATTCCTGATTCTGCTTATTTTACTCAGCATCAGTTCGTGTAAATCTTTCTGAAGTCATCCTGCTGGTCATTTCTTACAGAACCATAATATCCCATTCCATTCATAAACCATAACTTCCACCATTCCCCAACTGCTGGGCATCTACTCATTTTCCAATTCTTTGTGACTACAAAAAGAGCTGCTACATTTTTTGGCACATGTGGCTCCTTTCTCCTTTTTTTATGATCTCTTTTGGATACAGACCCAGTGGAGACACTGCTGGATCAAAGGGTGTGCCCAGTTTTATAGCCCTTTGGGGACGGTTCCAGATTGCTCTCCAGAATGTTGGATCAGTTCACAACTCCACCAACAATGCAGTAGTGTCCATAGGTGCTATTATTGTGGATCTGTGAAAGAAAAGGGCTAAGAGTGTGCAAATTTTTATTTATTTTTTCTTTCTTTTTTTTTTTAATAACTTTTTATTGACAGGCAAATTTTTAGTAGGCATGCTAGCAGGAAGGAAACGAGCATTTATTAAGTATTTACTATGTCCTGCTGAAACTCTTACAAATATGATCTCATTTATCCTCACAACCACCCTGGGAGGCAGGGGCTGTTATGATCCCCATTATACAGATGAGGAAACGGAAGCAAACAGAATTTAAGTGACTTGCCCAGCTAGTAAGTGTCCGAGGCAGCGATTAAATTGGAATATCCTGTTGCAGACTGGAGCTCTCTCCACTATACCCCCTAGCTAGAGAAGGGGCTGGCGGCTCAGGGCACAGCTCGAGCAAAAGCTGGGAGGCAAGAGAATACAGCGCCCGAGCTGGGCCCAGATAACTGTCCCTTTGGAGGAGCACGGAGTCCTTAGAGGGGAGCAAGAAGTGAGGCTGCAGAGGTGGCCCCAGACTTTGGAAAGCTTTGGATCCCAGGCAGCAGAATCTGACATAAATACATTTGGGTTTGAGCAGGAAGTGCAGCCATAAGAGGCAGCCTGGTAGAGAAGGCAAGAGAGCCCCATTGGATGCTGGCGGATCCGTGTCCTCGGCCCAGCTCTGGCAATTGCTGGCTCAGGGGCCAGGCCTCCCCTCGGGTTGGGAGGGGGCCAAACCCAGGGTATGTTCAGGGGCTCAGCAACCTTGCTGGTGGCAGGCTAAGCGCCCGCCTTCTTAGCAGACACCTGTATTCCGCTGTAGCCAGAGTGGATTTAGAACAGACCTGGGAGAGCTGATTGTTAAATTTTCAGAGGGAGCACTTCTATCTCAGAAACAGGCAAAGCCCCAGATCGTGGCTTGGTTTATCATAGGCTGAAAAAAGTGATGGAAAAAATTACATAGATCAGACTGAAAGCCTGTCATGCATTTTCTTTCTTTCTTTTTTTTAATTATAGCTTTTTATTTACAAGCTACATGCATGAGTAATTTCACAGCATCGACAACTGCCAAACCTTTTGTTCCAATTTTTCCCTCCTTCTCCCACCCCTTCTCCCAGATGGCAGGTTGACCAATACATGTTAAATATGTTAAAGTGTAAGCTAAATACAATATATGTGTACATGTCCAAACAGTTATTTTGCTGAACAAAAAGAATCGGACTCTGAAATATTGTACAATTAGCCAGTGAAGGAAATAAAGAATGCAGGCGGACAAAGGTAGAGGGACTGGGAATTCTGTGTAGTGGTTCCTAGTCATCTCCCAGAGTTCTTTCGCTGGGTGTTGCTGGTTCACTTCATTACTGCTCCTTTGGAACTGATTTGGTTCATCTCATTGCTGAAGATCATCATACAGTATTGTTGTTGAAGTATAGAATGATCTTCTTGTCCTGCTCATCTCATTCTGCATTAGTTCATGTAAGTCTCGCTAGGCCTCTGTCTTCATCCTGCTGGTCATTTCTTGCAGAGCAATAATATTCCATAACGTTCATATACCAGAGTTTACCCAATCATTCTCCAATGGATGGGCATCCATTCAATTTCCAGTTTCTGGCCACTACAAACAGGGCTGCCACAAACATTCTGGCACATACAGATCCCTTTCTCTTCTTTAGTATCTCTTTGGGGTGTAAGCCCAGTAGAAACACTGCTGGATCAAAGGGTAGGCACAGTTTGATAACTTTTTGAGCATAGTTCCAAATTGCTCTCCAGAATGGTTGGATTCATTCACAATTCCACCAACAATGTATCAGTGTCCCTGTTTTCCCGCATCCCCTCCAACATTCATCATTATCTTTGTCATTCTAGCCAATCTGACAGGTGTGTAGTGGTATCTCAGAGTTGTCCTAATTTGCATTTCTCTGATTAGTAATGACTTGGAGCATCTTTTCATATGCCTAGAAATAGTTTCAATTTCTTCATCTGAGAATTGTCTGTTCATATCCTTTGACCATTTATCAATTGGAGAATGGCTTGATTTCTTATAAATTAGAGTCAATTCTCTATATATTTTGGAAATGAGGCCTTTATCAGAACCTTTCTATCATGTATTTTCAGAAAGCTGGTTGTTAAACACTCGTTAGCACACAGCTGGATATATAGATGGTACCATTTCCTGAAGCCAGAGGTAGAAGTAAACCTTGTTGACCACTGGGAGACTCTGGAGTCTTTCTTTCTCACTGTATCTGTCTGTCTGTCTGTCTGTCTCTGTGTCTCATGTGTGCTTTTCCTCCCTTCTTCCCTCTTTTCTTCCCCCATTCTTCTTTCTCTCTCCCTTTCCTATCTTTTCTCCCTTCCTCTCTCTCTCTTTTCCCTTCTTCCTATCTTCTTTCTCCTTTCTCTTTCTCCTTCCCTTCCTTCCTCTTTCTCTTTCTCCTTCCCTTCCTTCCTCTTTCTCTTTCTCCTTCCCTTCCTCTTTTCCCCTTCCCCTTTTCTCTTTCCCCCTCTCCTTCCCTTCCTCTTTTCCCCTTCCCCTTGCTTTATTCTCTCTTCTTTCTTTCCCTTTTCTTCCCTCCCTCCCTCTCCCTTCTTTTCTTTCCTCCCTTCCTCTCTTTCCTTCCTCTCTCCCCTTCCCCTTTTCTCTCCCCCCTGGCTGTTTCCCTCCTCTCCCCCACAGTCCAGGCCACATTTAGGTAGAGAGAAAAATCAGCAGCCCTTGAGCCATGGCTCATTTGCATGTGATTTAAATAACACGGCCTAAGCTTGCTGTCAGTTCCCTGGCAAGTTCCAAGTTGGAATAATTTGCGGGTTCCCTAGTGGCTTCCATTTGTAATCATGGGTCTCTTTTTGCCTGTTCCCATCCCAGCCAGCTGGGACCTGGAGCCTGCTTGCCCACAGAGGAGAGACGGCGGAGGCCGTGACAGAGGCAGGTAATTGGAGGAGCCGCTGAAAGCACTCTTTGCCCAGCTCCCCTCCTCGGGGCCCTTCCGTCCCGGCCCCCATGGGCCACCGCTCGTGCTGAGATGCAGTTAGAGCTCATCTTGCCCTGTTATCTAACGCTGGCAGCCCCCTGGGACCCAAGTGAAGCCACGGATGACAGTGGTCAGAGCCGGAGGGGTGAGAACGGAGACCAGGGAACGGTCTCCAAGCTGTCCTTCAGGATGAGAGAGCCCTCAGAACACGAGGCTGCACTTCAGAGATGGGCGGTCCTGGGAACACAGTCGGGGTGGGTTTGGGACCCGGAGGGACTTTAGAACATAAGAACAAAGCCGGAGAGGGGGCAGCCGGTAACATAGGTCACAGCCGGGAGGAACACTGGCCAGAGAGCGGGGATGTCAGAATTAGAACCCTGGGCACAGATGGCAGAAGGGGGAGGCGTCTCAGGAGACAGAAACCTCCAGTCTGGAAGCTTGGAGGACAGTGGGGGGGGAGGGGTGTGTGTGTGTCAGAGTGGGGAGGGGGCCGGAGCTAGCAGCCCGAGCTGCACGAGACACCATGGGGGCAGCAGCAGGCCCTTCTCAGCTCCCACAGACAGAATGAGAGCCCGCTCTTCTCGGCTACCACTGACTCCGGCCCGAGACGCCTCCTCCCGGGCCCGTTAGGCTCGAGGCTCTGGGATCCCAGAGTCCCACGCGCTGAGACCCAAGCCGGAACGGGCCAGACGCGGGCTCCTCCGGGGGGTCCCGGGGCCAGTTCCGCTAACTACGCGGATGCGCGCTCCCAGGGGCCGACCACGGTGTTTTAATCTCCCAAGCTAGGGGGTCGCAAAGCACTTTCCTCCCAGCCCCTGGCGGACGCACCGGGACAGACTCGCGGTCCCACCGACAGAAGAGGAAATCCTCGGGAAGCACGTGCCCCTCAGTCACCGGCCCGCACAGAAACCACCTCGGGGCCTCCTCGCGTTGTTCCCAGGCTGGCACGGAAGGAGAAGCAAGGCCGCGCCTGGGCCCGGCAGGCCCGTCTCCGTGAGACACAGGGAGATTCCCGAAGCCCCCGGGGATGCGCCGAGGAGTTCGGCGGCTCTCGCAAAGGAGGACCTTGGGATGAGCGGCCCGGGCTGGGGAGACACAGAGAAGGGCCAGAAAATGGGGCAGTGCCCGGGACCCGATCTGCGGTGGGGTCTTGGGGAGTCTGGCGAGCAGGGGCTGGAGGCCCAGCGGAGGCTGGTCTGACCAGGGCAAGGATGTCATTAGGGCTGCCCTCGGGGAAGATCAGAGATTGAGACCAACTCAACGAGATCCACAGCGGCGGCTGCCCCAGGGCTCTGCCCGGGCGGAGCAGGTGAACGTTTCCTTCCGGGAGGGGCGCAGGGGCCTGAGGTCTGACTGACATGCGGGAGAGTGGAGCCCGCCTTCTCCCAGGTCTCAGCCCAGCAGGGCGGCTGTCTCCGAAGACCGTTTGATAGGAAATGAATGTCCAAGTCCGCGTCTGAGCTGAGAGCATTACTTCTGTGGGGGCAGGGGGAGGGAAAGGGGGGCGGCAGTTCCCAGGGGGCTTCTTCGGGCTGGGAAGAGCCAGCAGCCTGCCGGGCTCTCCCCAGAGTTAAGGGTCAGGAAGGCCGGACCAAGCAGGACTGAGTAGCCTGAAGAGGAGGAGGCTGAGAGGGCGGGCAAGGGAGGCAAGAGCACGGCCTGCTCCTCTGGGAAGGGCCGCAGCCCCGCGGCACAGCCAGAAGCGGGGATGGATGGAGAGGGGGGCGGCTTCTCAGGTCTGCCCGGCTGGGAGACGGTGGGCAGGGAGCAGGGAGAGGGAGGCAGCGGGTCAGAAAGCCTCTGCCCAGCTGAAGGGCGGTGCCGGGAGACGGGGATCTGTCTCTGTGGCTCCCCCACCCCCAGCTTCTGGGGGCGCCCCAGCTAGGCGGGGACTGAGGCCGCGTGGTGAGCCCAAATCCTAGGCCCCTTGTTAACTGCTAGGATGGCTCCTTGGGACCCTCAGGCCCCTCATCTTCGCTCGGGGTCCTGATCCCCAAGGGAAGGGGCAGGGGGTGGGGGGCAGTTTGGGGAGCACGCGCCCCTGAGGGGCCAAGAAGAGAAACAAAGGCAGGCTCTCGGTCCTGGGAGATGGTGTTCTCAGGTGGCCCAGAGGAGGGCGTGAGAGCCTGGGTCGGGGGCATCCCGCCCTTCTCCCCGTGCGGACTGGCCTGCGGGTGTGGGACGATCTATACGAGCCGGGTGGGACCTAGGGAGCAGGTGGGCGCGCAAGGGTCGAGCGGCGTGTGACGGGGTGGGGGGGACGTGCATGCGTGCACGCGCATGTGTGTATGGAATGTGTGTGTGTGGGTACGCGCGCGCCCACCTTCTTTGAGAATGAACATTGATGCGGGCGGGGGCGCGCTCTCGGCCCAACGCGCCTGCGCCGCCACTCCCCCTCCAGGCCCGGATCCGGGAGGTGGAGTTCGGGGCGGGGCGGTCCCGGGCAGGAGCGGTCCCTCCACACACACTTCCCCCCTCCCCCCCGCCTCCTGCTCCTCCCTTCAACCCCCTGCGTGGCACGCGGCCCCTTTAAGGAGCGGCTACGGGGGCGGGGCGAGGGCGGGGCGGCGGCTGCGCGGCGAGGGCCGGGCCGGGGCCGGAGCTGGAGGCCGCCGGGCGGGCGGACGGGCCGGGCTCCTCGACAAGCCCGCGCAGACCCCGCTGGCACGCTGGGCCGGGCCGGCCTGGGCAAGAGCGCGGAGGGCGGCGCGGGCGCGGCTGCTGCCTCGGCGGCTGTTGCTGCTGCTGCTGCGGCTGCGGGCGGCGGCGGGGGGCGCGGGGCCGTGCGGGCGGCGGGAGGCTCGGCTCGGGGGCCCCCGCCCCGCCTCCTCTGCCCCCCCCACCGCCCGCCGCCGCCGCCGCCGCGCGTGAATGAAAGTTGGCTCCGATCTCTGCGCTGGGTAAGTGCGCGCCGCCCCACGCCGGGCCCTCGCTCCCGGGCCCCTCCCACGCGGGCACACAGACGCCCCGACAGCGCCCCGGAGCGGCCTCGGAGTCGTGGGACGCCCCCACGCGGGTCCCTTCCTCTGGGTGCCGTGGCCCGACCTGCAGCGTGGGGGGGCGGGCAGCACCTGCGGGGAGGGAACACCTGCGCGGAGGTGGGGGGAGCACCTGCGAGGGGAGGGAGAGGGAGCACCTGCGCGGGGGCTCCTCAGCTCGGGCCGGACGCACCCCAGAGCAGTCTAGTCCAGTCTGCCTCCCGCAGGGTCAGGCCAGTGACAAGCGGCCGGCAATGAGTAGGCGCCAGCTGTTTCCCGGAACTGCCTCCGCCTGGGCAGACTTCCTCCGGGTGGCGGGCTTTGCCCCCGGGAGGCCTTTGGGAATGTGGGGCTTGGGGCGGTGGGGGAGGATCCGTTCTCCCGAGCTCGATGGGCAGCCCCCGAGGCAGGGCCGTCACGCGGCCTCCGTGAGAAACGGGAGCCGCGGGGCTTGGTGGTCCTCAGGCGCGAGACGGCCGGGCCGCTCTGAGGCGCCCACTCTGGGAGTTAGCCCCCACGGTCCGGCAGCACCCGTTAGGCCCGATGCCGCGTCGGGTGGGAGCCCCGAGGGTGGACGGGGGCGGCCGAGCCCAGGCCCGCCGCCCCCCCAGGCTCTGCCGCCTTTGGAGGAGCGCGCTGGCACCCGGGTTCCCTCCTCTGGGTGAGAGGAGTGGGGAGGTCCTTTCAGACAAAGGAGTCTGGGCAGGCTTCCCGAAAGAGGCGGCCTTCGCCGGGCTTGGTGGGAGGGCGAGCCTGGAGGCAGGCGGTGGGGGAGGGCCGCGGCCGGGCAGGGCAGGGAGCCCAGACTCGGAGGGAGGCTGGGGGCGCTTTTGGGGGGAGGCAGCCCGAGGAAGATGAGGGCCTGTGCTCCCACTAATCCCCCTTCGGCCCCTTTTAAGTCATTGAGAGCAAAGTGCAGCCCGGGACGCTCCGAGGGGGAGGGGACGCCCCCAGCCTCGCTGCCTCCCTCCCCTTCCGAGCCCTCCCCGCTTCTCTGGGGTGAGCCTGACCCCAGAGCCCCGTGCGCTCCGCGGCTCCAGAAGCGGGGCCGGTCTCCCAGGGAGCTGGGGGCAGAGCCAGGCCCGAGCCTTTCACCTCCCGCCAGAACGCTGCCATTCTCCGGAGTCCAGGGGCCGGGGAGTCTGGGGTGGGAGGGGAAACGTGTCAGGCCGAGGGGGAGGGAGGTGCCAAAGGAGCCTCCGGGAGGCCGGGCCCTGATGGCCTTACAGGGATCCCTTCCGACGGGCTGGGCTGCTGGAGATCTGAAAGCACCTTCAAGGTCAAATGGCCCAACTTAGTTACAGATGGGCAAACTGAGGCCGAGACAGGTCACCGGAAAGGGCCAAACGGAGAGGATCTGGACTCGCCCACTTTTCGTCATGATCGGCCTCCATTCCGAAGTGCTGCAAGATCCACCCGGACTTTTTGCTGGGATTTTGGGGGGCCTGGGGAGGGCAGGTGGGCGTGGGGGAGATTATTACTCCTCAATTGAGGACGAAAAGGGGGAGGAGGTGGAGCCAGGCTGAGGAGGTAGTGGCCGGAGCCGGGTCCACTGAGAGCTTCTGCTCTCCCTCATGGCCGGAGGCAGCGCCGGGACTGTTGGACAGCTCTCGTCGAGGGCTCGGGCAGCCCCCTCCCCGGAGAAGTTCTGCAGGGCTCTCCGGCTTCTTGCGCCCACAGGACCTGGGCCTTCTCCTTTGCGAGGCCCGGGAGGTCGTGGCCTCGGCGCAGAACTGCCCGCCGCTTCTCCCGCCACAGGCGGCCTCATAAAGTCAGCGCGGGGTACGTTGTCCCAGTGAACAAATATCGGTTCTCCCCGTGTTCCGCTCCTCGCCCCGGAAAGCGAGCGGGGCCTTGCCGTAAATACTCGGGCAGAGCAAACAAATCCCGCACGGCCCGGCCCACACTCGCCAGCTCTGTGTCCGGCGGCAGTCAGGAGCCCGGACTGGGCCGAGGGGAGAGTGGTGTCGGGAGCACCGCCGGAGTGTGTCAGGGCTGTGGAATCACTTGTTGTTGGGCTCTAAAAGGTTCACCCGTCGCCTGACGAGATCCCGGCGAATCTTCCCTCTGGTTCTCTGAAGCGTCCCCTCTGCAACCCGCCATCCCTCACCAGTTCCCAGGGGAGCGTTAATGCTGCCCTGGGCTCCCCCCCACCCCCACTTCCGCTTTCTTTCATCTGTTGTTTGTCCACATTAGACCCTAAGCTCACTGAGGGCAGGGACTCTCTTTTTTTATATTTGTCCGGCACTCAGCAGGGCTCCTGGCCCACGCTGGCTCCCAGATGCCTCCAGGAGAAGGTGCGGCTCCTTAACGCCTTCCCCCGCCGCTGCTGGCTCCCTCCTTAGCCCGCCTTTCCTCCCTCTTCTGTCCCGGGGCAGCTGAGCCAGGGTCGGAGGCCCCCCAGCTCTGCCTCCCGGAGTTCTCTGCCTTAGCCGCAGCTCAGGTGCGAGCCTTCCCCGGCCCTCCCCTCCTCGGGCCCCCAGAAGGTCTCGTGTGCGTCTGCAGGCCCTGTGGCACGGCACTTGGCTGATAGCTTCTCCATCTAGCGGTTCTTCCCCCGAGTGGTTCTCATCCCCTTTGTTTGCCCGCTGTGGATGGGGAGACCCGTTTCTTTCTCCGAGGGATGACCTGAGACGGTGGAGGGTCCGTTGTGTGAAAAGGGGCGTTTGGAGATCCGGGGGAGGGGAGCCTTTCTCTGGAGCGGTGAGTGGGGGAGGGGGCTCCCGCCGCCCCTCGGGGAGCTCTGTGCTCGGAGGCGTCCGTCTCGGAGTCTCATGGCGTGCGGTCTTAGGTTGGCATGTGCTGCCGCCCAGAAGCTTGCTCTCTCTCCGCCTTGTGCCTGTCTGGGGTCCGGAGGCCGCATTACTCTGCGAGGAGAACATGCGGGTGGGTTTCCGGCCTCCGTGAGGAGGGGGTACAGTGGCGTCCTCTCGCCCAGGGCAGCGTGGGAGGGGGGAACCAGTGCTCGGGTAACTCTGAGACTGGGAGGGTCGCCCTCCATGCTGCCGCCCCCCGACATCGCCTCCGGCCCCCTTGTCATTACTAGGGGGACACGGCGGTTAGTCCCCTTTGTGGGCCATGGGCGCCCGGGGCAGGGCCTGTCCCAGGGATATTTCTGGCAGTTTGTTCGTTTGGAAAATGGGGGAAGAAGACTTCTTCCCTCTGCTTCTCAGGGTTGTTGTGAAAGGCAGGCTGGTCCGGCGGGCAGGGCACTGACCCTGGAGCTTCGGGGGCAGTCCTGCTTCTGCCAGCCCCTGGCTGTGTGGCCCTGGGGAAGCTGCTTACCCACTCTGAATTGGTTTCTTTGTTTTGAGGGGGAGGGCAGACAATCCCTTGATGCCTTTCTCGCGGAGTCATTGGGAGGATCAGTGCCTTTCAGGGCGAGCCCGCTGGGCAGGGCAGCCTCAGCAAATGCCGGGGGGCTTGGCTCGGTGCCCCCTGGGATGCAGACAGCCCCTCCCCTCCCACCTGCCTGCTCTGGGTCAGGGAGGGGCTGGCACCTCAGCGCCATTGTTAGGCTGCCCCTGGTGGCGGGCGCGCTGGCATCTCGGCCCCAGAGAGTGCCTGCCCTGGGGCTCAGGGACGGAAGCTGTGTGAGGGAACCGTGAGCTCACGGGCTGCGGGCCCGAGGGGGCCTCTGTGCCATCGTGCCCGAGCTCTTCATTTTGCATTGGGGGAAACTGAGGCCCAGGGTCGCGGCCCGACATACCCAAGACCACACAGCAGTGAGCTTCATACCACGGCGGAAGCGCCTCCCATGCGCACACACCTTCCCACCGTGCATGCAGGTTTGGGACCCTGGACATACACGCTCCAGGCCCCATTATTCAGGCCCGGGTCACACAGTCAGGCGGCAGAACCAGGCGCTGACCCTGTGTCTGCCCATCCCTCTCCCCTCCCCTCCCGGGTTCTTGCAGCAGCCCCGGGCCTTGAAGACAAAACACTGAAGGGACAGGACCCCCCAGGGGCTCTTGGGGCAGGGTTTGGGCTCCCGGCCCCCGGCCCCATCAGCCTTCATCTCATCCCAGAGAGAGGGGCCTTGAGGCTTGGAGGCCCGGGGCCCACCAGGCCCAGCAGGCCAGGGGACGAGGAAGCTTCCATCCCACCCCTTGCCCTCCTTCCTTCCCACATGGCCCAGGGGCCTTGGCTCAGAGTCTGGTGTAACTCAGTCCCGGCTGGCATTGGGGGTGGAGACACGGAGGCCCCGCCCTCCTGCATGAGCTTACAAGTGGTCCCAGAGGGAGGGAGAAGGGAGAAAGTGCTTTCAGTTGGGGGGGGGGGGTGAGACAGAGACAGAAACAAGGAGCTTGGGAAGGCTCAGGGCCAAGAGATTTAGAGCTGAGGGGTTTGGGGTATCATAAGCTCAGCGCCTTAGGAGATGAGGAGAATGATGGCAGGGATGTCAGAGCGGGAGGGGGCTTAGAACAGGGGATGTCAGAGCGGGAGGGAGCTTAGAACAGGGGGTGTCAGAGCTGGGGGGGAACTTAGAACAGGGGATGTCAGGGCTGGGAGGGAGCTTAGAACAGGGGGTGTCAGGGCTGGGAGGGAGCTTAGAACAGGAGATGTCAGGGCTGGGAGGGGGCTTAGAACAGGGGATGTCAGGGGTGGGAGGGGGCCTAGAACAGGGGGTGTCAGAGCTGGGAGGGAGCTTAGAACAGGGGGTGTCAGAGCTGGGAGGGGGCCTAGAACAGGGGATGTCAGAGTGGGAGGGGGCTTAGAACAGGGGATGGTGGACCTGGGAGGGGCCTCAGGGACTCTGTCCAGACTCCCCTGTGGAGAACGAGGCCCAGAGAGGCGGTGCCATTAGGCTGAGGTCGCCCAGCTTTTCCTCTTCTCTCTCTGGGCTCGGCTGCAGCCCAGACTGCGAGGCCCCCCTGGATGCCGGTGGCTCTGAGCTGATGACTCAGTGACAGGCTTGCTTTGTGCCTGAGACAGCAAACTGAACCCCTCTCGATTCTACCCATGTCTCTGACTGTAAACCGAGGCGTGTTTGCCCTCTCCTTCCTTCCTTCTGCAGGCCGACCCCTGCGGAGCCTCCGAGGGCAGGCCCGGGACGAGGGCAGCTCCCGGTTTTGGGGCAGGAGGGCTGTGGAGGACGCGGGCCAGGGTTGGCCGCAGGGGACCCCCAGAATTCCCCCGGGGCGGGAGGGCAGAGCCAGTGCGGGCTGGGGCTTCTGGCCCCGAGTCGGGACTGCAGGTTTCCTCTCTGCTGCTGCCCGGGCAGAGCCGGGCCTGGGCCCCCGGGGCTCTGGTCTTGCTGTCAGCGGCCCCTCCCCGACAGGATGCATGGAAGGCACCAGACAGGAAGTCCTGGGGGCCCAAGGCCCCGGCTAATGACCAGGGCAAGGACAGCTCTCCTGGCTGAAGGGGGGAAGGGCAGAACTACCGACCAGATTCTGTCTTAATGGAAAAGGACAGGCAGTCGCCGTTCACAGAGGTTTGGAAATGGCCCCAAGGAATGCTGGGAGCTTTGCAGACCAAAAAGAAATCACAGCTTACCAAGCGGGGGGAGTTAGAGGGAGGCAAGTTTTCATCTCAGCCCGAGATCACGGGTGGCCCCTCTGAGGACGGGCAGGGCGGCCTCCTATCCCAGGACAGGCCGGAGCCGGGGCGGGTGCCCAGGGACCAGTCAGGCTGGCTGCCAGCAGAAGCTTTGTGGCTGGGATCTCTTGGGAGGTAGTCAGCTCCCCATCATGAGAGGTCTTCGAGCAGAAGTTGGAGGGCTTCCCCCTTCACGGGGTGGTCCAGGCAGCACGGTGCAGGGGCAAGAAGAGCCTCTGGTCCGGAGTCGCGGCTCCGGATTCGAATCTCAGCCCTGACACTCCCCTGCAGGACTCCGCACAAGTCTCCTCTCCCAGGAGTCAGTCTCCCCAGACCTCTCAGGCCTCTTCCAGCTTCCACGAGAAGTCCAGGAAGGAAGCATTTATTAAGCACTTCCTGTGTGCCAGACTGTGCAAAGAACCCGGCTTTTAATTACAGAGTCCATCTCTGCCTCATGAAGCTTGTATTCCCATGAGAGAAGGGAACCCAAAAGGAACGGGGATGAAGGCGGGAGCTGAGCAGAGACCCAGCGTGGGGGGCAGGAGGGGCAGGGGCAGAGCCGGAGGAGGGCCGCCTTTGCCCAGAATGGAGGCAGCAGAAGGAACATAACCTCGGGGGGAGGTTTGAGGGGGAGGACGAGACCGCCACTGTGGCCCTGGCTGGGAGGAAATGAAGGACCCCCCAAGGGCCGCCCCATCTGGAGGAAGGGCTTGTTCCACGCTAGGAGCGCCCTGCTCCTGAGCCGGCCTCCCTCTGAGCGCTGAGACTCGGGCTTCCCCAGAATCCCTGGCAGCGCCATTGTTGGGACTGTGACTCTTGGGCTTGGGGATTTGGCCCTGGTGCCACATCTGTATTGTTATCTTGTATCTGGCCAAGGGATTTTGGTTTGGCAAAGAATATTCTAGATGCTCCCTTCTGTCCCGGGTCCTACCCTTTGCCAGCAGAGGATGGCCGAACGGGTCTCTGGGCAGGGCCTTGCTCCGACCTTTAGCTCCGTACACAGTTCGACCAGGCTTGTTTGTGGGTGCTCCAGTCCCCCTCCCGGGTTTTGCAGAAGCAGAATCTCTGGGCCTTAGCTCCCAGCCAGTCAGAAATTGAGCTGGGCTGCCTCAAGCTACCGTGTCGTAACGCGAACATTTGTCATGACGGAACACAGAAAACTACAAATAATGCAGACACGAGATCTCGAAAATCTGGAGACCTTTGGCTCCATGTAGCCCCGGGGTCTGAGGGCTTCAGGTATTTATTAAGTGCCTCGTGTGGGCCAGACACTTTGACCCACAATTCTTGTCTCCACTGATGTGGACGAGAAGAGGCGAGTTGTAGGAACTCTCGGAAAGCAGAGATTTCTAGTTTGACAGCAGTGCTCGTGGTTAGAGAGGCGTGAGGAGGCTGACCTCAGAGTCCGGGAGACCCTTCTGGTGGGCTCCTCCCAGGACTCTGGATGCTCCTCTACCTGCTCCGTGTTCCAGATTGACTCTCCTGGACTCTAATTCTGATAGGGAAGGACGGAGCTGCTTTGAGAGTGGAAAACCCTTGGGCAATGTAGAGGGCTGGCCCACGGACCCACCCAAAGCCAACCTTTGACCTCCTGGCAGGGTTGGGGGTGCAGGGTACAGCAGCTCTGCAAGGGAGATTGTGTCAGTATTTATGATCCTCATTTGAGAGTTCAGAGCTCTTACCCAGTGTTTCACAATTTCCCTAAATTTAGACCAGGGCCTCTCAGGAGTTAGGATGTAGAGGCAGAGAGGAAATACCTCAGAGATTAGCTGCTCTACTCCCGCTCCCTTTCTAGATAAGGAAACTGAGGTAGGGAGTGATTAAGTGGTTTATGGGTCCAAGGCTTTGGAGCTGAGAGATTACCTCCTTTCCTTCCCATTATAGCATGGGGAAATTAAGGAACAGAGCTTCAGTCTCTTTCTGTTATGCTGAGCTGCCACATTTAACGAAACCCAAAAAACCTTTCATGCTTCCCGGTCGAATCGGCTTCCTTAATGACTCATTCCCTGTGGGACCTAGAGCACTTGGCCATCTCAGGATTTAGACCTGGGGCCAGCCTTGGAAATCTCCCATTTGAGCCTTCGGTATTACAGAGGGGGAACGGGGCTGCGAGCGGCCGAGAGAGCGTGGAGAAGTCTGGGCCATCCCTTTCAGTCATTTTGGAGGTGAGATCCCTCATCCTGTGCTGTTTTCGTGCTCACGGGGCTCTCTGTTGGTTGTTAGGGATCGCTCAAGGAATCTCTCTGCTAATTAGACATTAAGCCTGAGAGCCTTGAGGCAGCTCAGTCCTGGCATATGGGAAGCCTGCTCACAGGACTTTAAGTAGATGAAAGCGAGGGCCTCATCAATTTTAATCCATGCACTATATTTACACGATGGAGAAACACCAGTTTACAGCAAGTCCCTGGAGGGCCAGGGCCAAGGGCGAGTTCATAATGATATCGATAGAGCATCTATTTCAGACGTGGGGGAGGGCCGGGCTCCCGCTCTCGTCAGCTTTTCATACCCGGCCTAGCTGAGCTCTGCAAGCACTTATTATTGATGTTCATCATCGCGGTGTCGAGGTCTACAGTGCCCTTCAGTCCCCCCGCCCGGCGACATCTGGAGGTCCTGTGTCGTGTCCTCAGATACAGATGCGGAAGGGTCTGGATCGAAGTCTCAGTGAAGAGTCAGAGGAAGGACTCATCAGCTCCCAGGGACAGAGCTCGAGAATGGGGCTGGCATTCTATGGAGGAGGAAGCCGAGACCCAGCTTCTCTTGACACGGGCTGCCCCAGTTGGGCGTATGCGAAGATTCCCCATGATCCCATTCATCGAGGACCTGGCTGACTCTTTTTTAATATTGTTTTTAACATTGGTTCCATTCTCCTTCCCTTCCATTATGACAAATCAATTTTTAAGGGAAAGAAGAGATAAATAAAAAGAGAAGAGGAAAAAAAAACAATCAACACTGAAAACCATCTGGCTTTATGTGTTCCATTTTCCTGGACTCCAACTTTTTTTTTTTAAATCAACTAAAGAGATTTATTAAGCAACTATTATATTCCATTTTAGGTTCTAGAGATATAAATACAAAGATTAAAATATTCACAGTTTTGGTGCATATATGTTTAGTATTGATATTACTTCATAATCCTTTAGCCAGATGTAGTTTCCTTCTTTATCTTTTAATTAGGTCTATTTTTGTTTTGCTTGATCTAGGATCCTTTTTTTTTTTTTTTTTAACTTCAGCTGAAACATAACAAATTCTGCTTTGCCTTTTACCTTTACTTTTTATGTAGTTCTCTGCTTCAATGTGTACATTGTACATATTGTAGGATTCTGGCTTTTAATTCACTCTGCTATCCACTTCTGTTTTATTGGGAGAGTTCATCCCATTCACATTCATAGTTAAGATTATTAACTCTGTATTTCCCACCACTCTATTTTTCCCAAGTTATACTTTTCTTTCTCCTCACTTTTGTTTTGCTTCTGACCACCACTTCCTTCAATTTGCCCTTTTTTTTCAGTTCCCCCTTTCTCCTAATTCTGCCCCTCCCTTCTATTAGCCTTCCCCTGTCCTTTCTCCTTTCCTCTTCTATTACCTTATAGGATAAAACAAATTTCTATAGTGGTATAGAACTGGTATAGAATTTTTTCCTTCCTTATCTTCCCTGCTCCTAGTAAGCAATATGATGTAAGTTATATGTGTCTATTCATTTTTAACATTTCTATATGACTGACTTCTTCAAGAAAAGTGGAACGAGGTCGTCTTGCATCCCTTTTTTGGGGGCCTAGGTTGGCCAGTATATTTCACAACATTAAATTTGGATTGTTTTACGGTGGTGGCGATGACTTCCCCTTGCCCCTCCCTTATTTATATTATTGTAGTTACTCATATATTGCTTTCCTGACTCTGCTGACTTCACTTTGCGTCAGTTCCTGATGTCTTTTTGTGCTTTCCTATATTCGTCATGTTGATCATTTCTTACTCCATGGGAATATTCCATTAAATTTGTGAACCATAGTTCGTACTCCTTCCAATGAACACACAGAATTTAGCCATTCTCCAACCAAAGAGCATCTATTTTGTTTCCAATCCTTTGCCGTTCTAAAAAGTGGTGTTGTCAATATTTTGATGTCTAGGAAACCTTTGTTTTGGTCAGTGACCTCCTTGTGGTGCGTGCTTAGCAGTGGGATATGTAAATTGTAGTTACTTGACTGCCATTTCCCCACAATGTTTGTTTTATCAGTCCAGGGTTTCTTGATCAATATAGTAGTAGATCTAGCTTCCTCCATCAACACTGACTCTCCTGCCTTTTATCACTGGTGCCAGTTTTCTGGTGGGAAGTGAAACCTAAAGCTGGTTTTGCTGTGAATTTCTCCTGTTGTTGATTTGGAGCATTGCATCACAAGGTTGGCATTCGGTGGAGAACGCTTTGTTTATATTGATTGACCCCATCTCTTTTGGGGAACACATCAGGTCTCATTGACCTTTACGTAACTTGAAGGCCCAGATTTTTATCAGAGACTTTGGACACGAAGATGATCCCCCTGTTTATCACTTCCCTTCTGATGCCAGATGTATCCATTTTGTTTGTATTAAAGCTTTCCAATTTTACGTAATCAAAATTATCTGTTTAATCTTTTGTAATTGCCTCTATCCCTTATTTGGTTAGGAAATCATCCTCACTCACAGCAATGAGAAGTACACAGAATGGGATCCCTGCGGGACTCTGGCCAAGAGACTTATCTTTCTGAACCTCGGGTTTTTTCTCTGTTAAATGAGGCCTGGGATTCAGCCTTCCTGAAGGTCCCTTCCCCCTGATGTCTTTGCTCCCGTAAAATACCAGGGAGCTGCTGTACCTTGGGTGGAACTTGCTGAGAGCCGCTGGTGCAGAGGGGCGACCCGCTGCCTGGCCTGGGAAGGTGGTTTCCGTCATCTCTGTTAGGCCCAGGCGTCGAGCTTTGACACCCTGGTTTGTGTGGGTTGCTGGCTCCCCCCTTCCCCCCACATCCCCCACTGAGAGAGAACGTGAGGGTATTCTGTTTCCTAGGAGCGAGACTGGCAGTAGACACTTGGCACAGCTCCCGGGCTGGGCCCCCAGACCTCGGGAAGGCATCTCGTGCCTCAGGAGGCATCCGAGACCAGGTGGTGTTGCCAGGTGAACTCTGTCTCCTGTGACTCAGCAGGCTCCTTGCTGGAGACCGGGCCAGTGTCCTGGCCTGCCCTGGGCCTGCCGAGCTGGGACACAGAAGCCAGGAGATCCAATTCCAAGGGCAGCCAAGGCCGAGGCCGGTCACTGGATCTGCCCGCTTATCTGCTTCCCAGAGACCCGGCAGCAGGAGAGGAAAACAGGGGGGAGGGGGGAGGAGGAGAGCCGCGCTTGTCCTGAAAGGCAAAGGCCTGCCCCTCTTGGTTGTGTTCCCCCGGCCCGGCCTTGCTGGGCTCCTGCAGCAGACTCCCGTCCCCTGGCGCCTCGTCGGCTCACTTCTGGCACATAGCCATAGGTTCATGATCTGTCTCTTTGTTAGAGGATAAGGTCACACTGGGTGCTTAATAAATGCTCGTGGACGGACTGAACGTAGTCTTCGTACTCCTTCCAACAACACGCCCGACCGGAGGGCACCTCTATCCAGGAATCTGTAAAACTCTCCCTCAGCGAGGCTCAGCCACAGTCTGGCTCCTGAACCACTTTGGTACCTGGGGTATCACTACTCCTGGAGCCAGACCTCTCGCTCTTCCTGGAGTCCCAGAGTCCCAGGTTCAAGGCTTGCCTCTGGGAGCCTCTGGGAGCTTGGGCTAATCTGTAGGAATCTCCGGAAGGCTCAAAGGCTTCCCTCCTAAATCACAGAACTCTGGGATCTGGGGCAGCCATCACAGAGGGCTAATAGCCACGGGATCTGAGGCCACTAGACCAGAAGCCAGTAATCCCCGCCCTGAAAACGCTTGCATTCTCCTGGGCCTCCTCTTGCTCCCCTGTGAAATGAAAATAATACTTGCATCACATAGATATCGGGGAGGAAATACTACAGAAATGGACAGATTTTACTTCTGTTTGTTGTGACAGTAAAGTAGCATTTATGGATGATGTGATTTAAAAACTTGAAAAAATAAAATAAATGCGGATACTGCAGCTTCCCATCATTCAAAGTGCCACCACAGGGCTAAGGAGGGGACTAGGGACCATTCCCAGCTCAGCAAATCATGGATAGTATTACCTCCAAATATTGCAAGGCCTCTTGTGGAACAGGGGTTGAATTTCCTCTGCTCTTAGAGGGCAGGGGGAAGAAGAAGGGGCAGAGAGGCAGATTTTGACTTCCTTGAAGGAAAAGCTTCCTGAATGTAGAAGCAGTCCCAAACTAGAAATGCCTAGCAAAGAGGTAGTGAGCTTCCTGTCATTCCAGGCCTTCAAGAAGAAGCTAATTGATCATCTAGTAGAATAATGTCAATGGTACGTGTGATTGGGGGGTTCCCAGGGCAGCTTTGAGGTCATGTCCACCTGTGAGGGTCCAGGACTGTGGCTGGCCAACTTTGCATGATGATATCCTGAAGGTGCTGTTGTAGCAACTAACCAGCCATCCGTGCAGACCCTGAGTTCTTCTATGCTCCCATTCCTCATCAGTGAAGACTCGGCGTGCCCCCTTGGCCGGCGTCTCCAAGCTCTGCCACGTGGGTGGTGGGGCAGGATGTGTGACCGAGCTGTCAGTGACCTGATGCTAAGGGGAAGCTCCTCTTGTTTGGGATCCAGGGCTCTTAGAGTGGGAGGGGACTTTGAAGGTCTACTGATACAACCCCTTCATGTTATAGAGAAGTAAACCGAGATCCAGGAAGCTTGGGTGATGGCCCCCTCCTTCAGGCTCTTCCAGTGAATTAGAATTCTAGACAAAAATGACTCAGGGAACTTGTTTCAGCAGTCCTGGTTACGGTTTTATTTATTACTGTCCAAAAGAAGAGGGACCTACAACAGGAGATAGTGAAGTCCCCATCAGCTCAGATCTTTTTTTTTTTTTTAATAGCTTTTTATTTACAAGCTATATGTAATTTTTTGCATTGACAATCGCAAATCCTTTTGTTCCGATTTTTCTCCTCCTTCCTCCCCCAGATAGCAGGTTGACCAATACATGTTAAATATGTTAAAGTGTAAGCTAAATACAACATACGTATACATGTCCATACAGTTATTTTGCTGCACAAAAAGAATCGGGCTTTGAAATAGTGTCCAATTAACCTGTGAAGGAAATCAAAAATGCAGGCGGACAAAGGTAGAAGGATTGGGAATTCTGTGTAGTGGTTCATAGTCATCTCCTGGAGTTCTTTCCCTGGGTGTAGCTGGTTCAGTTCATTACTGATCAGCTCAGATCTTTAAGGAGGGTTTAAAGAAGACTTAAGAGTGTTTTAGAGAGAATCCCAGCTTAGATGTGGGTTGGACTAAGTATCTCTGAGATCCCTCGAAACTGGGAGAGTTGGGGATACCAGGCTCGAGAAGTTGAACTTCTCTTGCCAAGGAAACATATGTGGGGGAAAGAGGGGATGGGAGGGGGGAAGGAGGAAAGCAGAGAGAGAGATGGATGCGAGGGAGAACAAAGAAGGGGAAAGAGGCAGAGAGAGACATCTACAGAAGGAGACATAGGGAGGAGGGTGGAGAGTGAAAAGGGGAAGCAGCATGAGGCAGACGATCAAAGAGCTTTGGGTTTGGATCCAGAGGGTGTGGGTTCAGTCTTGGCTTTGCTATTTCCTATCTGGGTAACCTTAAACAGCTTGATTTCCCGACTTCATTTGCCTCCTCTGGAAAAGGAGGGGTTTGGACAAAATGATCTCTGAGGCCCCATCCTGTCCTCGAGCTTGACAGGGTTTTTTCCTAATGCGTTGTAGGGGTGTGTTTAGAGAAGCTTAGAATGTTTTTTTTTTTTTTTTTTTAAGCTTTTTATTTAAAAGACCCATGCATGGATAATTTTTCAACGTTGACCCTTGCAAAGCCTTCTGTTCCAAATTATCCCCTCCTTCCCCCCACTCCCTCCCCTAGATGGCAGGGAGTCCAATACATGTTAAATATGTTAAAGTCTGTTAAATCCAACATATGTATACATATTTATACAGTTATCTTGCTGCACAAAAAAATCAGATTAAGAAGGGAAAAAAAACTGGGAAAGAAAACAAAATGCAAGGAAACAACAGAAAGAGTGAGAATGCTGTGTTGTAGTGAGAAGCTTAGAATGTTTAATCTGGAGGGGCCTTAAAGCTGGGAATGTCGGAGCTGACAAGGGACTTGGAAATATCCCATTGTACCTCATCTCCAGCAGATCATTCCCTCCATGACTTCCTCACTCTGTCTCTTTATTTTTAATCTCTCCCTCTCTCCTCTAGGAGGAAATTCCTACTGCCTATAAACATCAATAATAAATAAACATTTAAGTGCCTATTAGGTGCCAGACACTGTCCTAAGATGTGCTCGTGTCTCAGCTATTTTCAAAAAACCCTCACTTGATCCTTCCATCCCCACTAAGCATTGTCCTCCATCTTTTCTGCCTTCTGTAGCTAAACTACAATCAGTGCCTCTCCTTCCTCTCCTCCTCTTCCTTTTTTAATCCCTTGCAGTCTGGCTTCCGGCTTTATCATGCCACCAGAACCATTCTCTCCAAAGTGACCGACGATCCTGTGGTCTTTTTTTTTTTTTTTAATATATTTTATTTTATTTTATAATAACTTTATATTGACAGAATCCATGCCAGGGTAATTTTGATCCAGTGCTCTTTTGTCAATGTTCATTCTCCTTAATGTCTCTTACAATCTTCGATACTAGTTCTCTTCTGCATACTTTCTACTCTGTGGGTTTTCAGGCCATCCTTCTCCTAGTTCTCCTCCCTGGCTAGATTTCTTTTTTAAGAACCAGGCCTTAAACCAAAACCAATCTGATTCTAATTGTCTTCCTGTAGATTCCAGGATAAGCCGCATTTGGTCATTGTTGGGGCCCTGATTGAATGGGTTGAATGATTGAATTAGGTCAGATTGAATGTAAATAGCAATCATTTCTGCTTTGGCCACAAAGCAGTGGGTCTTCCTCTCCTAGATTCATTTATTCATTCATTTAGATTTTTGGGACTCTGTGAAAGAGGAGATTTTTGCTTCAATGGCTACCTAGCCTTTGTCCCTAAGCGAATGTGGCCTTAATCAGACTGAGACCTGTTGAAGACCTTAGGTTAAAAAAGCCAAGGTCTCCCACTGCATCCAGGGCCATTTCCAGTCATCTTACTCTATATCTGGCCACCGGACCTAGATGGCCCTGGAGTGGAAAGTGAGGTGGGTGACTTTGCATAGCTCCATCTCACTTAAATCCAATTCACTTGCATGTCATGGTGTCACTTCCCTGATGTCCTGGTCCTCTTTGGGAAGGAAGGACAAACAACCTCTCCCCCTACCTCTCTGATGGCTCTTTCTTCTTAGCTGGAGCATCCTCTAGGTGATACCTTCCACCCAGAGGTGTCCCCTCCACCCCACCCATAGTCTACTTCACTTATCAGCTCCTATGGATTTAATTATCATCTCAATGATGACAATTCTCAAATCTATCTTTCCAGTTCCAGACTCTAATCTGCTGATCTTCAATTTTGCATCTTCAGCTGCCTCTCAGACATCTTGTACTGGATGTCTAGTTGTCTAGTCAGTGAGTCTAACTCTCTGTGACCCCATTTGGGGTTTTCTTAGTAAAGATTCTGGGGTGGTTTGCCATTTCTCCACTTCATTTCACAGAGGAGGAAACTGAGGCAAACAGGGTTAGACTTGTCCAGGGTCATATAGCAAGTGTCTGAGGCAGGATTTGAATTCAGCTCCTTCTCTGTAAGCCCCCCCTGCCTTCCCCACAGCTGTTGAGGATATCATCATCTTCCCAGTTCCAAGTGACATCCTGGACTCCTCATTATCTCTCAAGGTATCCTTCCCCTCTTCCCCCCCTCCCCCCATTATCCAAGTTGTGGCCAAGATTTGTGGATTTCACCTCTGCAACACTTCTGCCAGCATCTCTTGTTAATTTCACTTTCACAGTATCTCTTGTTCATTTCACTTCCTCATCCTCTCTTATCCATTTCACTTCCTATTATCTCTTGTCCATTTCACTTCCCCAACATCTCTTGTGGATTTCACCTCTGCTACATCTCCTCAGTATGCCTTTTTCTTTCCTCTGACTCTGGTGCAGACCCTCATCACCTCACCAAAACCCGGGCTACTACCACCTGGGGATGGGGAGAAGCAGTTTGCCCCCTTCAGGTCTCTCCCTACTCCACTTCATCCTCCATTTGGTCACCAAAGTGAATCTCCTAAATTGTAGGTCCATTCGTGTCACACATACTTCTCCATAAACTGCAGTGGCTCCCTATCGCCTCCAGGATCAAATGGTGAGCATTCTTTAATAACCTGCTCCCTCTCACCTTTCCCGTATTCTTACACCTCACATCCTGTTACATCCCATGACGCAGCTCCTGGCTGTTCCACCAAGACCCTTTATCTGTCAGGGCATTTTCTCTGATAGTCCCTCATGGCTGGAATGCTCTCCCTCCTCACGTCACCTCCTGGCTTCTTTGGCTTCCCTCAAGTCCCAACTCAAATTCCATCCTCCTCAGGAAGCCTTCCCCAACTAATTCCCTCTTAATTCTAGCGCCCATCCCTCTGCTAATTATTTCCCATTTATCCTATTTGTTATTACATTTTTGTTTGCTTGTTATCTTTCCCATTAGATAATGAGCTTCTTAAGGGCAGGAACTTTCTTTTGCTTCTTTGTATCCCTAATGCCTAAAATTGTGGCTGGAACATCCAGGGTGGCTAATAAATGTTTATTGAAGGAGCAGCGAGAGGTGGAGTAGTGGATAGACCCCCAGCCCTGAAGTCAGGAGGACCTGAGTTCAAATCTAGCTTCAGACATTCAGCGTTCAACACTTCCCAGCTGTGTGACCCTGAGCAAGTCACTTAAATCCAATTGCCTCAACAGATAAAAATATATATTAAAAAAAATGTTTATTGAGACTGAACAGAGAATATCAGAGAGGAGTATCTTACAACACAGAAAAAGACCTTAAAAACAGGTTGTCAGTGATACCTGAGGAACAGGGAAGCTGGGAGGGAACCTAGCACAGGGATGTCAGAGTTAAGAAGGTCCTTAGAAGAGGGAATGTCAGAGCTAGGAGGGAACACTTCTGTATGACCCCAGGTTGTCCTCTGCTGTAGCTCGGTTGTTTGCCAGTTTTTTACTGGCAGAGAATTGTCTTGGGATCTATGAAAGATAGTTAGCTCCTTCACACCCAAGTAAAGGGTGTAGTGGAAAAAACACTGGTCTTGGAGTCAAAAATCCTGGCTGTTTCTTTCCAGCTGAGTGATCTTAGGCCAATGACGCCCTCTCTGAACCTCGGTTTTTACTTTTATACAATGGGACTGATAACTGTGCCCAGCCATCCTGCCTTCCTCTCAGGGTGCCGAGCATTGAGTGAGAGACACCGCGTGGGCCGCGCGCAGACAGCGTCATCTTTCGAGCCCTCCGTGTGTCGGCAGCCATTGTTGACTCAGGGAGTGACTGGGCAAGGAAATGGCTGTGATTCTTAACTGGCGGAAGGCCAGACTCCTAATCTGCCACAAGTCTCCCTCAGAGGGTGTTGCTGAAGAAGTGATGTTCTTAAACTTTTCAGTCACCGCCCTGATGGAGCACTGGTTGTGGGCTCACAGGTCCTTCAGTGTCTCCTCCGGAGGCGGCTTTTGGACGTGCTCAGATCGTGAAGGAAGGACGATTTGTGTTAGAATAGCACTTGGTAACTGAAAGCTTGTGCTAAAAGAATTGGACTCCCTGGTCCCCATTTCCCTTTCCTCTTGCTCTAGCCCATCTTCCACATGGCTATCTGACAGTTATTCCTAAAGTACAACTTGATCCTCCTTGCTTCAGAAGCCTCTGGCTCCCTAGCACTTCCGGACTCATCTCCAAGTAGCCACCCTTCCCAGTATAGGGATGCTTACTCTTCCAGTCTCAATGTGCTCATTAACCTCCTTCACACATGATGTGATGGAGCCAAACTGCCCTATTTGTTGTTCCTGGTAATGATGCTTCATCTCCTACTTCCCTGTCTTTGCCCAAGCTCCCCCTTGCTAACAGTGCCCTCCCCGCTCCCTTCCACCTCAAGCATCAGCCCACCTGAACTTGGCAGTTTTCTCTCACACACGTTTCTTCGCCTGTTCCTGGTCCCGTCACATGAGATGATTTATGTGAAACATTGCAAGCTCCAAGACACTCTGTAAATAAATGTGCACGGTGGAGTCCTGGCACCTGGGTTCAGATCACAGCTGTTATTATTAGCTGTGTGGTGCTTCCTGCCCGGCCCCTTCTAGCCCCCAGCCTTATTTCCACCACCTGTAAAATGAGGTGGTTAGACCAGATTGCCTTTGAAGAAGGCCTCTGTGTCTCTGAACTCTATGATCTTATAACTTGGTCATCATGGGAGGTAGCCTGGCAGCTAGCTACCCACTCAATTGCTCTTCCTGTTTATCCACTCACTAAAGAAGAAAGGTAAAACTTCCTGATTCTATCCCATGATTCTGAGACCAGGAGAGAGCAAAAGACTTATTGAAAGTCATACTGGGAGTAAGTGGCAGAACTGGGATTGGAACTCGGGACCTGCCCCCAAATCCCATTCTTTCTCTGGTATCAGACTGTGGCTTGCCAGTGTTTAGGACATGTTGATTACCACCCTTCAGAGAGTTCTAGACAGGCATTCAGTCCCTTGGGTGATAGAATTGAGAAAAAAGATCGAGTCTTTGACATAATTGTAATAAACAGAAATTCAGACGGTTTTGATTTAGGGATTTTTTTTTTTTTTTACTTATTTAATACAAAACATGATGTAACAACAGCAACAATACAACCTCATTGATTTTTTTTTTTTTCATTGCATCTAAAGTGCCAGGAAAACAGCCTGAAGCATTCTGAAATTGGGAACCCTCTTATTGAAATGTTGTTTACACCGTTAATTTGTTCCACCTACTAGGGCAGGGAGTGCAGCGGTCACCTGGGGCACATCCCAAACAACCCTCCTCATCTCCTGCCCCCCAGCCCGGCCCTGATCCTCCTTCCCCAGTCACCATCTCCCTGTTCCTTCAGCCTCCCTCTGTTTAAAACCTTTGACTCTCACCTCTCCTATCTAATGAGGTTTCATCTGTCACCTCTGATGAGTCACCAAGGCCCATTATTGTACCTTTGAAATGTTTTTCCAGTCCCCTCCTCTTTCTTCCTGCAGCTACCACCTCTCACCAGCCCGCTGCCACCCACCTAGCTAGTCCAACTGACTCCTCGCGGGGCTGGTTTCCAATCTGTTCCTCACATTGTTGCCAGAATAAGCTTTCTCATGCATATGTTCATTCATCAGTCAATCAACAGGCATTTGGGGGGGCCTACTATGTGCCTTGGGTTGGAGAAAAAAAGGCAAAATTGAAACAACTTCCCTGACCCCAAGGAGTTTCCTTTTCTCAGAAAACAGATACTTAGATTAAAAAAAAAAAAGAAAGAAAACAAAGTAACCTCACTGAAATTTGCCACCAAAACGGCAATTAGATAGCAATGGAATAAGAATCCCAGTGTGCCCAGTCAAGAAATGGGCATTGACTTGGGTCACTTTAGCTCTTCCAGTTCTCCTTCCCCTCCTAGCGCTCACTTGCTCTGCCCAACTCAAGATGGTTTATAAATGTATTTTGAACGAACTTTCGGCTGCTCGTTGGCTAACTCCTTTTTCCTCTCCCTTTGAGGTGACTTGTTTATTTCTTATTTATTCTTTATCTTTGTCCTTTTTGTTTTGTGCTCAGCATCCAGCACGGGGGCTGGAACATATGTAACGGGCACTCAGTAAGTGCTTGTTGGAGCCATCAGAATCTCACCTGGTGGTTTCACGTTGAACAAGATCTCTACCTGAGTGAAAAGCTCCCCCCCCCACTTGAACTCCCCCCTCCCCCAGAGGCTGTAGACCTCCATGTTTGCTAGCTCTGTCCCTGGATGGCGCTGCCAGCCTCCCTGAGCTGTGGGGAGGACTCCTATCTACTGGTCCTGGCTTATCCTGAGAGCACAATGTCTCACAAACTATCCTCTCTCTGGGTGTGTCTTTGAATTAAAGGCACCCTAAGAGGAACAATCCACTAAATATGCCTTTACCAAATGCTCCCTGAGAGACTGGGCTACTGCTGGTGTGGGGGCTGGGCACACCAATGAAAAAGGAGCTATCCCCTGCCCCAAGGGGCTTACGGTCTGAGAGGGAGGACCAGGACACATCAAAGGCTCTAGGACATGGGGAGGGACTTGATGAATGAGGGAAGCCCTCTCCTAGGCGGGGCTGCCCTCAGTGGAAGGTTCTCTGTACCTGGGGATAAGAGGGAAGGGCAGACCCAGATCAGAGGGTGTCTGCGATTCGGTGGCAGGCCTTCAATGCAGGCTGAAGAAGCTTGTCTTTCATCCTGCGTGGGCTAGAAAGCCACGGAACGATTGTGAGTAAGGAGAGTGATGGGGGCACAGTGTAGGCTATTTGGGGAGCCGGGTGGAGGATGTGCTGGAGACAGAAGTCCAGGGGAAGGGGGTTGAAGGCCCGAGCCGGGGCGGTAGCCCGTGAGTGGGAGGAGCGCTGTGAAGAGGCGGTCGAGATCGTCTTGCCCCTCACCCCCTGAATGGGTAGAAATCAGCCTAACGCAGACACTTTAACTCTGGGGGAGCCCTGATTTTGGGGCCCAGGTGCTGAAATTTCCATTTCCTTTAGTTGTTTGGAGAGTGTGCTGCTCGTGGGTAGAATCCCGGGGCCTCCCGATCAGCCAGGGAGCGCCTTCTTCCTTCCCCAGAGCCTGGTTGCCAGGACAAGGCCCAGCATCCATGTGGAAGGAGGATCAGGAGCCTCCCTTCCCTCTGCCACCAACCTGTTAGTCTGGTTAGGCCAGGTGGGCCGGGAGGTTGGCCCCAGCCTGTTCTTTGGCTCTATTTTGGTGCCTGGCTCCGGGAGGGCCTGCCCAGAGCGCCTTTGATGTGGGAGGTCAGGACCCCGGCGGGCTGCGCCTACCCCCTGCCTGGAGTCCGGCCTTTGTCCCCGCGGGCAGCCGTTGCTCAATCAGCTCGTGCTGACCGGTGTGGCCGTTTCCCCCAAGTTTGCCTTGGTTTAATGTTTAAAAGACTCGGCTGTCACCGGGAGCTGAGACCGTCGAGGCTGCCGTGGAGAGAGGATGTGGTGAGTGGAGCTTCCGCAGGAAGGACCCACGTTGACGGGATCCTCTCTGGAGCTTTTTTAAAAACATTGTTTAGATATTCAGGGTCTGGGGAGATGAAACCCTTCTTTCTTGGCTTGGCTTGGGCTTTGTGGGCCTTCACTGCCTCTGAGAGGCTTCGGAGCCGCCTTCGGAAGCCCCCGCGGGCTCCAGGGGAACGGACGGAGGGCCGAGGGGAGGCGTAGACGGGCTGTTTCTCTCCCACTTGGCTGAGGGAAAGTTCAGCCCTTGGCAAAAAGAACCTGCTTCGCTTCGGTCATAAATCTGTCCAGTCTCGTGGACATTGCTGATTCTGGAGACCAGGAACGCCCGGCGGGACCCGGCCCCTGCCACCGCTCTCTGTCCTGCCTGAACCTCGGCTTCCTCATCTGCAAAGTAGGGATCGGATGTGACCTCTTTGGGCCAATCTAAGAAAAGAGCTTTTTTCTCTGCTTAAAACAGTCTGTGTGGGGGTGTGGCCTTTATTTTTCTCTAATCATCAAGTCTCAGTTTCATCGTGTAGAACTGTAGTAGAAGGTGTAGACAAAGGATCTGCCAGGCAGGATGGTGCAGTGGAAAGGGTTTGGGGTGGGTAGCCAAGGGACTTGTGTTCGAATCCTTGCCATGCTTCTAAAGGGGTTTGAACACAGCTTGTCTTTAAGGTTCAGAGAACAGGGGGCCCAGGTCCTGGGGGCCTCAGACACCATCTAGGCCGACAGCCTGGTCTGGCAATCCAAGCCAAAACCTGTTCATGGCCCTCCAGCTTTTGAGGGGCGCAGCAGGGATTTAAACTGACTTTAAATCAAGGTCTTCTTCACTGTAGCAAACTGGTGCCCTGGTGGAGACCTCAGGTGCCAGCATGGTGAGGGAAGCCCTCTGCTTCCAGCCTGGCTGTCTCTACAAGTAAGGGGAGCCGAAGATCAAGGCCGGCCAGAGAGAGGGAGGGATGGGGGAGGGGGATAGAGGGTGAGAAAGAAGGAAGGAAGCAGGTGAAGGGAGAGAGGGAAGGAAGGACAGGGAGAGACAGAGAGAAAGGCAGAGATAGAGACAAAGACAAAGAGAGCCTGATAGATCAAGGTGAACTCTGCTTCCCTGTCCTGTGAAAGGAGCTGACCCCAGGGCCCTCATCCTGCCCAGCCCAAAGAGGCTTAGTGTGTGTGTGTGAGTGTGTATGTGTGTGAGAGTGTGTGTGAGTGTGTATGTGTGAGTGTGTATGTGTGTGTGAGAGAGAGTGTGTGTGAGTGTGTATGTGTGTGTGAGAGAGAGTGTGTGTGAGTGTGTATGTGTGAGTGTGTGTGTGTGAGAGTATGTGTGTGTGTGTGTTTGTGAGTGAGTGTGTGTGTGTGTGTGTGTGTGTGTGTGTGTGTGTATGTGTGTGCGTATGTGCACGTGCACACCTGGTATTAGGAACAAGAGTCCCTGCTGAAAACCAAACCCGGTCCCACTGGACAGACCAGTGCGGGGGAGAGCCAGGCTGGAGCGGGGGCTGGAGCGGGGGCTGGAGTGGAGAAGCTGTCCGATTTCATTTTCATGCTGAAGCTTGGCCTGGAATGAGCCAGGGACGGCTCTGGGGACCTGGGGGATGTGAGAGGAAGGGAGCCCCTCGAGAAGCAAACCTTGCCTGGCCCCGGTGAGGTCGCCCTAGCACAGACCCCCGTCTGCCTGCCAGGTGGAGGCGTGCGGGTGATGGCAAAGGAGAGGTGCGCCGAAAGGAGAAGCTGCTGCCCGTGACACAGGGACCCAGGGGTGCCGCCGTCTGCCCAGGAGCAGGGGCTCTGAAGGGAGAGAGGGCCGGCCTTCAGGAGGGGGATGAAGCCGTATCTAGGCAGGAGCATCACTTAGAACAGGGGTCCTCAAACTACGGCCCGCGGGCCAGATGTGGCAGCTGAGGATGATTATCCCCCTCCCCCAGGGCTATGATGTCTCTTTATTTAAAGGCCCCCAAAACAAAGTTTTTGTTTTTACTATAGTCCGGCCTCCAACAGTCTGAGGGACAGTGAGCTGGCCCCTAGTTAAAAAGTTTGAGGACCCTTGGTAGGCCATCCCCTCTAAACCCTCACCACCCCCGAATGGGCTCCATTGGCCACTGTGGGAGGTCTCTCTGACCTCCTAGGCCAGGGGTCCTCAAGCTATGGCCCACAGGCCAGATGCGGCAGCTGAGGATGATTATCCCCCTCACCCAGAAACTGTGAAGTTTCTTTAAAGGCCCACAAAACAAAGTTTTGTTTTTACTGTAGTCTGGCCCTCCAACGGTCTGAGGGACAGTGAACTGGCCCCTATTTAAAAAGTTTGAGGCCCCCTGACTTAAAACCTGAGCAGCTGTGTGGGAGGGCTAGAGCATTTTGAGCTTGAGGACCTTGGAGAGCTCCCAGACCCTTCCCTCCTACCCTAGGGGAGGGCAAGGGACTCCCCCCTCCCTGCCCACAGGCCCAGGGAACAAAGCAGGCGGAGAAATCTGTGGAGGGCCTGCTGGGGCCCTTTCTGCTATCAAAGGAGATTCACTATCCCAAGGTGCTCAGCACAGGGCTGGACACACGCAGGCCCTGGGTGAGTGTTAGTGTTATTATTATTGTTTTAACCAGGGCTCTTTTCGTCACTCTGGTTTAGCAATAACAGTGAAACCTGGGCTTGGGGTTGCTGGGCTCCTGGAGCGGGAAGGCAACTTGGCGGCCATTGAGTCAACTCTCTGACCCAATATCAGGGTTGGGGAAGAGAGGGAGAAAGACCTTAGAACAGAGAACACAGAATATCAGGGCTGGGAGGGGGCTTAGCACGGGAGGTGTCAGGGCTGGGAGGGGGCTTAGAACAGGGGGTGTCAGGGCTGGGAGAGGGCTTAGAACGGGGAATATCAGAACTGGGAAGGAGCTTAGAACAGGGGATGTCAGGGCTGGGAGGGGCCTGAGACCGCACCTCACGGAATATTAGAGGTGTATGTATAGTGGGTATGTAATAAGTGTTTGAGTAAATGAAAAGTGGGCAGTCCTCCCAGGAGAAGCAAGGATTGGAGATGGGCCCAAATGCCACCTTGGGCAGGTCCCGGAACCTCCTGGGCAAAGTTTCCCCATGCAGACAGGATGCTGGCAGCACGCACCTCAAATAGGATATTCTGAGTAGAGTTAGGGGGCTCATCAGTCAGACAGAGAGCACCCATGTCCAAATTAGCCCTCAGACATCTCCGAGCAGTGTGACCCTCGGCTCGGGAGTTACCGCTGCCCGTCTTAATTTTCTCCTTGGTGAAATGGAGATAATAGGAGCCTCCACCTCCCAAGTTGTTGTGAGGATCAAATGAGAGTATTTATAAAGCTCTTTGCAAAGCTTACAGCATGATATCAGTGCTGCCATCCTCGTTATCGTTAGCTATGATTGTCATTCGGCACAGAGCGCCAGGGAAGGCTATCGCTTGGTGTGAACCGACTGTATCCTGCCTGAGACTGTGATCCCCAGGGAGGATCCAGCCTGCACTCTGTCCCTAACACAGGACTCCGTACACGATAGGCGTGCAACCAGTTTGTGGAATGAATAAGTGAAGCCCCATTTTATAGAAGAGGAAACTGAGGCTCGGGGGCTTTTGGTGGAGAGAGGGGAGGCTGAGAGGAGCAGCCAGCTGTGGTGTTGGTACGGCGGGTTGTGTGCCTTTGTAGTTGTGTTGTACTGGCTCATGCTGGCTCTGCGCTCCCTTCTCCCTCCCCAGCCCCATCCCTGCTTCACTTCCCACCTGGGAACTGGGCTAGGAAACACCGAAAGCTGGGCCCACCTGTAACCTCGTGCCACCTGTGTGGCTCCCACCGGCAAGCTCGCCGCGGGTACTCGGCCCCAGTGTGTGCAGAAATGGACTGAGCGGCCCCCACGGAGCCCAGGAGCCCCAAGTCAGAATGAGCCGCGTCCAGGGGATGAGGGGCAGAGTTAAGTGACTCCAGCCAAGGGAGCTGTTGGGGGGGGCAGAAGGGGCACCGTCAGGCCTGGTGAATGGTGGGTACAGAAGGGGCACAGTCAGGCCTAGTGAATGGGCAGGTGCAGAAGGGGCACAGTCAAGCCTGGTGAATGGGCGGGCACAGAAGGGGCACCGTCAGGCCTGGTGAATGGGCAGGTGCAGAAGGGGCACAGTCAGGCCTAGTGAATGGGCAGGTGCAGAAGGGACACAGTCAGGCCTGGTGAATAGGCGAGTGCAGAAGGGGCACAATCAGGCCTGGGTGAATGGGCAGGTGCAGAAGGGGCACAGTCAGGCCTGGTGAATGGGCAAGTGCAGAAGGGGCACAGTCAGGCCTGGTGAATAGGCGGGTGCAGAAGGGGCACAATCAGGCCTGGGTGAATGGGCAGGTGCAGAAGGGGCACAATCAGGCCTGGTGAATGGGCAGGTGCAGAAGGGGCACAGTCAGGCCTGGTGAATGGGCAGGTACAGAAGGGGGCACAGTCAAGCCTGGTAAATGCACAGTCCCTCGGACACTCGGCAGATCACGCCGATGCATGCCCAGTCTGTTTGCAGGAGCAGATCCCAACCATGGCAGTGTTTAGATCCCAGGCAGCCGCAGGACCGCTAGTTTTATCTCAGGGAAATGAGGGTTGGACTTTGGAAGGCCAGCTGTTCCTGTGTCGGGATCAACGGTCGAGGGGGCAGAGAATCGTTTCACTTTGTGGCAGGTCTGTGTGGGGCACATTCCAGAAGGGCCAGCTGTGGGAAAGCCAGGGATTGTGCAGTTTTTGCCCCAGACTCTCAGCCTCGGTTCCTTTGGAGCCTCTATTTCCCCATCAAGATGATGGAGGATGTGTGGAATCTGGCCCAGAAGACCTTGGAACTGAGGTTAGATGATTTGGGCAGGAAGTCTCCCTCCCCACAGTCCTCCCTGTGGGATCTTCGGTAAGTTGCCTATCTGAGTTTCATCTGAGCCTCTCTCCTCATCCCCACAATGGCTGGGCTGGGGCCTGTGGAAAGGAGGACGTGGGGGTCCTGGCTCTCATGCCTCCCCACGCTGGGCCTTCTTCACTTTTTAAGCTGTAAAAGGTGGGAATTGGATTAGAGTACTTCAAAGATCTTGTACAGCTTTGGGCCTCTAAAAACCAGAGGCTGTAACAGGCAGAAGAGGGAGCAAAGCCTGACAATTAGGCCAGGATGAGAGGGAGCTAGGGGCGGTGGCCCTGAATCAGCCTCTGCCACGTGTCTTCTGAGAACATCCCATAGCGCTTCAATTGAATATAACCAACCTGGGAAAAGACAAGGGAGTTCCAATTTGCTATTATTTTAAATTCGTTTTTAACATTAATTTATTTATTTTCCTTTTTTCTTATTTTTTTAATATACGTTTCTTTATGAATCATGTTGGGAGAGAAAAATCAGAACAAAAGGAAAAAACCACAGGAGAGGGAAAGAAAAAAGTAAACATAGCATGTGTTGATTTACATTCAATCTCCACAGTGCTCTTAGATGGGGTTTTTTATCCAGAGTTTATTGGGATTGCTTTGAATTACGGAACCACGGAGCAGAAATCATCGCACATTCTCACTTACTATGTACATTGTATTCCTGGTTCTTCTTGTTTCGCTCAGCATCCATTCATGGAAATCTTTCCAGGCTTTTCTAAAATCAGCTTGTTCATCATTTTTATAGAACAATAATATTCCATGATTTTCATATACCACAACTTGTTGCCATCACAAGAAGAACTGTTACAAACATTTGTGCACGTGGATCCTTTTTCCTCCTTTATGATTTCCTTGGGATACAGACTCAGTAATGATACTGCTGAGTCAAAGGGTTTGCCCAGTTTGATAGCCCTATGGGCACAGTTCCAAATTGCTCTCCAGAATGGTTGGACCATTTCACAGCTCCACCAACAATGTATCAGTGCCCCAGTTTTTCCACATCCTCTCCAATATTGATCCTTATCTTTTCCTGTCATCTTAGCCAATCTGAGAGGTATGAGGTAGTATCTCAGAATTGTATTCATTTGCATTTTCTGATCAATAATGATTTAGAGCATTTTTTCATATGACTAGAAATAGCTTTAATTTCATCATCTGAAATTTGTGTCTTCATATCCTTTGACCATTTATCAATTGAGAAATGACTTGTATTCGTATAAATTTGACATAGTTCTTTATGTATTTTAGAAATGAGACTTTTAACAGAAACACTGGCTGCAAAATTTTTTCCCCAGCTTTGTACTTTGCTTTTAATCTTGTTTCTGTTGGCTTTCTTTGTGCAGAATCTTTTAAATTTAATTAATATTCATGTCTTTAAAATTTTGAGATCTGAATTCTCTCCTAATCTTCCCCCACCCATTGGGAAGGCAATTCTATTATCAATTATATCAGTTACACATGTGAAATCATGCAATATATATATATAATATATATATTTTAATTTTTTCTCATTAGCCATGTAAGAAAAAAAGTAAGAGAAGTAAAGAGGAAAAATGTGCTTTAATTCTCTCATTTTTCATCACAACACTTTGGAATTGTCTTGGATTGTTGTAGAAGAGCTAAGTCTACCAAAGATGATCATCATATAATATTGCTGTTACTGTGTACATGTTCTCCTGCTTCTGCTCACTTCCCTTTAAGTCCGTTCTTTCTAGGTTTTTCGAAGACATCCTGCTCATCATTTCTTATATCACAATCATTTCTTGTAGTCACAATCATATACCATAACTTGTCCAGCCATCCCCATTTGATGGGCATCCCTACTATTCCAATTTTCTAATTTAACATAGCAAAAAGAGCTGCTACAGATACATAGGGGTCTTTTTCCTTTTTCTTTAATTTCTTCGGGATAAAGACCTCCTAATGATATTTTTGGCTCAATGGATGCGAATGGTTTTATAGCCTTGTAGGCATCATCCCAAATTGTTCTCCAGTGTGGTTAAATCAATTCACAACTCCACAGTAGGCGAGCAGTGTCCCAATTTCCCATGTCTCCTCCAACATTTATCATTTCCCTTTTCTCTCATTTAGGCAATCTAAGTGTGAGATGGTGTTTCCCTTTTAATTTCACTTTCTCTAATCAATAGTGATTTAGAGCATTTTTTCATGATTATAGATAACTGATTTCTTCTTCTGAAAACTGCTCGTTCATGTCCTTTGACTATGTATAATTGGGAAATGATTCATATTTTTTATAAATTTGACTTAGTTCTCTCTTTGAGCAAGCTTTGTCAGAGGTGCTTGCTGTAAAAACTCTTTCCAAGCCTGCTTTCCTTCTATTCTTGGCTGCATTGATTTTTATTATTTTTTTTTAATTTTAATGTAATCAAAATTATCCATTTTAATAGCCATGATCTTATCTTTTATTTGGTCATAACTCCTTCCTTATCTATAGACCTGACAAGTAAAATTTTCCATGTTCCCACATAATTTGCTTATCATATCAACCTTTATAGTTAACTCTCATACGCATTTTAACCGTATCTTCTTATATGGTACGAGATGTTGTTCTATACCTACTTTCTGTCAGACTGACAGAATCTTGGATCTTTGGGTTTATCGAACACTAGATTATTATCTAATAGTAAATATGTACTGTGTACTTCATTGATTCAACAGATGAGTCTTTTTGTTTTTTAGTCAGGACCAATTTGTTTTGATGAGTACCACTTGTAATAAAGTTGGAAATCTGGCATTGTTAAGCCACCTTCCTTCACTTTTTTTTCCATTAATTCCTCTGATATTCTTGACCTTTTGTTCTTTTAGGTCAATTTTGTCACTATTTTCCCTAGTTCTATAAAACTTTTTTTTTTGGGGGGGGTGACATTTTTGTTGGTATGGCATTGAATAATTAAATTAATTTAGGTAGAATTGTCCTTTTTATCGTATTGACTTGGCGTAACTATGAGCAATGAACAATTCTCTATCTTTGTTTTTTATGAAAAGTGCTCGTTGTATAGCTCCTAGTTTATCTCTGCAGGCAGACTCCCAGATAGTTTATATCGTCTACAGTTATTTTAAATGGAATTTCTTTCTATGCTTCCTACTGGACTTTGTTGGTAATATGTAGAAATGCAGATGATTCATGTGGGTCTATTTTATATCCTGCAATTTTGCCAGAGTGGTTAATTATTTCAGCTAGATTTTTAAGTTGAGAATTCTCCAGCATTTTCCATCATGTTGTGTGCTAAGTGCTAGTTTTGTTAATTCAATGCTTTTTCTAATTTCTTCAATACTTTTTCTTCTCTTATTGCTAGAGCTAGCTTTTTTAGTACACTATTGAATGATAGTGCTAATAATAGGCTTCCTTGCTTCGCTCCTGATCATGCTGGCAAGACTTCTAGCTCGTCTCTTTTACAGATAATGCTTGCTGATGGTTTTAGGTAGATATTGCTTATTTTAGGGAAAGCTTCATTTATTCTTATGCTTTCTGGTGGGTTTTGTTTTTTTTTAATAGGAACGAGTGTTGTTTTTGTCAAAAGCTTTTTCTGTATCGATTGAGATTGTATGATTTTTGTTGTTTTTATCAATTATGGTCATTCACAGTTTTCCTAATATTGAACCAGCTCTGCATCCCTGATATAAATCCCAGCTGGTCATGATATATGACCTTTGTGCTATATTACTGTAATTTTCTTGCTAGTGTTTTATTTAACATTTTTACATCAATATTCCTTAGGTCCGTAGTTTTCTTTCTCTTGAGTTCTTGGGGAAGCTAGGCGGTAAGAAAGGGGTAAACATTAGGAGCTGAGGGGCGGGTCAGGCTGGTTTGGACGGACCGGGCAATGCTTGTGTGCTTGCAGAGCTAGATTGGGGAGGGTTTTGAATGCCAAAGAAGAGTTAATTGTTGGTTCCAGAAGTAAGAGGGAGCCATAGGAGCTTCTTGAGTAGGTCAGTGACACGGACGTGATGATTTTCCCTTTGACAAATGTGGGAGCTCCTGGGGGTGGGGGGGTGCTGGCAGTGGTTATGGGATTCCTTTTCTGGCTGAGTCAGTTCGGGAGCACTGGAGGCGGTCTTATGGAACATAATGCTTTACTAAGTGTCTCCCGGGCCCTGGGCCACGTATCTTGGGCCGCGTCATTGTTTCATCGATTCTCACAGCATTCACACATTCTTATATCTGCGTTTGACAGAAGGGGAAGCCGAGGCAAACACAGGATCATGCAGCTATAAGTGCCAGAGGCCAGATTTGGCTTCAGGTCCAGCCTCCGTCCACTGGACCACCTAGCTGCCCCCATTACATCAGATGAAGGGAGTAGACTCTAAGCTCCTAACTCTCTAAATGCTGGAATCCCATGAGCCTCCCTGGGCCTTAGGTTCCCCAGATGTTCCCCACCCCCATCCTGGTTTGTTCTAAATCTTAGGATTCCCTCTGAGCCTCTGTTTCCCTATAGGGAAGAGGAGGGAGGAGACTCAAGGGAGGTCTGAGGTCCCTGTGGGCTTCAGTCATTCTCTCTGGACTCAAGGTCCCCCAAGTTGTCCTGCCCCTAAAATAGGAAGCTTGGTTTGGGGGGCAGCAGAAGCTTATGACGCCAGAAGCCCAGTTTCCGTGGGATGGAGGGAGGCTGAGTCCCTGCCTGCTCTTGGGTTCCCAGGCTCCCGCCAGGTGCTTCTTTGCACCGATCCCTGTTATCCTCCATCATTTATGAGTGGGGGGGAGCAGGGAGCCCTGTCTCATGTGGAGGATGCCATGGCTTTGATGAGACGCGACCATTTCGTGAGCTCACTGCTGTCGGCTCGGTGGGTGAGGGCGTTGGGCAAGACAAGAAAGGGCTTGGTCAGATGATGGGCCGCCCGCCATGGGAGGGTCTGCTCCCAAGGGCTATCTGCCGTGGGAGGGCCTGTTTGGGGCTGCCCACCACAGGAGGGTCTGCTCCCAGGTGATGGGCCGCCCGCCATGGGAGGGTCTGCTCGCAGGTGATAGGCCATCCTCCATGGGACGGGCTGTTTGGAGGCTGCCCGCCACAGGAGGGTCTGCTCCCAGGTGATGGGCCACCTGCCATGGGAGGAGCTGTTTGGAGGGTGATGGGCCCCCGCCATGGGAGGGTCTGCTCGCAGGTGATAGGCCATCCTCCATGGGAGGGGCTGTTTGGAGGCTGCCCGCCACAGGAGGGTTAGGGTTAGGGTTAGAGGTAATAGCTCACCTGCCACAAGAGGGCCGGCTTGTAGTGGCTCACTGTCCCTGCAGCCCTTCGGGGACCTGTGAGTGGAGCAGGGCAGAGCCTGCCGATGGGGGGCTTCAGTGGTGAGCCCCCCACGGCCAACGGGGCGCCTGTAATTAGGCTGCAAATACACACAGAGACACAAATGTCTGTGCACGTCCAGGGACACATTCCTGCACGTACTGTCTCCTGAGGAGCAAAAGCCCCTGAGGGAAAAGATGGCTCCAGTCTTGCCGGCCTTGGGACACGGTTCCTGGTGCGGGGGGGAGTCAGTGCTTGGCACACAGCTGGCACTTAGTAAGTGCTCGGTGACCATGGCAGTAACTAGAGAACGAGGGGAGGCAGGGGCCCACGTACGACATTTCTCTCCCTTGTTTAGAGAGCCAGCAGGCCCAGGCTGGGGGTGGGGGCGGGTTGGGCTGGCAGGAAGCCACTCGCCCGCCCGCTGCTGTGGTTTCAGAGCTTACCCCGCAGTCTCGGGCCGGAAGCTCCTTCCCTGCCTCCCGGCCTGGCTTGTCTCCCGGGGGCCCATCTGGTGCCTCGGGGAGCCCTGGGGGGGATACCGAGGGCAGGCCCCTCCCGGAACTGCCCCACGTGGAATGCCGGAGCCAGCGGGCTTGCCAGCTGGGCCCGGCGGCTTCCCCGGGGTCTCTGTTCTCACCCACTCAGCATCCGCACTCGGTAGCTTTCTGGAGTCGAGTTAGGAAGGCTGCCATCCCCGCGAGAGCCAGAAGATGCTCCTCTCAGCGCTGTGGAGCCGGGCCTTGCTCCAGGGCCTCGGGCTTGGCTTCCCGTCCCCTCCCACACCGCCCGCCCCACCATCTGGGAGCCGGTGGTCCCCCCGGGCCACCCTGGGGAGCCAGGTCTGGGGGCCACGTCCCAGCCGAAGCAGCAGGAAGTGAGGAGTAAGGGGAGCCAGGGTCTGCGGCCGGCTGTTTCCCCGAACTCCGTCGTGTCTAGTTGGGAGGAGTCAAGGATTCTGAGCTGGAAGGACCCAGAGATTATCGAGCTTGCCCCCTTTACAACCGAGACCAGAGAAGGTGCTCCGGATCCTTTGGGAGCCTCCGCTTGTGAGCCTCGATTTCCTCATCCGTAAATGGGATTCAGAAGGTGCCCTGGGAGCCAGGCTGTAGCCTCTTGCAGCAGCTGAGTCTGGGGTCCGGAAAGCTCTCGGGGGGGACCCCATCTCAGCCCGCGATCAAGAACCCCGGACCCCCAGAGGACCCCGCTCATCTGCACTTTGTAGCCATGGCGGTAGTTTGCTGCAAAACCCCAGGGTCCCGACGGCCTGGAAACGGGGCACGGCCTTGTGCTCACAGCCGAGCTCTGCCTGCGTCCGATGGGCCCCACGGACGGCCCGACGCCCGCGGTCCCTCTGTCTCAAGGCTCGTCATGCTGTGGACAAGGAGGGCAGGGCAGGGGTGGGTGCTGGTGCCCGCAGTGCCAGCTGTGCTGCTTCCAGCTTCCACCCTGGCACCGCCCCAGAGGAGGCCACGCTGTCGGCTCCGGCCTTCAGAGCCTGGACCGGGCGGGTGGAGCAGCTGTGGCCTGAATGGGGGAATAAGAAGAAAGCGCAGGCCCTCGATGGAGAGCCAGGGAGGACCTGACAGACCAGGGGAGCTGGTCCTTAGTTTACAGGGAGGGAAACTGAGGCTTACCCCGGCTCTTACAAATAGGAGATGTCTGAGTGGGGCACGAACGCCGGCCTCCTGACCCTGCAGCCCACGCCCAGCCCGCTACGGCCAGTGTCTGGCCCGCCGTTGCCAGCTTCCTGGCTCAGAAACATCCGAGGAGAAAGTGATGGGGGGGAAGGGAGGTGGACAGTGCTCCGTCCTGGCACTGAGGAGGAAGAGAAAAAGAGGAAGAGGGAGCTTCAGGATGGGGAGGGGGGTGTCCCAGTCTTATGTGGGAGGGCGTCCACCGAGCCAGCTCAGAACCCTCCGAGAGGGGAGGCTCGATTTCCTGGGCCGGGCTGCCCCTGGCGGCGGCTCAGTCAGCTTCCTGGCCACTGCCTACCCCCCACCTCCAGGTGGTTTGGGGGGCAGGAAGGCTTGCCCCACGTGGGGCTGGGAGCGCCTCACCCGGAGGTCTGCCGGAGCTCTGGGAAGCCCCTGGAGCCGGGCCCGATCATCAGTGTTTGTAAACACCCCCAGCTGTTGTCTACAAACCCCTGAGCCCAACACCCACTGGGTTGGGTAGAGGAAGTGGGCACACTCGGGGCTGTGCCAGCGGGTGGTGAGGCTGGCACAGGGCATCCTTGTGGGGCAGGCCGGGATGCCCGTTCTGTCTAGAGGGGCTGCAGAGCTGGGCTTCTCCCTCCCTGCGGGGACAGATCCTTCCCCCATGGTGATTCAGAGGCTAGGAGAGAGTGGGAAGGTGAGGGGGGTAATCCGTGACAAGAAAGAGCGGGCAGTAAAGTTCAGTGAAACAAGCAAAAAATGCCCTCATCGCAAGGGAACGCGCCATGGAGCGGTCCTTCAAGTCAGCATGTGCCTACTTAAAGCTTCACTCACCACCCAGCACCTACTGTGTGCCCGTCCCTGTATGCGAAGAGAAAAGGCAACTCTCCACCCACCCCGACCTTCTCCTGGAGCACACAGCCTGGCGCAGACACAAAGCAAACAGAACCTCTTGGGACGCTCCCGCTTTCTGGGTGTGGATCCCTGTTTGCTCCCAGATAGGGACAAAGGGACTCCAGACTCAGTAAATGGTTGATGGGGCAGGGCTCCAAGGAGGGAACCTCCCGTCTGTGCAAACGCACGGGGGTGGGATGTGGGCAAAAGCAAGGTGGCAGCTCAGGCCAGGGTCTGCCAATGGAGGCCGGGGCTGAGCTGAGACCTGGGTCTGTTTAAATGGTGCCTCCTGGCCGCCGAGCTCCTGGGTCTGCTTAAACGGCGCACCCGTGTTCCCGGCCTCCCGGCCTCCGAGCTCCTGGGTCTGCTTAAACGGCGCACCCGTGTTCCCGGCCTCCCGGGCGCCGAGCTCCTGGGTCTGCTTAAACGGCGCACCCGTGTTCCCGGCCTCCCGGCCGCCGAGCTCCTGGGTCTGCTTAAACGACGCATTAGTGTTCCCGGCCTCCCGGCCGCCGAGCTCCTGGGTCTGCTTAAACGGCGCACCCGTGTTCCCGGCCTCCCGGGCGCCGAGCTCCTGGGTCTGCTTAAACGGCGCACCCGTGTTCCCAGCCTCCCGGGCGCCGAGCTCCTGGGTCTGCTTAAACAATGCATTAGTGTTCCCGGCCTCCCGGCCGCCGAGCTCCTGGGTCTGCTTAAACGGTGCACCCGTGTTCCCGGCCTCCCGGGCGCCGAGCTCCTGGGTCTGCTTAAACGACGCATTAGTGTTCCCGGCCTCCGAGCTCCTGGGTCTGCTTAAACGGCGCACCCGTGTTCCCGGCCTCCCGGGCGCCGAGCTCCTGGGTCTGCTTAAACGACGCATTAGTGTTCCCGGCCTCCGAGCTCCTGGGTCTGCTTAAACGGCGCACCCGTGTTCCCGGCCTCCCAGCCGCCAAGCTCCTGGGTCTGCTTAAACGATGCATTAGTGTTCCCGGCCTCCGAGCTCCTGGGTCTGCTTAAACGGCGCACCCGTGTTCCCGGCCTCCCGGCCGCCGAGCTCCTGGGTCTGCTTAAACGGCGCACCCGTGTTCCCGGCCTCCCGGCCGCCGAGCTCCTGGGTCTGCTTAAACGACGCATTAGTGTTCCCGGCCTCCCGGCCGCCGAGCTCCTGGGTCTGCTTAAATGACGCATTAGTGTTCCCGGCCTCCCGGCCGCCGAGCTCCTGGGTCTGCTTAAACGGCGCACCCGTGTTCCCGGCCTCCTGGCCGCCGAGCTCCTGGGTCTGCTTAAACGACGCATTAGTGTTCCCGGCCTCCCGGCTGCTGAGCTCCTGGGTCTGCTTAAACGGCGCATCCGTGTTCCCGGCCTCCCGGGCGCCGAGCTCCTGGGTCTGCTTAAACGACGCATTAGTGTTCACAGCCTTCCAGCTGCCACAGGGAAGCCATCCCAAATGAGGCTCTGCTTCTTTATCTGGATGGTGGCCAGGCAGGCCCAAGACTCCTTCAGAGCCTCTAGTTTTCCCATGTGGGAAGTGGGTGAACTGCTCTGATGTCCCCCCCAGGGGTCAGAGGAGAGAGAGCCCCTGTACATAGCACAGAAATGAGGGCAGGAGACAGGATACCAGCTTTCCACAAAGCGATTCATCAAACCCAGTAAATGCTTATTGAGCTCCAGTGGTTTTCATGGGGCTGGGTGCCAAGAGCTGCTGGAGGCTGGGGGGTGGACAGACCCTCCTCACCATCTCTTACCTGAGGAGGGGCTAAGGAGAGGCCAGTTGGGAGCTGGGGAGGAATTGGGCCATCCACGTCCTCAGGTTTTGAGTCTGAGGGGCCCAAAGGGAACACTGAGGCCCAGCGGAAGGCCCTGCCCCTGCAGCTGGCCCGTGGCCAGCCAGGGGATGGAAGGGGCCCCAGTGGCCATCGCATCCTCGTGATTATCGTCATGGTCATTACAGCTCTTCATTTGTGGGTCCCTGTGGTACGTGGAGCCCAAAGACCAGAGGCGGAGGGAAATGGGGGGGTCTGGTCTGCAGCCTTCCCTGGAGCTGCAGCCTTCCGTGGAGGCCCCGGAAAGCAGAAGGGACTTGGGGTAAAAGGGCAAGGAGCAAGGGGCTCAGATGGGGACCCAGGTCTGCCTCCAGCCCCACCTTCCTCAAACCGGTCCACACTGCCTGTCTGTCTCTGTTTCTGCCTTGTCTCTGTCTCTTTATCCTGTTTCCCTATCTCTGTTTCTGTCTCTCTGTCTCTGTCTCCCTGTCTCTCTGTTTCTGCCTTGTCTCTGTCTCTTTATCCTGTTTCCCTATCTCTGTTTCTGTCTCTCTGTCTCTGTCTCCCTGTCTCTCTGTTTCTGCCTTGTCTCTGTCTCTTTATCCTGTTTCCCTATCTCTCTCTCTGTCTCTCTGTCTCTGTCTCTCTATCTCTGTTTCTGTCTCTCTGTCTCTGTCTCCCTGTCTCTCTCTGTCTCTGCCTTGTCTCTGTCTCTTTATCCTGTCTCCTTATCTCCGTTTCTCTCTCTGTCTCTCTTTCTCTCTGTGTCTCTCTGTCTCTGTCGCTCCCTCCCTCCCTCCTCCTAGCAGTTCAGTGACTTCCCAGGACCATTCAGCCAGTAGGCATCCGCCTGTCTCCTCAGCCAGAGCGCCCCGCGGATCAGCAAGGTCCGCACAGACTGGCCATCCGCCCTCTGCTGGGATGGACCTGGGGACGGGCAGCTCACTGCCTGCCCTCCTTGGGGCGCGTCGGTCCGGAGGGCGGCCGTCCGGGTCCCGCTGAGCCCAGCCAGTCCCTCTCCCGTGGGACGGCTCTGCTGGGGTTCTGGGCTTGGGCCGCAGCACCTACTGTGTGCCTGGGCCCGCGCTGGCTCCTGGGAACGGAGGATAAGACTGGGGCTCCCCTTGGCCCCAGGCAGTAGCGCCGGCCTCTGCCCCGGCTCCCCCCGCCCCCCACCCCCCTTTCCCTTGCCTCCTCCCCAGCCCCCTTCCGCCATCCTCGGCTGCCCACGCACTGCAGTCTGTCCCCGCCCGCTGTGGGTGTGATGCCGGCTTTCCCTTGCGGTGCCCGAGCAGCAGGGGGCAGAGGGGGGAGGGCCCTGCCCACCCGGGGGCAGCTTCTGCGCCCCCTGCCGGGGGTGGAGGCGGAGGCTGTGACCGAGACCTTCCTCCCAGGGACCCTGTGCGCCGGCGTTGGGAGCGTTTCCGCGGAGGCTTAAGGCAGACCCAGCAGGTGCTGCCATCTCCCTTTGTAGTGCGGAGAGGGGACTTGGCTAAGGTCACCTAGCTGGAGGGGGTCAGAGGGGGGCCTCCTGACCCTGAGCCCCCCTCCTTGGGCAGCCCACAGCACGGGGGAAAGAATTCTCGCGGGGACTGCTCGGGAGGACCTGGCCCAGGAGGCGGCCCCGGGGCGGCGCTGGGCGGCAGGTGTTTGTGAGGAGCCTCAGCCCCAGCCTCCGCCCGCCCTCCCAGCCTGGGGGCCCGTTAGCGTGAGGTGCCGCGAGCTGGCCAGGTTGAGGATGAGGGGAGGTGGGCATGAAGCTAAGCCCCGCCTCCAGGTTGTCGGGCCCCAATTTCGGAGTTGGGAGGGGACGGGGCTCCAGGGGTACCGGGGCAGGGGTGGAGCTCCGATGAGGGGGCGGGGCTCCGAGGGGGCAGGGCTCAGGGGCGGAGCTTTGATAAGGGGGCAGGGCTCAGGGGCGGAGCTTCGCAAGGGGGCCGGGCTCAGAGGCGGAGGTCCGATAAAGGGGCCGGGCTCAGGGGCGGAGCTCCTATAAGGGGGCCTGGCTGAGAGGCGGAGGTCCGATAAGGGGGCAGGGCCCAGGGGCGGAGCTCCTATAAGGGGGCCTGGCTGAGAGGCGGAGGTCCGATAAGGGGGCAGGGCCCAGGGGCGGAGCTTCAATAAGGGGCAGAGCTTAGGGCGGGCTCCGATAAGGGGGCAGGGCTCGGGGGCGGGGCTCCGAGGAAGAGCTCTGCCTCCTCCTGAAGCCGGCGGCGGCGGCTCTCTGTGAGGGCCCCTGTTGTTAGGGGCTAGCCGGTGCGACCTGTTCCATCACCTCCTCCCTGCTGCTGCTCACCCTGACCCTGAGGGCTAAGCAGACCAGAGGGCCCCTCCATGGCCTCAGAATACGCATCCCTCGTTCTCTGGGGGACCCCGTCTGCGGCCTCGGCGTCTCGGGCCACTTGTACCTTCCCCGCACACGGCTTCCAGAATTGAGCACGGGACCCTCAGGCTCCGAGTCGGGCAGAGGACAGAGGGACAGAGCAGACGCAGTGTCTGGTGGGAAGGAGCATTAACCCGATCCTCCCCTGAGGCTCATTGCCCATCACTCCTATTCCCTGGGTCTCAGCTTCTTCTACTATAAGGAGGGGGTTGGCCCGATGGTCCCTGAGGTCCCGTCCAGATACACTTATGTTGTCTCTTGATGCTGCCTAAGGTCCCGTTGATGAATTTTGATTCCCGCATTACCCTGGGTCTCATCCCCTCTGTGACCCCCGGATCGTTTTCCGTGCCCGCTCCAGGCTGGCCTTGCCACCCACGCTGTAGGAGGCACTCGGTCTGAGTTTTGGCACCTTGGTTAGAAGGGTGGTGGTCACTCACGGCCCGATCCCACTGCTGGCCGGCACGGGAGCTTTGGCGCGTGCTTTCCCACCTGGACTGTTTCACCCTTCCTTGGGCCTTCTCGAGCCCCCTCCTCTTGAAAGTCGCATCTTGCTTTAGAACTTGGCGTGGACTCCTTGTCAGGGGGCCTCGTAGGGCTCAGAGCCGCTGGGCTCCGTCGGCCCGGCCCTTGGCGGGTGCCCGGTGACAAGTGCTTCGTGAATGTGGGCAGTGCACGGCTCGGCTCTCCGGGAGCGGGGCCCGCCAGGGTCTCCTGGTCCGCAGCTGGGGGCTCGTGGTCTGTCGGGTCGCTGCTGCCCAACCCCGTGGTCCTTCACACGGGCTGCGTAGGAAGTGACAGTTAGCTCCCGGTTGAGAGAGGGGCCGCCGCTGGGCCGGGAAAGTAGAAGTAACCTCTGCCTCCCCCCGTTCCTTCTCCCCCAGGGACTCCGACCGTCATGTTAAGGTGAAGCCTCGAAGTTCTGTGCTGAACATGCTCAAAAGGTTCGACAAAATCAGGTTCAGAGGTCACAAGAGAGATGAGTTCCTCGATTTAGCCGAGTCCCCCAACGCGTCTGACACCGAGTGTGGCGATGAGATCCCCGTGAAGATCCCTCGGACTTCCGCCCGAGACGGCGAGGAGCTGCGAGACCCCGTGAGTGTGGGGGGGGCTTCGGGGGCTTCACGTGGGAGGGGCAGCCGGGCTCCTGTCTCCCCTTCATCACCGGGCCAGGGCAGCTTTCCCCATCCGGAAGGCCGCAGCTCGCTGCTCAAGGGCCAGATCTCCTGGGATTCCTCCTGTTGTTGGTCCGTTTGGATTTCTCGCTGGGTTTTCATCCCCCCAGCACAGCCCCCTCCAGCAGAGCGGGGAGAGCACAGGGGCTTTTATCATCGGCCAGTAATGGGTCCACATGGCAAGAAGGTGGCCCGGCCTGGGGCTCCCGGTCCCTGTTCCCATGGGTGGCCGCAAGCTAGTGGCCGGCAGGCTCTGCCTTCTCAGACGGGGGGCTCCATTCCCACAATCCCCCTCTCCTGGGCTGGGCTCTACCTGCTGAAGCACCACGGATAGAGGTCAGGCCTCTGGTTTCCCAAGCCGCAGCCGCCATCTTCTCTTTGGAGCTGTTCTTCCTTCTTCTTCTCTGAGACAGACTCCCAGGCACAGTGACGGCTCCACAGGGGACAGTGTGAGTCACCCCGATATTCTCTATCCCAAAGCATTTCCTAGTAAGTACGCAGCAGGACAGCTGTCAGCTCCATTTACAGATAGGGAAACCAAGGCCCCAGGCTGCCCTCCAGCCTGACTTCTGCCGAGATACCCAACTGGAATCAGTCACTGTGAAGTAAAACAAGTCCAGATAGCAGCGGTGCTGACGTGTCCACCCTCGGCTTACCAGGGGCACAGTGGCGTAAGTGACCTGGGATCCTGAGGCTCCCAGTCTAAGAAGGCCCGAGGCTGGCCCGGATGCCCCGCAGGCCCATGGGCCTCCGTGTCGAGTTGGAGGCCGGGCTTCCGGGCTAGTCGGGCAGTGGCCCACATGAGAGCGGATGGCAACCGCTCTGCTAGAGGTAGCAGGGTGGCAGCTGGACGCCCCGTCCGCATCTGCTCCCACTCCCCCGAGACAGGTGTGTCCCACGAGCGGGGTGCCCCAAACAGGCTCCACGGGGCGCTGGAAATTTTCTAGGAGCATTTTTTAGGTACCATTAATCTTTTATAATAGGGCAGCGTCTGTACTTTTGCTTCTGGCTGTAATTAATAATTTACTTGGGATTTTTAGTAAAAGCTAGCCGTCGCCTCAGCTTGTTGGCTCTTGTCCACCAACCCATTAATCTCAAGGGGAGAGAGTGGGAAAGGCTAGGGAGAGGGGTGCTATTGCTTCTGGCCCCTGAGGAGGCCCCCCAGACCCAATCTGGGAAGCTAGGGGTGAGTGGGGGGGGTAGTGTATGTGTGTCTACAATGTGTGTGTGTGTGTGTGTGTTATGAGTGTGGGTAAGGGTGGGGTCAGGAAAGGCTTTATGCAAAGATGGTGCCTGACCAGAGCCTTAAAGGAAAGGGGGAATCTGTGAGGTAGAGGGAGAAGGGAATGTATTCTAGGCATGAGGGCATGAGCAGGGCAAAAGCACGGAGGTGGGAGAGGAACCGAGGAGTCCGGTTTGACTGGATCGGAGAAAGCCGAACTGAACATGGAGAGCAAGTCTGGATGGATGGAACGTGATCCCATGGAGGGACCTAGAGCATCAGTCTCTTCATCTGGGAAATGGAATAATACTTGCACAGAGCTGCTTCGAGAAGAGTGCCTGGCTTGCAGTAGGCAATTACTAAATGCCTGTCCCCTCTTGGGGCTTTCCTGACCTGACACGTGGAAGCTCCGCTCCAGCCGACAGCTTCCCACATGCCTCAGGGGCTCCCCTACCTTTGTTCAGAAAGTATGCATGGACGTGTCCCATGACACGTGTCCCAGACCTTTTTGGGAACGTACAAAATCACTGCAAGAGGGAGGGAGGATTGTCCCCTTGGGGCCTCGAACTGGACTTTGAGGGAGGCTCAAGAACAGGACAGAGGGCGTTCCGGGCCCGGGAGATCGAGGACTTTCCCCACTAGTGGATGCCTCGGCCTGTTTGTTTTGATCGTACTTCCTGTGGCCACAGCACCTCTCTGGCACGATTTGGCAGCATCTCTGAATGATGGTCGGTGGCTGGTTGGGGCTCTTGGCCCCCGTCACTCCTTCCAGCCACTGGCAGGGTGCCCATCATGAGGCGGCAGTGCTTTGATGCACCATCTCCCCAGCAGTGGACCCCGAAGCAAGAACGGTGCTTCCGAGGCGGCTCTGCTCTTGTTTGGGGGATGAAGCCTCAGAGCCCTTGGGTGGCTCCCATTGTGGGGATGATCTCTCCCAGTGAGCTGGCCTTGAGGGCTGTAGATTCCACCAGAAAGGCCCCAGAGGCCTCTGGCCTGATTCTTCCCTGCCTTTCCCCCACTTCAGTAGGTTGTAAAATGAGGAGGCTGAGGTTTGACCCTCTGAGTTGCCCCACCAGGGTAGAAGCCATCCCTTCTCCCCGGCAACACTCCCTCAGCCTGGGTGAAAAAAGAGTCCTTTGGGCCAGACTTATGGTTCCATTGGCTGCAGGGTGTCCCAGGTCAGCACTAGACACTGAGAGATGCCCAGGGCACTGAGATTACCCGGCAGTTCGTGTCTGGCTTGGGGAACGCGAACTGGAGATCCTGGAATCTCTGGAACCCAGGGATCCTGTGCAGCCATGTGTCCCCAGCACTCAGTCCAATACTCAGCGCATAGTAGGCACTTCCTAAGTACTGACTGACTGAAAAGGAATTCCAACTGTAACAAACCAAGTTTGCTTGGCACCCTCCAGGGAAGGGGAAATCTGCCTTTCTGCTTTGGTGAACAGCCAGTTTGCCCGACTTCCGACCCCAGTTTGCCTTGTACCTCTCCTCAGTGCACTTGGTTCTGCCATCTGGAGGCAAACAGAACAGGGCTAGTCCCTCTTTCTGAGACAATCCTTCAGGTACATGTGTCCCCCTACCCTCCTGAGCCATGATTTGAGGGGCTCCGACTGAGATCTACCAAGGGCAAATCCGGCAAGATCGGCAGCTCTCAGTTCCTGGAAGCTCTGCCCTTGTTTATGAAGCCCAAGATGGAATGATGTTTTAGGCTGCCCCATTTGCTACTCACTGAGCTTGTCTTCTCTTCATCTCTCCAGCTCCCTGTCCCCCACCTTCTGGAAGTTGATTTTTCTGAACCCAGTGTAAGACCATAAATCCCTAATATATTTCTTGAGGTTTTTTATGTGAAGATTGTTTTGAATCTTAATTTTTTAGTTTTTCCTCCTTGTGTTGTGTTATCTGTAGAATTTTAGGCCTTACCCAAATCATTGATAAAAGTGGTAAACAGAGCCTTCTAGGGGTGGAGCCAAAATGGCAGAGTGAAGCCAGGAAACTGCTCAAACTCTCCCAGTTTCCCTCAAAAATCTCATGAAGCCAAACCTCATCACAGTCTGACAGACTGAAATCACTCTTCAGCCTAAGATAGACTGAAAAACTTCAAGAAAGATCAGTCACACTGGGGTGAAAAGGGTGTTCAGCTCAGTTCAAATAGCTCAAAAAGCTGCTGAGAGGGTCTTAAACACAACACATCAGCAACTAAGACCCTTGGTCCTGGCTCAGTAGAGGAGCAGATCCCTTGGGCAGCCTCTAGTCCCAGTTCAGAAGGCAAACTCTGGGAAACCAGGCCGTTTTCTGAAAAGAGCCAGCAAAACTACTGCCTACAAACATAAGGGGCCCCTGTGCTCAAAACCAAGGCTCAGAAGTACACAGGAAGCTTGGGATAGCACCATCTGTCTATCAGGAGCAGAGATCAACCATAAAAGTAAAAAAAAAAAAAAATAGAGGAAATACTAAATGAAAAGGAAAGAAAATGAGCAAGAAACTGAAAAGAACTTTGGCCATAGAAAGGTACTATGGTGAGAGGGTACACTAAAACACTAACTCAGAAGACAAAATGTCCATAGAGAAAATCTCAAAGAATGATATGAAATGGTCTCAAGCCCAAAGAGGCTTCTTGAAAGTGCTTAGAAAAGACTTTAAAAGGCAAATAAGAGAGGTAGAAATAAAAATGAGAAAAATGAAAGGTATGTAAGAGAGAGTCAACAGCTTGGAAAAGGAAGGAAAAAAAATTGAAGAAAACAACTCCTTAAAAAATACAGTTGGTCAAATGCAAAAAAAAAAAAAAAAAAAAAAATCCACTGAAGAAAACGACACCTTCAGAAGTAGAATTAACCAAATGGAAAATGAGATACAAAAGCTAACTGAGGAAAATCACCCATTAAAAATGAATGGGGCAAATGGAAGCTAATGACTCTATGACACAAGAATCAGTCAAACAAACTTAAAAGAATGAAAAAAAATGGAAGAAAATGTGAAATACCTCATTGGAAAAACAGTTGAACTGGAAAATAGATCCAGAAGAGACGGTTTAAAATTATTGGCCTACCTAAAGGCCATGACCAAAAAAAAAAGCCTGGACAGCATTCTTCAAGAGATCGTTAAGGAAAACTCCCCTGATATTTTAGAAACAGAGGGGAAAATACTCATTGAAAGAATCCATTCATCATCTTTCGAAAGAGATTCCACAAGAAAAACCCCAACAAACACTGTTGCAAAACTCTAGAACTACAATCTCAAGGAAACAATATTGCAAGCTTCCAGACAAAAACAATTCAGATACCAAGGAGCAATAGACAGGATTACCCAGGATTTGGCAGCTTCTAAAATAAAGGATAAGAGGGCCTGGAATACCATATTCGAGAAGATAAAGGACGTGGGGTTCAACCAAGAGTTAACTACCCAGTGAGACTCTAGGATCATCTTTCAGGGAAGATGAAACTTCAGTGAAGTAATAGACTTTCCATCATTTCTATTGGAGAAAAAAAAAAAACCAAAACTAAACAGAAACTTTAATCTACAAACACATGTTTGTATGCTTTTTTTTTTTTTTTTTTTTTAAAGAAGCATAGATAGTCATTTACCTATTTGGAGGGAAAACATATATTATTTAAAGGATAAAAGTGGTTAACGGCCCCAGGCTAGACACAGATCCACCTGGATGATAAGTCTTTCACTAGGTGGTTCTTTCTGTTAGACTACATTCTCATCTAGTCCAGCTCTTGTCACCTTTTCCACAAGACACAAGTAGGAGACACTTCATCAAAAGATGAGCTGAGATGTAGATAAACTGTCTGCATAGTTCTTCCCCTGCTAACCCAATCATCTGGCAGCAAAGAAGGCCAGGTTAGAGCGGCCCAACCTGTGCTTGCTGCAACCAGGCAGGCTCTGGGGAATGAGGGCACCCAGTCATCCTGACTGCAAAGACAGGCAGGTTAGAGTAGCCCAGCCTGTGCTTGCTACAACCAGGCAGGCTCTGGGGAATGAGGGCACCCAGTTATCCTGGCCCCAAAGATGGCCAGGTTAGAGTGGCCCAACCTGTGCTTGCTGCAACCAGGCAGGCTCTGGAGAATGAGGGCACCCAGTCATCCTGGCCCCAAAGACAGGCAGGTTAGAGAGGCCCAACCTGTGCTTGCTGCAACCAGGCAGGCTCTGGAGAATGATGACATCATCCTGGCCCCAAAGATGACCAGGTTAGAGCAGCCTAGCCTATGCTTGCTGCAACCAGGCAGGCTCTGGAGAATGAGGGCACCCAGTCATCCTGGCTGCAAAGGCAGGCAAGTTAGAGCAGCCTAACCTGTGCTTGCTGCCACCAGGCAGGCTCTGGGGAATGATGACATCATCCTGGCCCCAAAGATGGCCAGGTTAGAGCAGCCTAGCCTGTGCTTGCTGCAACCAGGCAGGCTCTGGGGAATGAGGGCACCCAGTCATCCTGGCTGCAAAGACAGGCAGGTTAGAGCGGCCTAACCTGTGCTTGCTGCCACCAGGCAGGCTCTGGGGAATGAGGGCACCCAGTTATCCTGGCTGCAAAGATGGCCAGGTTAGAGAGGCCTGGCCTGTGCTTGCTGCAACCAGGCAGGCTCTGGAGAATGATGACATCATCCTGGCCCCAAAGACAGGCAGGTTAGAGAGGCCTAATCTGTGCTTGCTGCAACCAGGCAGGCTTTGGGGAATGAGGGCACCCAGTTATCCTGGCTGCAAAGATGGCCAGGTTAGAGAGGCCTGGCCTGTGCTTGCTGCCACCAGGCAGGCTCTGGGGAATGATGACATCATCCTGGCCCCAAAGATGGCCAGGTTAGAGCAGCCCAGCCTGTGCTTGCTGCAACCAGGCAGGCTCTGGGGAATGAGGGCATGTTCATGTGGAGGCGGGCCTCGAACATCGAAGGCAGGCACACGGCCTTCCCTTTGCAGGCTCTATTTCCTTTTTTAAGAGACGGCCTTCAGTAATGCAGTGCTTCTGTTTTCCATGACCTTCCACATAATCTGAGGCTGACTTTGCAGCACAGCACAGGGCCTCTCCCCACTGATAGGACTTTGTCCTTAGGATGTCCTTAGGATTTGTGTCTCTCCCCTCCTGTCCTGAGGGGCCTTTTTTTGTTTTGGTCCATGTGTCAGGTACCTGATAAGTGCTGGTAAAATAGAGCACCATCTGTCCAATGGCAGAGAGAAGGGAAGAAGAGACAGAGATTGAGAGACAAACGTGGGTGAGAAATAGGTAGTAGGTCAGGATCCCTGGAATGGAAAGTGGATAAAGGGACATCCTTAGAAATTTGAAGGCAGAGACAGATTTGTGCCTGGAGGCCACAGTGAGCCCTTGATGGTTTTAGAGCTGGGATGGCAGTGATGAGGGCATTTGGTTTGGCTGCCATGTGGAGAGGTGAGGGAGAGACCCTGGAGAAGGCCCCAGAAGAGGAGAGTGCAGTGGACGTCAGGGACAGTTTTAGCAAGGAGGCTGTTCCTTTTTGGAGTTAGCCTTTAAAAGCTTTAGCAGGCCAGGCCTCAGGACTGGTGCAGAAGAGTAACAGGGGACCCGGGAGGACCTTTGATGCTAAGTCTGGGCCCCAAAACTGTGAGTAGGAGGAAGGGGATGGTACATGGAGTTTGATCCTTCCCGTATCCCAGTTCCCAGCTGTCAGGGAAACCTGCTGGGAGGAGGGTCTTGCCCCACCCCTACAGAATCTAATCCTACTCTCTGTCTTCCCTGGGAAATTCCCTGCCCTGCCTCCCCATCCAGTACAAGTGGGATTGCTCACTGTCCTCCCTGGGAAGGGCCCCTTCTCTCCCCCAAGTATAAGCCCTATGAGGGTGGGGTCTCCCTCTGTCCTTCACAGGAAGCCCTCTGCCCTCCCAGCCTCACAGAAGCCTACGTGGGGTTGGATGTCTGCAGGTCACAGGCCTGTCCCTCATGTTGAGGTCTGACTTTTCACTTACAGTCTGTAGAAACGCCTGGATGTGATAAATGCCCAGCCCACAGAAAGTAGGGCGCCCCCCACCTCGGCAGGCCCCTTGGGTGGCCCTGACAGCAGGGGCCATCTGCAAGGCTCTGTCTCCTGGGATCACAGGGCCCTGTCCCTCCCCCGCTGCTCCAGCCCCTCCTCCAGACTGTCTTGTGCTTTGGGAGGGGGCACCACCAGGGATCCTCCTCAGGCCTTCCCCATAGGCCCCCCGGGGGGACACGTGATCTTCCCGAGATGCTCAGGAGGTACCCGTCCTGGAGCCAGCCCTAGGACTGCCTGTCAGCACCTAAGAGCGTTGGGAGGAGCTTGCCGCTTCACATCAGGGAGGATGAAAGGGCTGGCCAGGGGGGCTTCGGCTGGTTCCTCCCTCTGCTGGAGCCCCCGAGCATCCTGGGAGTGTGAGGGCAGCGGAGGTGTCGGGAGGAGCCAAGATGAGCAGAGCCGTCCTGGCCCGGCGGCCTGGCCAGTGATCTCAGCCCAGCTCGGGAGGGGGGCTCTAGGGGACTGTGGTCTGGGCCCCCCCTCGAGCTCTGCACTCTGTCATTCCTTCAGGCTGGTCCGGGCACTCTCATCATGGCTGCCGGAGTCCAGGATTATAACCGGACAGAATTCGACCGACTAAATGAAATTAAAGGGCACCTGGAAATCGCCTTATTGGAAAAACACTTTTTGCGTAAGTCACAGAAAAGGGCCTGGGGGGCGGGGGCGGGGGCTCTGGCTGAGGGCCCCTCCGGGGGGCGCCGAGTACCCCACCGCTGGGAGGGAGCTGGGAGGAGCCCAGCTTAGGGCTGCAGCCCAGCAGAGGGGCGGGCCGTGCTGTTGGGTCTCTCAGGAGAAAGCTTCTGGTGCTGTTGAGGTAGCTCAAGGAAGATGGCAGGCAGGGGCCTGGAGAAGCAGGCTCTGGGAAAGGTTTCGGGTGGGCAGGAGCGGCCTCGGGGCTGCACTGTTTAGGGGTGCTGGCATCTGGGGCTCTGGGAGTCCGACCTCCCCTCTCCAAAGCGGTGAGCAGAGCCTCCTTCCCCAGCCTCTCTGGCCCCAAACGGGCACCCCCTAGGGCCAGGCCGGGCCGCCTACAAAGGGCCTCAGACCTCGCTGGGGAGCTGGGCCCGGTGCTCGGCCTGCCAGGGGCCTAGAGAGGCCGGGTCTGGGCGTGGAGGAGGGGGATGGTCCCCCTGTAGGCCCAGAGGTCCCCGGGGTTGGGGACCCCCCACCGGTCATCAGAACGGCCTCTCCCAGAAGGGAGAATCCTCGCCCCGAGGGTCTGCCCCCTCCGGCCTGCCTCTGGGAAGGGGGGGCCCACTACCTCAGGGGCAGACGGCGGGGTTGGAGGGGATGGGTGCAGAGACGGGAGTGACTGAAACCTCCTCACCGAAGGGGGAACTGAGGCAGTTCTCCCCGCTCAGCGTTGTTTATTAACAGAGGTGGGATACCCGACAGTAAGGGATGCGGCCAGGACGGAGATTATGGGACACAGAACCGAGCAGTCAGTCAGCTTATCCGTCTGACTGACGAGAACCAATAGGGGGTCACCCCTCGGGAGGCCCACAGGGGGCCTCTGATTGGCCTGGCAGCTCTTGGGACACTCGCAGGAGGCGCCGGCTTTTGAGGCCCAGCTGCCTCCAGCCAAAAGCCAGTCCCCCATTCAGACCCCTCCTCCCCCAACTTGGTTGGTCCCGGAGAAGCCCAGCCCCGGCTTTGGGGGGCAGACAGGGGTGAGCGGAAGGGGCACCCCCTGGGGGGGGGCCGGCCCAACCTCCCCCAGGGACCACCCTTTTCTGCCCCATGCTGATGGAGGAACAACACAAGGGGAGGGGCTTCCAAGGGCCCCAACAGGCCTGGTGAATCAGTGTGGCAGCTTTCTAAGGAAAAGGCCGGGCCCAAAGGCCCCTCGGCCTCTTTCTGCCTCGTCTTTGGCAGAGCGGCCCTGGACGGGCAGACAGGCCTTCTCTTTGCCCCCTGCCCGCGGAGGGAGATTTCTAAGAGCCGCCCGGCCCTTGGAGCCGGGCCGGGCTGCTCGCTTTCCCCAGGGAAGCTGGGCCCTGTCTGTAGGAGGGGCACGGCCAGAAATCCAAGCTTCCGTTTGCCCCACCTGGTCTCTGAGAGGCCGGCCGGCTGGTGGAGGACAGGCTCTGGGGGCCGCAGCGGGCGGCCCAGCCTGGAGAATGCTTGTGGCCTCCTCTAGTGGCACAGCCGTGAATCAGGGAAGTGGGGGCCGTGTCTGCAGAGGTGGGGAGCTGGCCTGGAGGATGCTGAGCACCAGGAGAAGGGCTTCCCCTCGAGGCAGTAGGGAGCCACTGATCCTTCTAGAGAGGGAGAGAGGTCTCAGGTGGGTTTGGCTGAGAGTGGCAGGGCCTGCGGGGAGCTCCCTCCCAGCTCTGACACCCCCTGTTCTAAGCTCCCTCCCAGCTCTGACATCCCCTGTTCTAAGCTCCCTCCCAGCTCCGACATCCCCTGTTCTAAGCTCCCTCCCAGCCCCGACACCCCCTGTTCCAAGCCCCCTCCCAGTTCCGACACCCCCTGTTCTAAGGTTCTCTGCCTCCATTCCTGGTACACCATGTTCTCGGGCCCCTCCTGGCTCTGATGTTTTCTGCCATGCTCTCCCCCACCCCTCCTTCAGGAAGTCGATTAGCTCATTATCCTTCTGGGAGAAGAGATAATGGCCTGCAGGCCGGGCTTTTTCTTCACTTATGAAATATTCAAGAGTACAAATGGTCCCCCAGGCAGGTGACTGGGGGCTCCAGAATATCCCAGTGCAGGCCCCCCCTCCCTGGGCCAGGAGGCCGTGTCCCTGTCCTGGTTTGTCTGGAGACCCTCCCTGCCCTCGGTTGGGCCATGGGACCACGTAGGCTCGGGGTGGGGCTTCCAGAGTGGGACCTAATCTTGGCCGGCAGAGACTGTCCCAGACCCGCTGACCACCCTCTCCCCCGAATCCTGCCATGCTCTCAGCCTGGGGTTGGCCCGGGCACCTCCTTCCATGTGAGCCCCTGTGATCCTAAAGCACGGGGAATGAGTGCCCCCTGCCTCTCCGGGGCAACACCCCCTCTGCACACAGGCTGGGAAAGCGTGGCTCCGTCCCCCTCACTTCTGTCTTTCTGGGCGATCCGTCTGGCCCTGGGCCTCCCGCTGGGTCCATCCTCCCAACAGCAGTCCCTACAGCGCAGGACTGACCCTGTCCACGCCATGCTCAGTGAGCTCCGCAGCCCCCCCCCCCCGAACAGTCCACGAGCCCCCCTGAAGTCTGCGGGCCCCTCTTGCACAGCCCATGGGTCCCCCCTGTACAGTCCGTGGCCCTCTTGCACAGCCCCCGGACCGTGGGCTTCCCCAGGATGTTAGGGCAGCAGCTTGGGCTTCTCAGGCCTGTGGGAGCGGCAGCTCGGTGGGCAGCACACCCTGAGCACCAACAACATTCCCAGCAGACACTGTTGGCTTGACCTCCAGTCAAGCCCCCTCCCAGCTCCGACATCCCCTGTTCTAAGCCCCCTGCCAGCCCCTGTTCTAAGCTCCCTCCCAGCCCCGACACCCCCTGTTCTAAGCCCCCTGCCAGCCCCTGTTCTAAGCTCCCTCCCAGCTCCGACACCCCCTGTTCCAAGCCCCCTCCCAGCTCCGACACCCCCTGTTCTAAGCTCCCTCCCAGCTCTGACACCCCCTGTTCTAAGCTCCCTCCCAGCTCTGACACCCCCTGTTCTAAGCTCCCTCCCAGCTCTGACACCCCCTGTTCTAAGCTCCCTCCCAGCTCCGACATCCCCTGTTCTAAGCTCCCTCCCAGCTCTGACACCCCCTGTTCCAAGCCCCCTCCCAGCTCCGACACCCCCTGTTCCAAGCCCCCTCCCAGTTCCGACACCCCCTGTTCTAAGCCCCCTGCCAGCCCCTGTTCTAAGCCCCCTGCCAGCCCCTGTTCTAAGCTCCCTCCCAGCCCTGACATCCCCTGTTCTAAGCCCCCTGCCAGCCCCTGTTCTAAGCTCCCTCCCAGCTCTGACACCCCCTGTTCTAAGCCCCCTGCCAGCCCCTGTTCTAAGCCCCCTGCCAGCCCCTGTTCTAAGCTCCCTCCCAGCTCCGACACCCCCTGTTCCAAGCCCCCTCCCAGCTCCGACATCCCCTGTTCTAAGCTCCCTCCCAGCTCTGACACCCCCTGTTCCAAGCCCCCTCCCAGCTCCGACATCCCCTGTTCTAAGCTCCCTCCCAGCTCCGACACCCCCTGTTCTAAGCTCCCTCCCAGCTCCGACACCCCCTGTTCTAAGCTCCCTCCCAGCTCCGACACCCCCTGTTCCAAGCCCCCTCCCAGCTCCGACATCCCCTGTTCTAAGCTCCCTCCCAGCTCTGACACCCCCTGTTCTAAGCTCCCTCCCAGCTCTGACACCCCCTGTTCTAAGCCCCCTGCCAGCCCCTGTTCTAAGCCCCCTGCCAGCCCCTGTTCTAAGCTCCCTCCCAGCTCCGACACCCCCTGTTCTAAGCTCCCTCCCAGCTCTGACACCCCCTGTTCTAAGCCCCCTGCCAGCCCCTGTTCTAAGCTCCCTCCCAGCTCTGACACCCCCTGTTCTAAGCTCCCTCCCAGCTCTGACACCCCCTGTTCTAAGCTCCCTCCCAGCTCTGACACCCCCTGTTCTAAGCTCCCTCCCAGCTCTGACATCCCCTGTTCTAAGCTCCCTCCCAGCTCTGACACCCCCTGTTCTAAGGTTCTCTGCCTCCATTCCTGGTACACCATGTTCTCGGGCCCCTCCTGGCTCTGATGTTTTCTGCCATGCTCTCCCCCACCCCTCCTTCAGGAAGTCGATTAGCTCATTATCCTTCTGGGAGAAGAGATAATGGCCTGCAGGCCGGGCTTTTTCTTCACTTATGAAATATTCAAGAGTACAAATGGTCCCCCAGGCAGGTGACTGGGGGCTCCAGAATATCCCAGTGCAGGCCCCCCCTCCCCGGGCCAGGAGGCCGTGTCCCTGTCCTGGTTTGTCTGGAGACCCTCCCTGCCCTCGGTCGGGCCATGGGACTATGTAGGCTCGGGGTGGGGCTTCCAGAGTGGGGCCTAATCTTGGCCGGCAGAGACTGTCCCAGACCCGCTGACCACCCTCTCCCCCGAATCCTGCCGTGCTCTCAGCCTGGGGTTGGCCCGGGCACCTCCTTCCATGTGAGCCCCTGTGATCCTAAAGCACGGGGAATGAGTGCCCCCTGCCTCTCCGGGGCAACACCCCCTCTGCACACAGGCTGGGAAAGCGTGGCTCCGTCCCCCTCACTTCTGTCTTTCTGGGTGATCCGTCTGGCCCTGGGCCTCCCGCTGGGTCCATCCTCCCAGTAGCAGTCCCTACAGCGCAGGACTGACTCTGTCCACGCCATGCTCAGTGAGCTCCGCAGCCCCCCCCCCAAACAGTCCGCGAGCCCCCCTGAAGTCTGCGGGCCCCTCTTGCACAGCCCCCGGACCGTGGGCTTCCCCAGGATGTTAGGGCAGCAGCTTGGGCTTCTCAGGCCTGTGGGAGCGGCAGCTCGGTGGGCAGCACACCCTGAGCACGAACAACATTCCCAGCAGACACTGTTGGCTTGACCTCCAGTCAAGGCCCCTCCCCAAGGGCCCATCCCCTGTGGGTGGCGCTGCTGGTCCCAAGGGCTGTCCGAGGAACCGGCTCCCTCCGTCCCCTGCCGAGCTGCTCCCAGTCCTGCCCCCTGGGGCAGGCCCCGAGTCTGGTCCCTCTTCCTGGGTCAGGCTGGCCAGCCGGATGAATGAGTCTGGGAGTGGGGAGCCTAGAACAGGGGATGTCAGGGCTGGGAGGGAGCCTAGAACAGGGGATGTCAGGGCTGGGAGGGAGCCTAGAACAGGGGATGTCAGGGCTGGGAGGGAGCTTAGAACAGGGGATGTCAGGGCTGGGAGGGAGCTTAGAACAGGGGATGTCAGGGCTGGGAGGGAGCTTAGAACAGGGGATGTCAGGGCTGGGAGGGAGCTTAGAACAGGGGATGTCAGACTGGGAGGGGACTTAGAACAGGGGATGTCAGAGCTGGGAGGGAGCTTAGAACAGGGGATGTCAGAGCTGGGAGGGAGCTAGAACAGGGGATGTCAGACTGGGAGGGGACTTAGAACAGGGGGTGTCAGGGCTGGGAGGGAGCTTAGAACAGGGGATGTCAGGGCTGGGAGGGAGCCTAGAACAGGGGATGTCAGGGCTAGAGGGGCCTGAGATCAGAGAAGGTCATTCAGTATCTCGCCCCTCTTCCTATCTGGCGGAAGAGCAGGCTCTGCGCCCAGCTCTGGAGAAGGCCGGGGGCCAGGCTGGGTGGCGGCTGGGATGTGCGCACCCTTGTCTGTCGGGACAACGTGTGCTGGAGGGCAGGAATGCTGAGCTCACCCTGAGTCGCCTCTATATTTAGTGAGTGGCTCTTTAGGGTTCTGGAGCAGGGACCATCCTTGGCCACCCTCAGGGGCGTCAGGGTGGAAGCCAAGTCCTTGGGGACTTGGGCCCCCAGGCAGCCACTGGGCGAGAAGAGACCTTACAGATGAGGAAACTGAGGTCCTTAACTGCGCTTGTGTAGGTAATAAACAGTCTCTAATTCCGTGGGTTCAAAACCTAGTGTTCTCTAAAATTTTTTTAATTTTTAAAATTCATTTTGATTTTCGTTTAAAACGTTGAGATCCCAATTCCGTCCCTCCCCTCCCGGCCGCCGCCTCTTGGAAAGGCAAACGGCCGGATGGAGTTTATCTGTGCGCAGTCGCACAAGACACTTTATTAGGTTTCTTGTGAAAGAGAGAAAAGGCAGGAAGCCCCAGGCCGGAAAAATAAAGGGAAAAGGTCTGCTCCCCTCCTTGCTCGGAGGCCGTCGTTCTGGGGGAGGAGGGGGCGAGCCCCTCGGGTGATTGTCTCCAGCAGAAAAGCCGAGGCCTTCGCAGCCCATCTCGCACAGTGTTGCTGACTGTCCCGTGGCCCGGTTCCGCTCCCTTCACTTTGTGTCCGATCATACGGGCCCTCCCAGAAACCCCGGTGTTCTCGACGCCCCGTCCCTGGCCACCGCTCAGGAAGGTGGATGGGGGCCGCTGGGGCAGGCCCCGAGTCTGGTCCCTCTTCCTGGGTCAGGCTGGCCAGCCGGCTGTATCGCCACACCTGCTCCCACTGCCAGGGGCTGGGCAGGCCGGCCGGGGACCTGCATCCCCTCAAGCATCGGGCAGGGTCCTGCCTCACCCCAACCTTCTGGTGGGGGGCAGAAAGCTGGAGATTTGGCATGGGGTGGGCTGGCCTGCCAGGTATAGAGTGGGCAGCTGTGCCAGTGTGGGGTAGGCAGCTGTGCCAGTGTGGGTGGGCAGCCGTGCCAGCTGAGCACTGGCAGCAGCAGCCAGGAGCAGAAGGGCCAGTTTGGCCCAGACTTGGGCGAGGAAGCAAGAGTGGGTTAGGCTGGGCAGGCCGGGAGTGCCAGGGTGGCAGCAGAGCCCCCTTCTCCATCAGGGGCGCTGGGGTTCTTGCCACAAGCCCTTCTTAGTCCCTCTGCCCTGTGTCCTCAGAGCTTGCGTTCCCCTGTGGGAGGCAGCGGGGATTGGGCGGGAGGAGAAAACCCACCTTTCGGGACTGTGCTCAGGCGGGAGGTGACCAGGGCCGGGCTCTGGGCTGGGGTCACCCTCACTCAGGACGTGTCCTTGAACCGTGGAGCCCCCCTTCCTCCCACTCCACGGCTGGCCTGGAAGGAAGGCATTTTCTTGAAGAATTCTCACTTGAGTTTTATTTGGGGCCAGAGCCGGGCACGGCGGCGAATCCTGCGCCAGAGGATTCCTTCGTAAGAGCTCGCCTTTAACGGCTTTAAAAATAGCTGCAAGCCAGCCTGGGAGGGGGGGAGGGAGACAGGTCCCACGGCCCCGGGCCTTGAGCTTGGGGGGGAGGGCCAGCCCAAGGCCAGGTCGGGGGCACTTCCCGAATGGAGCCGGTGATGGAGCTGGCTGCAGGCAGCAGGTGCCGGCTGGAGTCCTCGTGCTCCCGAGACCTCCACGGGCCTCGGGCTTCTCGGAGCCCCCGATCCTCCGGTCTCCCGGCACCACACACCCACTCAGTTCCTGCTAACGTCCAGCCCAGTGCATGAGACCAGTGGGATGGTGGGAGGTCGGGGGTCACGTGGGAGGCTGCAGCCCCCGAGCTGAGGAGGGGTCCGGGAGGGAGGCGCTGTCGGGGTGGACCCGAGGAAAGCGGCTCCCAGGGATCTCTGCTGAGCTGCTGCGGCCGCTCCGGCGGCCAGCTCTGACAGACCGTGGAGGGTTAACTGAAGAGCCCCGAGTCCCCGAAGGCTCCAGAGTCTTCCCCAAAAAGTTAGAAAAAGCAGGCTCCCCGGCACTAGTGAGAAAACGGACAGCTTGCGCCAGCTGGGGCGTTATTGGCGGAGCTGTGAGCCTTTGGGGAACATAATCTGCAGTGGGGGAACCGAGGGACAAGATGTAAGTGCCGGGCGCACCCGGGAGGTCCGAGCGGGAGCGCGCGCCTTCCCCAGCTCCTGGTGCACTTTCCCCGGGAGGGGGGCCCGAGCAGCCGCGGAAGGTCTCCGGGCTCGCGGGCGCCGGCTCGGGGCCCCGCCGTCCCCCGGAACATCGCCAAGGAGCGCTCAGCCAAGGGGCTGCGGCGCCTGGGACTCACTGGCAGAACTAAGGGGCCTGAGATCAGAGAAGGTCATTCAGTATCTCGCCCCTCTTCCTATCTGGCGGAAGAGCAGGCTCTGCGCCCAGCTCTGGAGAAGGCCGGGGGCCAGGCTGGGTGGCGGCTGGGATGTGCGCACCCTTGTCTGTCGGGACAACGTGTGCCGGAGGGCAGGAATGCTGAGCTCACCCTGAGTGGCCTCTATATTTAGTGAGTGGCTCTTTAGGGTTCTGGAGCAGGGACCATCCTTGGCCACCCTCAGGGGCGTCAGGGTGGAAGCCAAGTCCTTGGGGACTTGGGCCCCCAGGCAGCCACTGGGCGAGAAGAGACCTTACAGATGAGGAAACTGAGGTCCTTAACTGCGCTTGTGTAGGTAATAAACAGTCTCTAATTCCGTGGGTTCAAAACCTAGTGTTCTCTAAAATTTTTTTAATTTTTAAAATTCAGCTTCTCTTAATCACATGTAACATTTTTAAAATTCATTTTAAAATTCATTTTGATTTTCGTTTAAAACTTTGAGATCCCAATTCCGTCCCTCCCCTCCCGGCCGCTGCCTCTTGGAAAGGCAAACGGCCGGATGGAGTTTATCTGTGCGCAGTCGCACAAGACACTTTATTAGGTTTCTTGTGAAAGAGAGAAAAGGCAGGAAGCCCCAGGCCGGAAAAATAAAGGGAAAAGGTCTGCTCCCCTCCTTGCTCGGAGGCCGTCGTTCTGGGGGAGGAGGGGGCGAGCCCCTCGGGTGATTGTCTCCAGCAGAAAAGCCGAGGCCTTCGCAGCCCATCTCGCACAGTGTTGCTGACTGTCCCGTGGCCCGGTTCCGCTCCCTTCACCTTTTGTCCGATCATACGGGCCCTCCCAGAAACCCCGGTGTTCTCGACGCCCCGTCCCTGGCCACCGCTCAGGAAGGTGGATGGGGGCCGCTGGGAGAGAGGGCAGGCCCGCCACTGAGCCGGAACGGTGTCTCTGGGAGGGAGTCACCGTTCAGAGGGGACCTGGCGCTTGCAGCGTCCGGGCCAGAGGGGGGCGCTGTAGCGGATCCTGCGGCTGAGGAGGGAGCGGGGAGGGCAGCTCCAGGCGGACTTGGGCGGCAGCGGTTTGATCCGCTGTGAGGTGCCGGGCCGCTGGGCGGGGCCGGGGGCCGGGGGAGGGAGACTTTACCTTGGGGGCAGATTTGCTGGGGGGGAGGGGCAGGGAGAAAGAGTGACCCCGAGGCCCCAAGCCCGGCACCTTCCGGGGGCCAGGAAAGTTGGGAACGGGGGAGGGTTTTGGAGGAGCAATAACGAATTCTGTTTGGGACCCGCTGGGATTCCGACATAGACGAGTCCAGCCGGCGTGGGTGAGGGGCGCTGGCGCTCGGCCTGCACGTGTAGATGCAGGGTCATGGGCACAGGGCTGGGAGTCAAGCCCCTGATGGGGGAAGGGGGGACCCGCCAGGGAGCTCGGGGCCTGGGAGGGCGGAGTCTCTGTTTTTTGGGGCCCCGCAGAGCCCACCTTGCCGGGAACCTCTGTGGGGGTGAGGGGGGGGCGCGGCGTGGTGCACGGGACGGGCCTTTATGAGAACGTGTACAGCCGCATCAGGGTTATGACAGAATTCCTGACCCAGCACCCTTCAGAGACAGACGGGGCAGGCAGAGCCCGGTGCTGGCCTTCCTGGGTCCGGCTCGCCAGCCGGCTGTATCGCCACACCTGCTCCCACTGCCAGGGGCTGGGCAGGCCGGCCGGGGACCTGCATCCCCTCAAGCATCGGGCAGGGTCCTGCCTCACCCCAACCTTCTGGGGGGGGGCAGAAAGCTGGAGATTTGGCATGGGGTGGGCTGGCCTGCCAGGTATAGAGTGGGCAGCTGTGCCAGTGTGGGTGGGCAGCCGTGCCAGCTGAGCACTGGCAGCAGCAGCCAGGAGCAGAAGGGCCAGTTTGGCCCAGACTTGGGCGAGGAAGCAAGAGTGGGTTAGGCTGGGCAGGCCGGGAGTGCCAGGGTGGCAGCAGAGCCCCCTTCTCCATCAGGGGCGCTGGGGTTCTTGCCACAAGCCCTTCTTAGTCCCTCTGCCCTGTGTCCTCAGAGCTTGCGTTCCCCTGTGGGAGGCAGCAGGGATTGGGCGGGAGGAGAAAACCCACCTTTCTGCTAGAATCAGAGAATCGGGACTGTGCTCAGGCGGGAGGTGACCAGGGCCGGGCTCTGGGCTGGGGTCACCCTCACTCAGGACGTGTCCTTGGACCGTGGAGCCCCCTTTCCTCCCCGCCCCGCCCCCCTTCCTCCCACTCCACGGCTGGCCTGGAAGGAAGGCATTTTCTTGAAGAATTCTCACTTGAGTTTTATTTGGGGCCAGAGCCGGCGGCGAATCCTGTGCCAGAGGATTCCTTCGTAAGAGCTCGCCTTTAACGGCTTTAAAAATAGTTGCAAGCCAGCCTGGGAGGGGGGGAGGGAGACAGGTCCCCACGACCCCCGGGCCTTGGGCTTGGAGGGGAGGGCCAGCCCAAGGCCAGGTCGGGGGCACTTCCCGAATGGAGCCGGTGATGGAGCTGGCTGCAGGCAGCAGGTGCCGGCTGGAGTCCTCGTGCTCCGGAGACCTCCACGGGCCTCGGGCTTCTCGGAGCCCCCGATCCTCCGGTCTCCCGGCACCACACACCCACTCAGTTCCTGCTAACGTCCAGCCCAGTGCATGAGACCAGTGGGACGGTGGGAGGTCGGGGGTCACGTGGGAGGCTGCAGCCCCCGAGCTGAGGAGGGGTCTGGGAGGGAGGCGCTGTCGGGGCGGACCCGAGGAAAGCGGCTCCCAGGGATCTCTGCTGAGCTGCTGCGGCCGCTCCGGCGGCCAGCTCTGACAGACCGTGGAGGGTTAACTGAAGAGCCCCGAGTCCCCGAAGGCTCCAGAGTCTTCCCCAAAAAGTTAGAAAAAGCAGGCTCCCCGGCACTAGTGAGAAAACGGACAGCTTGCGCCAGCTGGGGCGTTATTGGCGGAGCTGTGAGCATTTGGGGAACATAATCTGCAGTGGGGGAACCGAGGGACAAGATGTAAGTGCCGGGCGCACCCGGGAGGTCCGAGGGGAGCGCGCGCCTTCCCCAGCTCCTGGTGCACTTTCCCCGGGAGGGGAGCCCGAGCAGCCGCGGAAGGTCTCCGGGCTCGCGGGCGCCGGCTCGGGGCCCCGCCGTCCCCCGGAACATCGCCAAGGAGCGCTCAGCCAAGGGGCTGCGGCGCCTGGGACTTACTGGCAGAACTAAGAGGTCTGACCCGGAGCACCACTGAGAGGGCGCTCGGACCCCCCTCCCCCCCAGCGGCGCCTTGAGCTGGAGCAGAAGTTCCAGGAGATCCTGAAAACCAGGCAAGAGATTCGAACCCGCAGCCCGCCCCTGGCGGAGGGGTGTGCTCTGCAGGGGGCGGGGTGCAAAGGTGGTTTTCCTAATTCAGAGTAAAATGAGGGGCCGGAGGCATAGCGTACAATGAGGGGGCGGGGCATAGAGTACAATGAGGCGCCCGGGGATATAGAGTACAATAAGGGGGTGGGGCATGTGGTAAAAGGAGGGGGCGAGGCATAGCGTACAACGAGGCACCCGGGGATATAGAGTAAAGTAAGGGGGCGGGATATAGAATAAATGAGGGGGAGGGGACATAGAGTACAATGAGGCGCCCGGGGATATAAAGTAAGGGGGCGGGGCATAGAGTAAAAGGAGGGGGCGGGGCATAGCGTACAACGAGGCACCCGGGGATATAGAGTAAAGTAAGGGGGCGGGGCATAGAATAAATGAGGGGGAGGGGACATAGCGTACAACGAGGCGCCCGGGGATATAGAGTACAATAAGGGGGTGGGGCATGTGGTAAAAGGAGAGGGCGAGGCATAGCGTACAACGAGGCACCGGGGATATAGAGTAAAATAAGGGGGTGGGGCATGTGGTAAAAGGAGGGGGCGGGGCATAGCGTACAACGAGGCACCGGGGATATAGAGTAAAGTAAGGGGGCGGGGTATAGAATAAATGAGGGGGAGGGGACATAGAGTACAATGAGGCGCCGGGGATAGAGAGTACAATAAGGGGGCGGGGCATAGAGTAAAATGAGGGGGCGGAGCATAGAATAAATGAGGGGGCGGAGCATAGAATAAATGAGGGGGAGGGGACATAGAGTACAAGGAGGCTCCCGGAATATAGAGTAAAGTAAGGGGGCGGTCATAGAGTAAAATGAGGGGGCCGGGGATATAGAGTAAAATGAGGGGAGCGGGGCACAGAGTAAAAATGAGGGGGCAGTGAGGTGGTATAGAGGCCTGCCTGCTCCGGCAGCTCTGGGGGTGAGCAGGTATGGAGCAGGGAAGCCCTTCCTTGCTGACACGGGAAGCCCCCACCAGCGGGAAGTGACCTGGGCCAGACTGGAGAGCTGTGGGTTCCTGCCCCTGCCCTGGGCACATTCTGAATGCCTCAGGGTGGGGGAGTCACACGAGAGCCCCCCAACCAGCCCCCAGCTCTGGCGGCGGCCTGGGAGAAACCAGGTTTCCAGGGGAAACGGGCACTTCTCGGCTCTCCCATTATCTGAAAATTGGCGGCTCGGGCTCCTTCCCGCCCGGCCGGGGAAGTCGGTGACAGGGCCCTGGCGGCCTTTGTCTGTGGAGAGCAGGGGATGCATTCAGTGCTGTGACTGACCTAGATCTGTCACTGGGGGAGGGGGGACAGGCGGCTGCTCACGGCCAGTCTCCCGTGATGCCGTTGGGGGGCTCCTCCTCCCTGCGGGCGGAGCCCCGAGCCGGGAGAGAGCCCCTCCGGTGGGGAGCGGGGTGGGGGCCCTTGGGCCGGCCTCCCCCCAGCTCACCGCCGGGCTACAGGAGGAGAGCAGCTGCCGGGCTGTGTGTGTGACTGGGTGGGGGGCGTGGGGATGTGAGTGGGGGGGGGGAGGGCTTCAGTGAGCACTCACTGACCGAGGGCTGTGCTTTCTAGTGGGCGATGGGCAGAGGGAGCCCGGGACAGACGCCCGGACAGTGGGGGAAAGTCAGAGCGGGACCACCCCGGTTCCTTGTGCTCCCTGACCCGGCAAGGGTTCGGAAGGAGAGGGGTTCCTGAGGGCGGCAGTGAGGGCTCCCTGCCTCAAAGAGCATTCAAGCAGGGACCAGATGAGCTTGACTCCAAGGGGATTCTGCAGCGGTCAGAAATTACAGGGAGGTCACTTCCTTCATTAGGCATTTATTAAGCACCTGCTGTATGTCAGGGCCTAGGCTGGCTTTGGGAATCCAAAGGAAGAGGAAGATTCCCCCAGAGAGCTGCTCTTCTGAAAGGCAGGACAAGCTCGGAGCTGGGGGGCTGTGCCAGGACCGGGAAGCTCCCGTTCCTCCCGGGACTGCTGGTGCCTGGGGCAGGATGGGAGGGAGGGGCCGAGTACTGGGCAGTGGGTGACCTTTGTAGGCTAAAAAAGTTCACATGGAGGTGAGAGCGTGACCAATGACCTTGAACTTGACTCTGGCCTGAGGAGGAGGCCCCTGGAAGCCTGGGATCCCTCTTCCCTCTCAGGTGGGGTTGGGGCCCAGTCACATGGCCCACTTACAAGCTGTGAAACCCTAGGGAAGTCCCGGCCTCAGTTTCTTCTGATGTACAGCCCTAAGCTTTCCTTGTGGCCTAGTGGGAGGTTGGGGTGAGGGGGATGACGGGTGCCAAAGACCCGGCCAAAGGAAGCAGCAGCCTCACCCAGGGAAGCGCCCGGGCAGCTCCGGACGCCGGCCTTGCTCCTTGGGCACGATCCCGGCCGAGGCCCTGGTCCCATGAGCCCCGACCCGGGAGTGGGCGGAGGGGAGCTGGGGCCCTGCCCTTGGGGTCTCTGGGAGAGGGACTGCTCCCGCCCTGGCCTCTGCTGCTCGGGGCAGCCCCGTGGCCGGCCCCCAGTCTGCAGGGGCCGTCCGTCCCCACGGCCTTGGCCAGGCCGGGAAGGCTGGCACTGCGTCTGAGAGGAGGAAGCGGGCCCAGAGCGGGTGCGCTGCTGGGGCCGTCGGGGCCCCTCTGCGGGAGCAGGCTCCTCCTTGGCTCCAGAGGATGGAGGAGGAAGGGAGGCCGGCAGGGGCCTGGAGGGGCGGGGGAGCCCGGTGTCTGCCAGGCGGCTGCTACTCCTGCCTCTGCCTCGGTCTCCTCGGGGCCCTCCCTCCGGGGAGTCAGCTCCAGGTGGTGCAGACAGGAGCACTGAACCTGGGCTCACATCTGGCCCTGTCGCTCTCCATTTGCCTCGGTTTCCCCATCTGTAAAGTGAGCTGGAGAAGGAGCGGCAGCGGCGCCTTGAGCTGGAGCAGAAGTTCCAGGAGATCCTGAAAACCAGGCAAGAGATTCGAACCCGCAGCCCGCCCCTGCGGCGGAGGGGTGTGCTCTGCAGGGGGCGGGGTGCAAAGGCGGTTTTCCTAATTCAGAGTAAAATGAGGGGTCGGAGGCATAGCGTACAATGAGGGGGCGGGGCATAGAGTACAATGAGGCGCCCGGGGATATAGAGTACAATAAGGGGGTGGGGCATGTGGTAAAAGGAGGGGGCGGGGCATAGAGTACAATGAGGCGCCCGGGGATATAGAGTAAAGTAAGGGGGCGGGGCATAGAATAAATGAGGGGGAGGGGACATAGAGTACAATGAGGTGCCCGGGGATATGGAGTACAATAAGGGGGCGGGGCATAGAGTAAAAGGAGGGGGCGGGGCATAGAATACGATGAGGCGCCCGGGGATATAGAGTAAAATGAGGGGGCGGGGCATAGAATAAATGAGGGGGCGGGGCATAGAATCCATGAGGCACCGGGATATAGCGTAAAATGAGGGGGCGGGGCATAGAATAAATGAGGGGGCGGAGCATAGAATAAATGAGGGGGTGGGGACATGGAGTACAAGGAGGCTCCCGTGAATATAGAGTAAAATGAGGGGGCCGGGGATATAGAGTAAAATGAGGGGAGCGGGGCACAGAGTAAAAATGAGGGGGCAGTGAGGTGGTATAGAGGCCTGCCTGCTCCGGCAGCTCTGGGGGTGAGCAGGTATGGAGCAGGGAGGCCCTTCCTTGCTGACACGGGAACCCCCACCAGCGGGAAGTGACCTGGGCCAGACTGGAGAGCTGTGGGTTCCTGCCCCTGCCCTGGGCACATTCTGAATGCCTCAGGGTGGGGGAGTCACACGAGAGCCCCCCAACCAGCCCCCAGCACTGGGCCCCGGCCATGCGGGCAGTGTCAGAACTCCTATTGTCCCAGATTGTCCCAGAACCCTTTGTTTAAGGAGCAAATCTGCTTCCCTGGAGGCCCAGCTCCTGTTTCATGTGAGCCCCCCTCCCAAGGGCCTGGAAACAGGCCCCTCTTTGTTCCCGTCCCCTTGGTGGCGGCTGTGGGGGCCGCCTCGGGCTGGCAGAGGGACAGAGGGGGCTGGCTGCCGGGTGAGGGGGCTCTTGGGGCTGATGTACAGCCCTAAGCTTTCCTTGTGGCCTAGTGGGAGGTTGGGGTGAGGGGGATGACGGGTGCCAAAGACCCTGCCAAAGGAAGCAGCAGCCTCACCCAGGGAAGCGCCCGGGCAGCTCCCGACGCCGGCCTTGCTCCTTGGGCACGATCCCGGCCGAGGCCCTGGTCCCATGAGCCCCGACCCGGGAGTGGGCGGAGGGGAGCTGGGGCCCTGCCCTCGGGGTCTCTGGGAGAGGGACTGCTCCCGCCCTGGCCTCTGCTGCTCGGGGCAGCCCCGCGGCCGGCCCCCAGTCTGCAGGGGCCGTCCGTCCCCACGGCCTTGGCCAGGCCGGGAAGGCTGGCACTGCGTCTGAGAGGAGGAAGCGGGCCCGGAGCGGGTGCGCTGCTGGGGCCGTCGGGGCCCCTCTGGGGGAGCAGGCTCCTGCTGGGCTCCAGAGGATGGAGGAGGAAGGGAGGCCGGCAGGGGCCTGGAGGGGCGGGGGAGCCCGGTGTCTGCCAGGCGGCTGCTACTCCTGCCTCTGCCTCGGTCTCCTCGGGGCCCTCCCTCCGGGGAGTCAGCTCCAGGTGGTGCAGACAGGAGCACTGAACCTGGGCTCACATCTGGCCCTGTCGCTCTCCATTTGCCTCGGTTTCCCCATCTGTAAAGTGAGCTGGAGAAGGACAGGGCCAAGAGCTTCCGAAGGGCCTTCTTAAGGCCCCCTCTGAACACTCTCCCGGGGCCTCTGGGGCCAAACACAAAGGGAGGGCAGGGAAGGGGGCGACACCCCCTTGTTTGTAAGTGGCTTTGGGGAGCTGAGGCCCCGGGAGCTTCAGGGGTCCCAGGCCCAGGCCTTCGATCCCAGGCGCAGTGCTCGCCTTGTGCCCCATCCCCGGTGCCCTCCCTCTGCCGCGGCCCGGCTCAGGCTCGGGGCGACTCCTCAGGGGAGCCTCCTGTGCAGCAAACACTGCACAGCAAAGCGCCGGCCCTGGCCTCCCGCTCCTCCACACTGGGAGGGCAGCTCGCCTTCCGGGGGGCCAGGTCACGGTGTCGGGCCTGGGGGTCCGGCCGGCCTCGGTCTCCAGCGGTCCTGGCAGCCACATTCGAACTGGAGAATCACCGGCCCCGCCGGAGCCCCGCCCAATGAACCTTCTCTCCCTCCAGGGCCGAGGAGCCAGCCCCCCAGCAGCCCCCCAAGGGACCAGCCCCGGCGGCGACGCAGGCCAACCACGGCTCAGGTGCGGTCGGTGGGGGCGGGCGGGCGGGCTGACCTTTCCCCAGCACCGTGGGGCTGCTGTACCAGCCTCAGCATGCCGGCCTGCCTGAGAACGGGGCGTCAGAGGGAGGGGCCTGAGAACGGGGCGTCAGAGGGGGAGGGGCCTGAGAACGGGGAGTCAGAGGGGGAGGGGCCGAGAATTGGGAGTCAGAGGGGGAGGGGCCGAGAATGGGGAGTCAGAGGGGGAGGGGCCGAGAACGGGGTGTCAGAGGGGGAGGGGCCGAGAATGGGGAGTCAGAGGGGGAGGGGCCTGAGAACGGGGAGTCAGAGGGGGAGGGGCCGAGAATGGGGAGTCAGAGGGGGAGGGGCCGAGAACGGGGTGTCAGAGGGGGAGGGGCCTGAAAACGGGGCGTCAGAGGGAGGGGCCGAGAATGGGGAGTCAGAGGGGGAGGGGCCTGAAAACGGGGTGTCAGAGAGGGAGGGGCCGAGAACAGGGTGTCAGGGGGGAGGGGCCTGAGAACAGGGTGTCAGAGGGGGAGGGACCGAGAACAGGCGGGGTCAGAGCTGGACGAGAAAGCTAGGAGGGCTCAGAAGCCACACATCTAATGCCTGACTGTGCTGAGGGAGCTGCTCCCCAAATGAATATCTCCCTGCTCTGGCTTATCCTTTGGGTCTCGGGAGTCCAATTAGCGAGCATCTCTTCCCCTGAGTCTGAGCATGGCAGGATAGACCATTAAGAGCGGGTCCCGGGAGGCTCCTCCAGTGGAGGTGTCAGTGCCCCAAATACCATCCTGCAAGCTCTCCACCCTCCTTTCTTCTGCTCTGTCTCTGTCTCTCTCTCTCTCTTCTCTCTGTGTGTGTGTGTCTCTCTCCTCCCTCTCTCTCTCTCTCTCTCTCTCTCTCTCTATCTCTCTCTCTCTCTCTCTCTCTGTCTGTCTCTGTCTCTCTCTCTCTCTGTCTCTCTCTCTGTCTCTCTCTCTCTGTCTGTCTCTCTCTCTCTCTCTCTCTGTCACACACACACACACTCCCTCTCCCTAGCACATATTCACGCCCCCCCCCCCCCCCCGTACCACAGTTTACCCCCCATCACTCCCCATCTTGCTCCCAGACAAGCGCAGCCAGATGATGTGTTCTCGACTCCAGAAGTGGTTCTATGACAGATTTGGGGAATACGTGGAAGATTTCCGCTTTCAGCCTGAGGAGAGCACGGTGGAGACGGAGGAGCCGCTGAGTGCCAGGAGGTAGGGCTGCCCCGGGCGCAGCCTCCTCAGGGGAGGGTTGCCGGAGCCCCCCGGGCCGGAGAAGGGATCCTGGGCCTTTTTTCTGTTAAGGGATGACAGGGTAGGCTAGCAGAGACTTTTACGGGTGAGGAAACAGAGGCACAGAGAGGGTGAGCACAAGCCTGGCCTTGAGCTCCCGCCCCGGGCATCCCCGTGGCTCTCGTCCCGGAGCCGGGGCCCGCTGGAGTGACGGGAGCGGCTTCACCTCCTAGGGCGTTCTGCAGGGGTGGGGTTTGCTGGGGGGCAGGCGGTGCCCTCCCCTGCACCTCGCCCAGCCAGGATAGGTCAGACATGGGACTCGGTCCTCCTGGCTCCCTTCGTGGGGCGCCTCCTTCCCCTCAGGGTGCTCCCGTCGAGCCCCCGGAGCCCCGGCCTGCGTGGGGCCTGGCCTTGGCCCTGGGGGGGTTGGGAGCCGCTGAGGACGGGAACTCGGGGCCGGGCTCCTGGGGAGCCGCCGAGGACGGGGCCTGAATGGCTTCTCTCTCTCCTAGGCTGACTGAGAACATGAGGAGGCTGAGTAAGTCCCTGAACGAGGCCGAGACGTCCCTTGTAGCTTCTGAGAAGGAGCGGCTCCCTGGTGGGCCGGCGCTCTCCGCGGGCCCTCCCCGGTGCCCATGGCGGGGGAGCGCTCGGCCGGGGCCCTGCCCGGGGGCCCTGCCCACCCGCTAAGACCTGGCCCCACTGCCTGAGGGGCACCAGGAAGAACCCGCGCATGGGAAGCAAACGGGCACTTTCCTCCCAGCTTCTCCGGGAGGTTGGGAGTGCCATCGCCACCCCTTACAGGGAGGGAAACTGAGGCACAGAAAACGTTTATGACTTTCCCAAAGCCACTCACGGAGGGCCGGCGCCTGGGCTAGACCCCAGGACTCTGATCCTCAGGGCCAGGCCCTGCCCAGTGCGGGTTACTATTTAGGGAAGCCGTCAGACCGCAGCCCGGCGCCGTGGCTGGCGTGGCCCCCGGCTCCACACACCCAGGGGAGGAGGGAGAAGCGGCCCCCGGGGAGCGGACAAAGGCCCCGTTGGGCCCGGCTCGCTTGTCCATCCCGGGCTCGGCCCAGCCTCGGCTGCTTCATCGGCTGCTTCATCGGCTGCGGGGGCCTTTGGAAAGCCTCGGCGGGAAGGGGCGGCCGGAGGCATCGAGCCTGACCGGCCGGGCACTTGTGCTCTCTCCCCAGAACGCGGCGCCAGACCCGTCACGAGCTTTGTGAAGAATCTCTCTGCCTTATCCGACTGGTATTCCGTCTACACCTCTGCCATTGCCTTCATCGTAAGTGGCTCTCGGGGGGAGGCGCCCGAGGGACTTGGTCCCAGAAACCGGCTCGGTCTGGCTCCATCCGGGCACATTCGGGGCCCTTTGGCGTGGAGCAAGAGCTCTGTTGTTTATTGTTTTCTTCCTGCCTATTTATCCATCGAGTCATCCACATATTATTCTGTCTATCCACCCATTCACCCATCTGTGCATCCCTACATCTGTCTCTCCATCCCTCCCTCCATCCATCCCTTCATCCTTCCATTCCTCCATCTCTCCATCCCACTCTCCCTCGTTCCTTCAATCCCTCTAACCCATTCTCTTTCCATCCCTCTATCTATCTCTCCATCCTACTATCTTTTATCCATCCGTCCCTTCATCCTTCCATTCCTCCATCTCCCCTTTCCTCCCTCCCTCCATCCCTCCTTCCTGGCATTTAACAAGCACTTTTGTTTTCTTCCTGGGGGGCCCAAACCACGCTTTGTGACTTAGAAAATGCTTGGAACCGGAAGGCCGGAGCTGCGGGGGCCTCCGTGGCCGGCGAGCCAGCTGAGCCCGGCCCAGCCTCTCCGTCCCGGCTTTCGTTCTTTAACCCAGAGCGAGACTGCCCCGGTTACCGTCCCTCCCTTTTGCCAGCTGAGAGCCTGATCCCGGGGCCTACTAGTTTCTGGACGATCATTGACGAGGTGGCCCCCGGTCAGCTTCCTGACCTCCCCACTCAAATGAAAGGGTCCGACAGGCCAGCACAGAGTCCGGGGGTCTCCTCGAGAGACCCCCATTTGAGGGACATTTCCAGAGGAAACCCCTCTGTTACCTCCAGCTGCTGGTGATGGAGAGAAGTCATCCCCAGGGTTTTTCACCAATGGGGTCGCTCCATCTCCGGGCCCCTGGGGCCGCTCCCTGCGGGTGGGGTGACAGCCCTGGGCGATGGGCCGCTGCTCAGTCTTTATACCGGGGGCCGGGGGCTCAGCCCCACCGAGACCCTGCCCCTCCTGCCCTGGGTGAGTCTCTCCCTGAGCAGTCTGATGTGGATTTGGGGAAAATCTGAAGATGGAGTCATGTCCTTCGAGGAGACATGGGGGGAGGCGCTGTGGATTAAAACTTAACAGTCTCATAGGCTGCTATTGCCGCCTAGGAAGGCCCGGGGACACGGCGGGGGTCAAGTGCTACCCCTGGACCATCGGGACCATCAACAGTGTGGTCAGGGGATGTCTCAGGGACTGAGCAGCGCTCCCTGGTGTTCTCATGCACCAGCCGGGCCCTGGCCCGAGCCCCCGGCCAAGCCAGGAAGTCTGCTCGCTCTTCTCTAGCACCGACCCTCAGCACAGAGAGGCCCCTCCCGGCCGGGGCTCCCCGACACCCCCGTTCTAAGCTCCCTCCCAGCCCTGACATCCCCCGTTCTAAGCCCCTCCCAGACTGACACCCCTGTTCTAAGCCCCCGTGTCTCTGCTTCCTCCGCAGGTCTACATGAATGCCGTTTGGCACGGCTGGGCCATCCCCATGTTCTTATTTTTAGCCATCCTGCGGCTGTCACTCAATTACCTCATTGCCAGGTACACGCGGGGCTCATTCCCCTCGGACCCCCGGCCGTGCCACTTTAAGCCGGGGACGTGTGTTAGCACTAGTCTAAGCGACTGATCCGTGCAGCCCAGAAGCCGGTGCCGGGCCCCGGGCCCCAGAGAAGGGCCTCCAGAAGAGCTCCCACTGGTCCCCCCGCACTGAGTGCGCGGTCCTTATGGGATGGGGCTCGTTGCGCAGAGGCCCTGAGCCTTGGGCCGGCCAGAGATGGGCGCCTCCTTCATGTCCCGCGGCGGGAGCCACTGGGCTGACCCTCCCTGGGGTCTGGGGCCCTGATCAGGGCCCTCCCTGGGCTCAGAGGCTGTGGGTCCCTTCGGGGGGCAGCGGGAGCCCTGCTCGAGGGTCCTGGATGCCGGTTCCTTTCCTGGTCACCCGGGGCGGCCTCCCGGGCTGGGGGAAGAGGCCACGGGCCGGGTCCTTCCCAGACCTTAGTGCTGCAGCCGGGCGGCCTCTGCAGCCCGGGGCGGCCTGAGCGGCCTGTGGTTAGGGATCTTAGAACAGAAAGTCAGCATGTGGGGGCTGAGAGGGACGTCCAAGGTCACGTCCCCCCACCTACCGCCCCACGGGGGAGCCCCCAGCACGGCAGGAGCGTAGAGTCTGGAAGGGAAGCTTGGTCCTTGCTTGGGTTCGCGGACTCTGAGAAACTCGAGTGTCAGAGCCAGGAAGGGCCTTTGAATAGAGCGTGTGAGGGATGAGGCCTCGGGGGCGGAAGAGGCTGGGAACCTGGGGTGTCGGTGCTGGGAGGGGCCGGGAGACTGCCCGGGATCCCCCATTTAGAGCAGGGGCGACCTCGGAGGCCACTGTACGGAGCAGGAGCTGAGGCTGGGCGGAGCCCAGCAGGGTCCGGGCTTCCGCAGGGGGACTAGGCCCCTTCGGGCCGGCGGCTCTCACCGACCCCGGCCTAACGGGCCTTTCTCCCTTGGTGTCCTGAAAGGGGCTGGCGGATCCAGTGGAGCATCGTGCCTGAAGTGTCCGAGGTCGTGGTGAGTTCCCGGCCGGGGCTTTCTCCCTTCTGGGGTTCCTTCAGGCGGGCTCCCCTGCAGCTGTGGGCAGGGCCACAGGTCCGGGCTGGGCGGGGGCTTCCCGGGCCATGAGGAGCCCCCGGGGATCTCTGAGCAGCAGAGTAAGCCGGGCTGCTTTCGGGGAGCGAGGCAGGCCGTGCTGACTCACCCCGTGTCCCTTTCTCCTCCTCCCACCTGCACCTTCAGGAACCTCCTAAGGAAGACCTGACAGTGTCAGAGAAGTTCCAGCTGGTGCTGGACGTGGCCCAGAAGGCCCAGGTAGGCCTCGCTTGTTTTGTCTCTGCTGCGGAGGACCAGGGGGGGGGGGGGTTGGGGGGGCTGCCCCTGAGGCCCCGGCCGGCCTCCCCTGCACATCCTGGCCAGGCAGCTCCAGCGCACGGGCAGGGGAGGCCCTGCTTGCCAGGAGGGAGAAGCCGAACGAGTCCCTCACCAGCCGGCCGGCGTGGCTCAGGGCAGCCGGGGGCCGTCGGGAGGCCCCGAACCCCGCCTCGGCCTCGCCGCTTGGTCCCCGGTGACCCTGAGCGAGTCTCCGAGCCGTATCTAACCCGTACGGGGAGCCCGGGCGGCCCTGGGCTGGCGTGGGGAAATGCCGCCATCGTTACTCCGGCCACGTGCTGGGGGCACAGAGTCCCACGGGGAGGCGCCTTTCTGACCCGCATGGGAAACGCCTCTGGGGGCCTCCCTTGGGCCCCTAAAGGCTCCTGGGGCATCTGGCCGGTCACCCCGAGGAGAGACAGCCGCCCCCGGGGAGCTGCGCGCTCACGCTCCGTCCCCCAGCACTCTCGGGATTTTGGGGGCCGTCCAACGGGACGCCTTCTCTTCTTGGTTTTAGAATCTGTTTGGGAAGATGGCCGACATCTTGGAGAAGATTAAGAAGTGAGTGGGAGGGAGGACGGGGAAGAGAGGACTGAGGAGGAAGGACAGAGAGAGGGAGGGAAGAAAGCCCCTGGGGAGTGGAGGAAGGACTAAGGAGGGGGAGGGAGGATGAGAGATGGAGGAGGGAGGACCCCGGATGGGAGAGGGAGGCCTGGGATGGGAGGGAGACCCAGGGGGAGGAGGGAGACCCAGGGGAAGGAGGGAGACCCAGGGGGAGGAGGGAGGCCCAGGGGGAGGAGGGCTGCCCCGCTGCTTCACGCTCCCTCCTCCTCCCTCCAGCTTGTTCATGTGGGTCCAGCCCGAGATCACCCAGAAGCTCTACATCGCGCTGTGGGCGGCGTTCCTGGCCTCCTGCTTCTTCCCCTACAGGATCGTGGGGCTCATGATGGGTAACTCCGCGGCTCCCTCTTCCCAGACAGGCTTGGACGGAGGCGGGCCCGGGGCGGCCGAGCCGAGCTGGCTCCCACTGTCTGCGCCCGGGGCCGGGCCCCCCGGCCTCCTCCCCTGCAGAGTGGGCGCCCGCGGCTGGGCCGTGAGGGGGCGCCCTCGGTGCCGGCCGGCGGGGGCTCCGGTCTCCCCTGTCCCCGGCGGGACGGCAGCAGGCGTCCATCGGCCCTGGCTGCCCCGGGCTTGTTCTTTTCCTTTTGGGTAACTCAGTCCTGGAGATGTGTCGGGCTCCTTCCCTGTGCCCAGTGGCCCGGCCGGGCTGTGGATCCCACGCTCACACACACACACGGGCCCCAGAGCGGCCCCAGCCAGGCAGGACTCGAGCGGCCCCCTCCGTCCTTCCGAGGCCGCGGGGGGGGGGCCCTCTGGGCCACGGCTGACGCCCCTCCCGTGCCCTTGCAGGCCTGTACGCGGGCATCAAGTTTTTCCTGATCGACTTCATCTTCAAACGCTGCCCCCGTCTCCGAGCCAAGTACGACACTCCCTACATCATCTGGACCAGCCTGCCCACGGACCCCCAGCTCAAGGAGCGCTCGGCCGCCACCGTGGCCAGGAGGGTACGTGTGCACGGGCAGCGGGGGGGCCCCTCCCCTCGGGAGTCGCCGGGCTCCCGAGCGCTTGTGGCCCCCGAGCGTTTGTGGCCCCCGCTGGGGCGGCCGGGGAGGCGTGTTCTCCCTGCTCTGGGAGTGGGAACTGAGCCAGTTTGTCCAAAGACCCGGGGACGCCCTTAGAGCGAAGACGGGGCTTGGCCCCTTCTCGTCGGGCCGGGCTAGGGCGCTCCTCCATAGCCACGTGACCAAAGGTCCCACGCGGCAGGGACCCAAGAACCAGGGCCCGGTGTCCAGGGCTTCTCCCGTCCCGCGGTCCGGGCCCCAGCGCAGGCACCTTCCCTCTGGGGCGGCCACACTGAGCGCGGGAGGCCAGGCCGGCCTCGGGCGCTTGGAGGTCGGCCCGGGGCCCCTGGGCATTGGACTGCCCTGCGAGCCCCCGTAGTGAGGGACCCGGCGGCAGCAGGCTGGGCCGGGAGTGCTCCCGGAGGGGGGGGGGGTCACCTGTCATGTGTCCGCGCTGCCCCTCCCCTTGTGCTGTCAGTGTCACCGTGTCTGTTTCCTTCCCGCCACAAGGCGGGGACCCGAGGGTGGGCCTTGGCCGTGCTCCGCGCCGGCTCCCTGCTCCCTTCTCTCTCCCCCAAACTCTGCTCACGGTTTGTCCATCATTGCACAGCCGGCCTGTGGCCCCCAAAATTCATTTGAGTCTCCCCTGCAAACTCCACCAGGGCCGACCCCGGGCTGTGTGTGAGGCCAGGGGAGGGAGGGTCCCACCCGGGACGCCGTGGCCACTCTGAGCCGCGGCCGAGACCCGGGGCCTGCGTCCAGCCCCTTCGGAGGGGACCCCGGCCGTGCGAGCGGGAAGGGCCAGGATCTGTCCCCGGCCATCCCGGCGGGCAGCATGCGGGGGGAGACGCGGGGGCGGGGGCGCCCGCCTCTGACGGACGGACTGCCTGCCTTCGCAGCTGCAGACCACGTCCTCCAGGAGCTATGTGGGCGCCAGCGCCCCCGCGGGCCTGAGCCGAGACGAGGACACCGGGCGCTTCCACGGGACCAAAAAGGGCAACTTCCACGAGATCTTTAACTTAACGGAAAACGAGCGGCCGCTGGCAGGTACTTCCTAACGCCGCTCGCCCTGAGGAGCAGGGAGGGATGAGCGAGCAAGGCTGTCAGGGAGGAGGCCGGGGGAGGAGGCCGTGCAGGGAGGAGGCCGGGGGAGGAGGCCGTGCAGGGAGGAGGCCGGGGGAGGAGGCCAGGGGAGGAGGCCGTGTAGGGATGAGGCTGTCGGGGAGAAGCCTTTCTGGGGACTTGGCTTTGCCTCCCTTGAACCAATCTCCCCTCCCCTCCATGCTGCCGATGCCTTTATTGCGCCCTTCCTCACGCCTGCGGTGCCCTTAGGGGAGCCGGGCAGCCATAGCCTGACCTCAGGGCCCCCCTCCCCGAGCGCCCGGCCTGCCTTGGAGGTCACCCAGCCAGCGTCCTCAGAGAAACGAGTGCCGGGGTCTCGCGCTCCGCTCCTGCCGGTCGGGCCCCGGGGGCGGGGGTGTGCCCGCCCGTCGCCCTGGAGCTGAGGGGGTGCCGGGCCTGACGGATTGAGCCCCGCTGTTTCCCCTGTAGTGTGTGAAAATGGCTGGCGGTGCTGCCTGATCAACAGGGACCGCAAGATGCCCACAGACTACATCCGCAACGGGGTGCTCTACGTGACCGAGAAGTGAGCCTGGGCTCCCGGGGGGCTGCGCTGGGGCGGGGGCCGGGGGAACAGCCGGGCCTTCACAGGCAGAGGCTGGGGAGTCCCCTTCGGTCCCCCTCGGGGGCCGCCTCCACCTTCCTTCTTCCCTTGCAGTTATTTATGCTTTGAGAGCTCCAAGTCTGGCTCCTCCAAGAGGAACAAGGTCATCAGGCTAATGGACATCACGGACATTCAGAAGGTGCGGCCCTGGCGGGGCGGCGCGGGGGCTGGGGGCAGGGCCCTGCTTGGCTCGGGGCCCCCCAGTCCTCCCCTTCCCACTGGCCCCCCATCTCTCCTGAAAGGATTCTTACCAAGTTCCCCAGGCGGGGGGGAGGGGGACCTTGGCCCTGGCCGTGGCCTCAGCCTTTACCCCCCACCCTGTCCATCCCGGGCTCCTTCCCCAAAGAACCTCTCCCCAGCCGCACTGGGCCGAACAGCCCCCGGCCTCCGCTTCTCCTCCCGCCTCCTTCTCTGTGTCCCTCCTGCGCCCAGCCCCGTCTGTGGCCAGCCCGCAGCCTTGTCTCCCTCCTCCAGCCCCCCCATCCCCTCCTGGGCCGTCTCAGACCCCCATCTCCCCCTTCCCCCCCCGCACAGCACCGCTCCTTCTCCCAGGCTCCCCTGGGGCAGCCCCTGGCCCCGCTGTTCCTGCCTCAAGCTCGTGCTTTAACAGGGGGGTGGGTGTGTACCAGCGGGGGAGGGGGTCATCATCCTTTTATATTCCCGGCCCATGTGGCTCCTGGCCCCGCTCCCGGTGGGCCCCAAAAGGTGCCGCCGTCTCTAAGGCTGGCACCATTGTTATAATTCCTGGATGATTCGGGGTCCCCCAGGGCAGGCGTCTCCCCAAGCCCCAGCACCCCACTGGGCCTGAGGGTGGGCCCGGCCCAGTCACAGGGCGCTTTGTCTTCCAGTACAAGGTCCTGTCTGTGCTCCCGGGATCCGGCATGGGAATCGCGGTGTCCACACCGTCCACCCAGAAGGTGAGAGGCCGGCGGGAGCGCGCCGGGAAGCCCCCTCTGGAGCCTGGGGGGGTCAGCTCGGCCACAGGGACCGGTGTGGCTGGTGGGGGGAGGGACAGCCCATGTGGGCCCCCAGCTTCCCCCTCCAAGGCCCGCCGCCCCCTCGTGTCCCCCCTTCCCCCGGTCAGCCGGGCACTGCCCACCCCCACTGCCGGGAGGGGGGGCTCCCAGACACTCCTGGGCAGCTGGGACACTGGGCAGCAAGACTCGACGTCCCCTCTGGCCCAGCCTCCGTGGCCCAGCGGGATCCCCAGGTCTCCGCTTTCCACGGCTTACGAGGGAGGCTCTGGCTCCAAAGGAGCATTTGAATGAGGGCGGCCCCGGCCCCCTGCCCCGTTGGCCCAAGTGAACTCTGCACCTCCGTTCTCCGGGGCTGGGGACGGGGATGGGAGCGGGGCCTGGCTGCGGGAGCGGCTCCCTTCCTGGGACGGTGGGTGGCTCCGACCCCGACCCGGTACTTTCCTCGCAGCCCCTCGTGTTCGGTGCCATGGTGCACAGGGATGAAGCGTTTGAGACCATCTTCAGCCAGTACGTGAAGATCACGTCCGCGGCAGCGTCCAGTAGCGACAGCTAGTGGTGACCCCGGGGCCGCCGGGACCCTCCTCTTTTAAGCGACTCTGGCAGTGAAAGCGACCGGTCATCTCATGATCTCCTTGGCAATAACAACGCCCCCGGCCCCGGGGGCCCATCCCACCTCCCGACCCTCGGTCCCGTCCGCCTCCTCGCTGGGCGGCATCTGCGGGAGAGGCGGAGAGCACATGGGCTGACCTCGCCCACTGAACGCTGTTGTCAGCTCGCGGGGGGGGGCAGGCGGGAGGTCCCGGCGCCCGTCGGGTAGCCGATCGCAGCGCGGATCCGTCGGGCCCACTGGCGCAGAGCATCTGGGGGCCCGCGGGTCCTGTCCGCTGCCCTCGGGACGCCCACCCATCCCCGCAGGCCCTGATCCTGGTGTGCCCCGTTTTTGGTTCTCCTTCCCTGAGGCTGACGGAGAAGAATTGGAAGAGTTGGGATGGGAGAACGAGGATGAGGAAACTGTGCCTCCAGCTCCGTGGCCTCCAGTCCAGGAGACCGGGAACATTTCTTCCTGACTTCCCTGGATGCTTTGAAGGGGCATCCCATGGAAGGCCCTATGAGCCCTGAGAAGTGCCCCCTTTCTGGCCCTTTACCAAAACAGCCTCCTCAACGTTACCCCGGCTCCATGTTGGCTTTCTCTTCAGCGTGCGACCTGAGCAAATGGAATCTGCCCGAGTGGGAGCGGGGGGCCGGCGGTCCCCGGGACGTCCCAGTGCCCTCGCACCGCTCTGTGTGCGCCATCCAGAAGGTGCTACGGAGGGCTGGCCGGCCTTCTGGGCTTCTTGGTTCCCATGGCGACGCTGAAAGGGCTTGGTAGGAGAGGGTAGTTAAAATTAGTCTGACAACAGCTTGTTCCCCGAGCTGAGGGGGCCGGCCGGCTGCGAGACAAGCCGGAGCTCTTCTCCACACAAGCCCCCTCCCCCCCTTGCCTTGAAGCCCCCGAGGGCCCACGTACTGTGAGAAAGGCGGCTTGGGAGCCGGGCGGTGCCCTTTCATCCGGACAGTATTTCTAGTCATGTTTGCAGTGTTGGAGTAGTGTGTGACCAGATCCTTTGACTGCTGCCCAGGAGAGCTGGAGCAAGCTTGATCCCTCTTCCTAGATCCATTCAGGGGGAAACATGTTTGTCCCATTCAGGGTGAGAAAGTTGGGACGGAAAAAAGCCCAGATGGCCAGAACCCCCTTTGAGCAGTGAGAACCCAGGCCAAGGGCCAGGTCTGGCCCTCAGAACGAGAGGTCTCGGCTTATTTGTTCCTTAACCAGAACTCGGAGACGGTCTGAAGGCTTCAGAACCCAAGGGCACGACCCGGTCTTCTCCAAGTGAGGACCGTGCAAGAGACGTTCTTCGGAAGTCTCCTTCAGAGTGTAGGGAGTCTTGGGAAACCTGGGAGACCAAGAGGGGAGAGAAACACCACGCTAGACCAAGAGTGTAGGGAGTCTCTGGAAGCCACCACGGCAGACCAAGAAGCATCATGAGCTTAATGTCCGCCCAGCTCCAGCCAGATCCCAGCCCTTCCGGCTCATCCTTCCTCCCCTGGATGTTTGTGAGAATTGCTTTTTGAAGAAACAGATTCTATTTTTTACAGAGAGCAAGCTGTTTTTCTTATTTTTGTATCATTTTCAGATGGAATTTTTACCTTCGCTCTGATCATAATTTGCTGGTTCGGAGAAGAAATCGGGAAGCAGCCCTGCTTGCTTCCCTTTCCGGGCCCATTGAGCCTCCACCTCCGGGAGATGGGAAAAGCTCTGAGGATGGTTGGGTTTTGCCCAAGGCCAGTCCGGGTGATCCAGCTCCCTGGGGCTGGGTCAGATTAGGGTAGGAAGGAGTCACCGCTAAAGAACTGGGCTCTTGGCAGGATTTATGGCCCACCCCACAAAGCGCCCGACAGAACCGCCAGTAGTGACCAGTGACCTAAACTTACAAAATCTGTCAGCGTTCAGAGGCTGGGTTTCTTAGTTGCCGTGTCCGCCGGTCCTTCCTCTGTATGATTCCTCAGAGGCCCCCCTGTTCTTGGAGCTAAGAATCCCACTCTGCTTCTCGCTGGCTGTATGGCCCGTAGCCAACCCCTTCCCTTCTCCCAACCTGAGTCTCGGACCCTGACCCTCATGACAAAGGCACAACTGGAAGCCGAAGGACTCTGGGTGACGGCTGAGACGCCGGCCGTTCCCCCCGAGGCCTTTCCCCACTGGCTTTGGCAGGGTATTGTCGGGATATCGTGGGTGCCCCCAAAGGGGTTCCTTTCACACAACAGCGGGAGATGGACGGGCAGTCGGCCGCAGCGTTTGCCGCCGTCGACCCTTACTGTCGGGGTCGCCGCAGAGTGTGCGCGGCAGAATCCGATTGGACTTCTTTAAGAGAAATGGGGTGGTTGAGTTGGAATTCCTTCGAAGGAGCAAGGGAGATGAAAACTGACCACGTCGCCGCCCGGGGGTGCCCACGAAGCCGCCCTCCCTGCCCCCCTCTTCCTCCGGGAAGCCCGCTGGCTCTCGAGGGCCTCTCGTCCCTGGCCGCACAATTAGCCAGCAGCCAAGCCTTCTGTCCGCATCCGTGCAGACCACGCTCTAGCGCCGGGAGCCCGGGAGGGGCCCGAGTGGGGCAGGGTCGCTCTGCCCGCGCGTGGCCCGGACCCGGGTGCTTGCCATTTTCATGTCCAAGTCCGAGTCTGTTTTGAACCTGTAAATACTCGTTCTCGAAGTCACTTTTGTTCGACAGCAATTGTACGAAGAACTGATGAAAACAAAATTGCCGTGACGTTTTTTAAGAAAATCTTGTTTGTTTAAAGAAAAAGTCTTGTATAAATTATAATTTTTATTTAAATAAACCTAAAATGCTTTGTGCTAACAAGCTGGGCCCGGGCCTTTCATTGGGCGGCCATGTGCCTGGCGCGGCGCCCTCTCGTGGGCAAAGCCGAGATCGTGGGAAGGACGGAGTTTCGTTGTCCCTTCAGTCCTGGAAGTGGTTCGGGCTCCCGGAGCCCGGGACTGGAGCCGGGCCGGCCGAGGGGCTCCCCCGCACCCCTGGCCCCTCCCCTGCGCCGGAGAAGAGGGCATGGGGGGAAGCCTCGGCCTTTCTTGGAAAGCGCCTCCTCATCTGATTGCAGGAAAGTTCTAATCCCCCAGACCGGCCAGGTTCTAGCCCCGCTCTCTCCACAGCGCGATGTTCCCTCTCAGTTATCCTCGTCCGCAGGGTCGGGCCCGGGCAGCCGAGAAGCATTTATTAAGTACCTGCTAATGACCTTGGGGATGCTGGGAAAGAGCCGTCTGGGAGCCAGTGGAGAACAGGGCCGACCAGGGCTGGACGGGATGGTCCCCCCGAGGCAGGTGGGCCGCCCAGCTCCGAAGGGCCTTGAACCTGTCCGTGTTGGATCTTGGGGGGGGGGGGCTGGAAACCTCTCAAGGCCTTCGAGTGGGGCAGCCTGGCTGGAAGGGTGTCGGGAGGGGCTGCAGAGGGTAGCGAGGAGCCCTGCCCCCAGAATCGCTCCCTGGGCTCCCTCCTCCGGGGTTTGTTCCCCAGGGTGATCTTGGCCCCGGTCCACGTCCTGTTTTCCGATCTAGAATGAGAGGCTGAGCCAAGGGTGGGGGGAGTCTGTCTCCAGCGCACACAGGTTCCTGCCCAGGCCCTCTGACCTTGCCCCTGCCGAGTCACCGAAACCCTGCTCGAGAGCCCCATAAAGGCCCAGTCCCGGGCCCACCCCCGGCCCCAGGAGGAGCTCGTCCCTGCCCTTGGCTGGCCCGGGCGCACCCAAAGCCCAGAAGGGGATCCCCCAATGAAGGCGCAAAGCTCCCCCGAGGCCGCCGTGGCCCGTGCCCTCTCTGGGCCGCCCCCCACCGTGAGAAGGACCGAGGTGGGCTGACGCCGTCCCTGCCCTTGAGGAGCCTCCCAGGGGAGAGGAAGGGGGCTGCCAACAGGGATCCCGGTGATCCTGCGGCCATTAGGCACCTTCTGTGTTCTTGGTCACATGAAAAAGGTTTTATTTCTTTTAAGCCAGTCCCGCCCTCAAGGAGCTTCCAGTCTAACGGGGAAGATACGGCGGGTGGCAGGGCAGGGGCTTCTCCCCTTGGGCCCCGGGTTTGGGGAGAGACTGAGCTCCCTCTTGGAGCTCACTGCTCCTGGCTGGGGAGGCACAGGCCGTTTCTGTGGTTCTTCCAACACCAGAGAGCCACGGTCGGTATTGTTACCGCGATTCTTTGGTCCTGGTCTCATCTTTTTTCTCAGTGGGATTTGGGCAGAGACATCCGAGCGCCAGCTGCTTTCCCACTCTTTCCTTTAATGTGGATGAGCGCCCGAGTGGGCACCTGGGGCCGGGGAACCTCTGCCTTTGCTGGAGGTGTGAGGGGGTCAGTGAGCGAGAAGGGGAGCCCAGCAGTAATGGGGGGAGGTCCTCCCTCTTCCTCTCTATTTCTTCCTGTCTCCGCTCTTTCCCCCCTTCTGTCTCTGTCCCTCTCCTCTCTCCTCCCCCTTCTGTCTCTCTCCCTCTCTTCTATCTCCCCCTCTGTCTCTCTCTGTGTCTCTATCTCCCCCTCTGTCTCTGTCTCTTTCTATGTCTCTATCTCCCCTTCTGTCTCTGTCTCTCTCTGTGTCTCTATCTCCCCTTCTGTCTCTCTCTCTGTCTCTCTCCTCTCTCCTCCTCCCTTCTGTCTCTCTCTGTGTCTCTCTCTCTCTCTCTCTCTGTCTGTCTCTTTCTATGTCTCTATCTCCCCTTCTGTCTCTGTCTCTCTCTGTGTCTCTCTCTCTCTGTCTCTTTCTATGTCTCTATCTCCCCTTCTGTCTCTCTCTGTCCCTCTCCTCTCTCCTCCCCCCTTCTGTCTCTCTCTGTGTCTCTCTCTCTCTGTCTGTCTCTTTCTATGTCTCTATCTCCCCTTCTGTCTCTGTCTCTCTCTGTGTCTCTATCTCCCCTTCTGTCTCTCTGTCTCTCTCCTCTCTCCTCCCCCCTTCTGTCTCTCTTCCTCTCTTCTGTCTCCCCCTCTATCTCTCTTTCTCCATCTCTCCTGTTCGGTCTCTCCCCCATTAGCAGCACAATCACAACCATTCCCAGTGACCGGACTTTACTCCCCAGGGCAGAATTATTGCCCCTGCAGCCCTTTTTTCAGTCCCACCCGCCAGATGAGAGAAGAGAGGCTGCTGTTTGTCTAGGTTGCACTGAGAGCCACTGGGGACTCGGGCTCCCTGATGACAGCTGGGAGTGCCTGTGGGGCAGATCTTTGCCAGGGCCCGGCTGTCCAGCCCTCCCCCTCAGGGGCTGCCCCCTCTCCCTGCTCCCACCCCGGGCCTCGCTTGGCCTGTGCTGGCGTCTGGGCCAGCTCTGTCCTGGTTCTTTCCCAGACCAGCAGGTACTTCCCCTATCTGACCCTCAGACAAGGGACTTTAGAGCCTCAAATGCAGCCCCTGCAACATCCAGGCCGAGCAAACAGCTCCCCGCGGATCCCAGCCGTGCGCCTCCTGCCCTCCGAGTCGGGGCTCGTGGGCCTCGGGAGCCCCTCCGGCCGGGGCTGCTCCGGCTCTGCTCCCTCTCCCTGCATCGGTGCCTCCGTCCTCCCAGCGCCGGGCCTTGGATCACGTTCTCCCAAGCCTCTGGGAGAGACCCTTTAGCTCTGATTGCTTTGGAGTCGAGCCCTTTATTCTGTATTGGAGAAAGTGAGGCTTCCTGGACTAAATGGCCCTGGCAGGATCACGGGGCGGCCCAGGCAGTATCACAGGGCGGCCCAGGGATCCCAACAGCCAGCCTGGGACCTCCGCCCCTTCCTCCTTCCGTGACATGTGTGAAGGGGCTCCCCGGGATCCCGCCGAGGGGCGGCCCTTAATGACTGTTCTCACATTTGTACCCCCAGCAGGACACACAGCAATTGTTTACCCGTCAGGGCCGGGAACAACAGTTCAGTGGAAGGTGGCCATGAAGTCAAAGTCCTAGAGCTAATTCATCCTTCCTCTTCCCCTCATTGGCCAGATGTTGGTGCTAACTGCAGCCTGATATCCTCCTAATGGCTGGGGCAAAGGTCAGCATGCTGGCAGAAGCAGCAGGAAGAAGGCAGGCAGGTGGCCGGGACCACCGGGAGGCAGGGAGGACGCGGACTCGTTCCCGGCCGGACCAGAGCTGGCCACCTCCTCCCGGACTCGGGCACTCCCGGGCTGTGCCGGCCAGGGATGCATTTCTCAGGATGCTCACTTAGGACCAGGTGACTTTGGGCAAGCTGCTTCCTCCTGCACTCTGGAGTCACCGTTCCGGCCCTGTGACGTTCTTCGGGCCTTTAAGGGATCTCTAAGTCCTGTCCCAGGAAAATCTGAGTCTCTTCTGCCTTCCAAATATGTTCATGTATTAGGGTGTGAATAGGTGTTCCTTACCCCTAATCGGTAAGGAATGAATGAGTCAAAAAGCATTCATATTGAATGTAATTTTCATTGCATCGTGGTCTGAAAAGGATGCATTTACTATTTCTGCCTTACAGCATTTGAGTTTGACGTTTTTATGTCCTAATATGCGGTCAATTTTTGTATAGGTTCCATGAACTGCTGAAAAGAAAGTGTATTCCTTTCTGTCCCCATTACGTTTTCTCCAGAGATCTATCATATCTAACTTTTCTAATATTCTATTTACCTCTTTGACTTCTTTCTTTTTTATTTTGTGATTTGATTTATCTAATTCTGAGAGTGCAAGGTTAAGATCTCCCACTATTATAGTTTTACTGTCTATTTCTTCTTGCAGCTCTCTTAGTTTCTCTTTTAAGAATTTAGATGCTACCCCACTTGGTGCATATATGTTTAATATAGATAGTGCTTCATTATCCATGCTATCCTTTAGCAAGATATAGTGCCCTTCCTTATCTCTTTTAATGAGATCAATTTTTGCTTTAGCTTGATCTGAGATCAGGATGGCTACCCCTGCTTTTTTGACTTCACCTGAAGCATAGTAGATTTTGCTCCAACCTTTTACCTTTAACCTGCATGTATCTCCCCGCTTCAGGTGTGTTTCCTGTAAACAACATATTGTAGGATTCTGGCTTTTAATCCATTCTGCTAACCGTTTCCTCTTTATGGGGGAGTTTACCCCATTCACATTTATGGTTAAAATGACCAGTTCTGTATTACTTGCCATCTTGTTAACCCCGGTTTATGCTTTTCTCCCTTCTTTCCCCTTTCCCCCCTTTCCAGTATTAAGCTTGTGAGCACCCCTTGCTTCTCACAGCCCTCCCTTTTTAGTATCCCTCCCCCCGCCTTAGAGTTCCTCCCCCTATCTTACCCCTTTCCCTCCCAGTTTCCGTATTCCCTTCCTCTTAGCTTATTCCTTCCCTTTTCACTTTTCCCTTCTCACTTTTCAATGAGATGGGAGAAGTTTCACCATGGATTGAATATGTCTTAAGATTTTTCACTTAAAGCCAATTCTGAAGGCAGTAAGATACCCACTATATTCATCCCCCTCCATTCTTTCTCTCAGATATAATAGGTTTCCTATGCCTCTTCATGAGATGTACTACCCCCACTTTACCCTTTTTCTGATACAATGTCCTTTCCACATCAATTTCTAGAACAAGGTATACATGTATTCTTTATACATTTTTATAGCTGAAATATAGTTCCCAAGATTAATCTTTACCTTTTTAGATTTCTCTTGAGTTCTATATTTGTAGATCAAACTTTTTGTTAAGTTCTGGCTTTTTCATCAAAAATAGGTGAAATTCGCTTACTTCGTTGAATATCCATCTTCTTCCCTGGAAAAAGAGACTCATTCTAGCTGGGTAAGTTATTTTTGGTTGCATACCAAGTTCCTTAGCCTCAAAAAGCATTCATTAAGCGCTTAACTATTGTTCCAAGAGTGAGACCAAGCCCTGGGGGCATAAATACAAAAGTTGGATCAATCACTTCTGCTTCCTCCTCCGAAGCTGGGCCCTAAGGAGATGAATAGCTTCTCCGACCTAGCCTTCCCCCACCAGCCTAATAAATAAAGTACAGAGAAGGGTGCAGAGGAAATCCGCGGGGGCCCCTGGGAAGAAATGGACAAAATCATCCCATCTACAGATTAATGGCAACAGAGCTCTACAGGAACAGCCAAGAGAAATGCAAAGGGCGGCTCTTCAAAATTCTCCCCCAAACGCAAGTTTTTGTTTGGAAGGGTCAGAGAAACCTGGGAAGATGCACATGAACAGATGCAGAGGAAGGGAGCTGAACGGAGAACAGCTGTATTGTGCCAGCAGAAAAGTGTGGGAGCTCTGATCCGTGACCAAGTACAATGCCAGGGAAGAAGGAAGTGACTCCCCCCTTCTGAAAGGGGACAGGCTCAGGGGAAAGAATGAGGCAGACATTTCTGGACATGCTCACAGTGGGTGTTTGGTTGCTTGAATGTGTGTATTTGTTACAAGAGTTTTGTGAGAAAGAAAGAGAGGGAGGGAGGGAGGAAGGAAGGAAGGAAGGAAGGAAAGAAGGAAGAGAAAAAGAAAGAAAGAAAGGAAGAAAAAAGAAAGAAAAAAGGAGGAAGGGAGGAAAGAAGGAAGAGAGAAAGAAAGAGAAAAAGAGAAAGAAAGGAAGAAAGAAAAAAGGAGGAAGGGAGGAAAGAAGGAAGAAAAAAGAAAAGGATGAATGAAGATAAAATGAAAAGAAGGGAGGAAGAGGTGAGGGGGGAAGAGAGGGAAGGAGGAAAGAAGAAAGAAAAAGAAGGAAGATAGAAAAAAGAAAGAAAGAAAAAGGAGGAAAGGAGGCAGAAAAGAAGAATGAGAAAAGAAAGGGAAGAAGACAGAAAGGAGAAAGAAAGGAACGGGGACAGAAGAGAAAGAAGCCTGTCTCTGAAGCACTTCTCAAAAATTCATAGAAAAGATCAGAAGGAAGCAGAGGCAAGCCAGGCAGCTTGGTAAGTTACATGATGCCTTTATTATTATTATTATTATTTTATTTTTATTTTTTAATTTTTATTTAATAATTACTTTATATTGACACTCGTTTCTGTTCCGATTTTTTCCCCCTCCCTCCCTCCACCCCCTCCCCTAGATGTCAAGCAGTCCTTTATATGTTGGATATGTTGCAGTATATCCTAGATACAATATATGTTTGCAGAACCGAACAGTTCTCTTATTGCATAGGGAGAATTGGATTCAGAAGGTAGAAATAACCCGGGAAGAAAAACAAACATGCAGATAGTTCACATTCGTTTCCCAGTGTTCTTTCTTTGGGTGTAGCTGCTTTTGTCCGTCATTTATCAATTGAAACTCAGGTCTCTTTGTCAAAGAAATCCACTTCCATCAAAATATGTCCTCATACAATATTGTTGTCGAAGTGTATAATGATCTCCTGGTTCTGCTCATTTCACTTAGATGCCTTTATTATTTATCGTAAAAGAAAAGCAAGCCGCCTCTGATGGGGAATTCCCATGTTGTGTATAACCCTCCCCTCCCCTTCTCTGTATTTACAGAAACACCCATTTTATTTGGAATTTATTTTCATGTTTAAAAATCCCAGCAGTGCCCTAACGACAATAGCCTAACATTATTAAGTCGGACAGCTCACGCCTGCCCCGGGAGCCCGTCCGAAGCCCAAATCTCCACCTTCGGCCCTCTCTGGTCTTGGGGCTCAGTTCTTTTCACGGAGCTAACACGCAGACGCAGCCCCGTCCCCTGGAGAGCAGGAGGGAGGAGGGGGTTGCTGCCGGAGGGCGAGGGGCGTTGGCAGGACGCTCTGTCGGGGAGGAAGGCAGGCTGGGGACAGGATAAACCCCCAGGGAGTGTCAGCCTAGATGGGCCGCTGGCTTTTAGCGACTCTAACTGGGTCACACCCGAACTGCCCTATTTGCAGCGTGGCGGATGCTAATGGCATAAGAAACTCTGAAGTTGGGGCATAAGATGATGGCGGGAGAGAGAGAGGGAAAGAACATTAGGGTTAGTTCAGCCCCGCGCTCTCGTTTTGCTGATGGAGAAGTGGCAGCCCAAGTCACCCGGTGTTAGCACAGCCAAGAAGGCAGAGCGCTGGAGGGAGGGGGCTCCGGGGCTGCTGGAGACAGCGGAGGGAAGCCCCCCCAGGGGCCGCTGGAGATGGCGGAGGGAAGCCGGCCCTCCATCCTGCCGATAAGCCATCCACCTTGTGCCTTCAAGTCACGGGAAGGCTCTTTGGGCTCAGTATTGGCTGCACAGCCTCCGTTTCCTGCCGAACTAGCTCTTCCCTGGGTGTCCGAGCTCGGCTGTCCCGTGTCCCTGAAGGGCCTGTGCCCAGGCCATGTGGTGCCCGAGGCTTCGCGCCCAGAAAACAGCGAGGGTGATGGTGGCCATATGCTGGGTCTCCAATGGCCCACCTGGACAGCATTATCGGGGTCTTCCCGGGCCCACATCCTTTCCCCAGCATACAGTGCCCGGATAATTGCAGTTTTCTTTAAATCTTCCAGTGGGCAAGTCAGCCCACCAGGGGGAGACCCCTCGTCTTGGGGCACCCACAATTTCCATTCTATAACGAGCCCGGAGCCGGCCCCAGAGCGAGAGCATCCGCGATCCCCCCCCCCCCCCATCGGGGAGAGTGCCCGGGCCACGAGAGGGGTTCTCTACAGCCCAGAACGGGCCAGTGCGCGTGCTCGGCTTCCGGGCCCAGAGCACCGGGCGTCCTCAGCTGGAGGGCCAGAGCAGCCCACTCGCGGCTGAATCCCCATGGCTCGAAGGGAGGCTCGGGGGAAGCAAAGCGTCCGTGTCACACTGCGGAGTGTCAGCCCCTGAGCCCCTGAGCTGAGTGCAGCCTCTGTCCAGCGCACGTCCGTCCGATTCAGAGAGGAGACGGGGCGGGAGGGGGGAGGAATGGGAATTTTGTGCACACCGCGCCACGCGGCTGAGAACCCGGACCGTAGCTGGGACGGGCTGCGTGACCAGCCGGGTCCGGAAAGCCGCCGGGAGAAGGCGGCCGGCGGCTCCCCCTGGGAAACCAGCGGCTCCTAATGGGCCCGAGTGCTCCCTGAGGATCCCCCTCCTTCCCCCTGGAACATTTGTTCTCGGGGTGATTGTGGATGGTTCCCCACCTTGGAACAAAACTGTCCCCGAAGAAAATGAGGTTGTCAGTAGCCCCGGGGGGGTGGGGGTGGGGATGGCTGGCGCAGAAGTAGGTGAGAGAGGGCTGAAAAATGCTCGGCCAGGGAGGGGCTCTCCCAGAAGGAGAAGGGAAGGAGCCCTTCCCCACGTCTGAGTGGTCAAAGGATAAACCTCCTCAAAAGGGCCGCAGACCTTCATGTAGCAATAGGGGAAAGTGCCCCGAATCCCGAATCGGGAGAGCCAGGGAAAGCCCAGCGAGTCTGAGGGGCCGCCTCCCCCCCATCCAAGTGCAGAAACGACAGCGAAGAGTCAGGGTTAGAAGCAGAAAAAGACAAAACAGGAGCCCTCGGCCCCTGTAGGCGCAGCTGTGCATTGCTCCAGACGCTCAGGAAAACATTGGAATTAGACCAAAAAAGGCCCTGGACTGTGAGAACCCTGCAAATACCCCAGGAGATAAAGGGCTGCAGAGGGCAAAGGCAGAAGAAACGGGCAGAGAGCGGCCACTGTTTAAGCAGCTGACAAGCACTTAAGCGCCTTCTCTGTGCCCCGGCATTTTTCAGTTATTATCTCACTTGCTCCTGGCAGAAACCCCGCCTTTTACAGCGGAGGAAACTGAGTCAGGCCGGGGTACAATGGCTGGCCTAGGCTCCCGGAGCTGGGGAGTGTCTGCGGCTGGATTGGAGGCGGGATCTCGCAGCCGTCAGATGCTGAAGCGGGAAGGAGGTCGCTGGCAGGTGAAGGAGGGAGCCTGCGGGGTGAGAGCCCCGGGTGGGGTCCTGGGCACAGCTGGGCTATGGGACCCCCACTGATCATCCCGATTGCCGCCTCTTGAGGGCGCTCGTCCCCAAGCCTCCCCCTGCCAGCCGGGGGAAAACCCAGGCCTGGGATGACGCCTTCCCCAAGCCGAGCGGCCGCTGGCCAGGTAACTGGGGCACCTAGCGGGCTGAGGGCCCCGCCTCCGGGAGAGCCCTCGTGGTCCCACAGAGTGGCCAGGCCGAAGGCGCGTGCTGCCTGCCACGGCCCGGAGCCTCCCCGAGCTGGCGCGGGAGGGAGACGGGGCGGCCCTGGGCTCCGAGGGGGGATCCGGGCCCCCAGCCTTCTCAGAGGCCCCACGGGACAGACAGACCCTCGGAGCGTCACAAGCACACACCGGCTTCTCTTCTCTTCCGCGGGGGCACCCTCCTCCCCCCCTCCCCCCCCGGCCGAGAGCACCCCCTGGCCCGGAGCACAGGCCCGGGGCTCCCAGAGGCCCGGTCCAGAGAGGCTGCTCGGCCTGCAGTCCCAGCCAGCGTCACCAGATGGCGCCGCGAGACCCTCTCATGGGCCCCCACTCAAGGGGCCGGCCCGGAGCTCTGCGGAGCTTACGCGGGCGGGGCTTGGAAGCTTGCAGAGCACGGGGGCTCCCCGGCCCCTCGCGCAACCCGTGAGGTAAGAGGCGAGATTCGAACCTGCGGCTCTTGCCCCCACGGCACCTCGACGATTCTCAGGGGGCCGCCGCTCGGGGACCGCCCGGGTCCCCGGCTCCGGGTGGGGCTTAAAACGTAGAAGTCGTGACTCGGAACTGTCTACGTTCGTCCCAATTGGGGCTCGTCCGTGCCCCGGCCCGTCTAGGTTCTCTTCTGCCTGATCCACTCCGCAGCGCCCGACACCGCATCCCCCAGGGCGACGCCCAAAGGCTGCCCGTCGTCGCCTCCTGGAGGCAGGTCCTAGAGAGCTCTCCCTGTTATTTACCCAATCGGGAGGAGGCAGCAAGCGCCTACTATGTGTAGAGAAGGCAGCAAGCGCCTACTATGTGTCGGTCATCCGTCAGGCACTGGGGGGCAGGGGGTGGTACAAAGGATCGCACACTCCGGGGGGCTGTCTGTCTCTCTCTGACCCTTCCTTTTTTTTTTTTTTTTCTGCTTTATTCTTTTTGTTTCTTTTTGCCTTTCTTGCTCTGAGAGAGTCCCTCAAGTCCACAATAAGCTGTCCCTGCCACAAGTTCTGATGCCAAAACTCAAATTTTAAAAAACAAAGAAATAAACAAAAAACCCCAGCAGTTTCTCCTTCTGGTTTAAGATAGATGTTTATGAATTGTGCTAAAATGCCATATTTAATTCATTCACTTATGAATTTATTCACACATGGAGAAATGAATTAAAATTTCTCTGTCTCTTTCATTTTCACTTTCTTTCTCTTTTATTCTCTCTCTAATCATGTTTCTCTTTCTCTCCATGTTACACTTCCTTTCTCAGCTTTCTCTCTCTGGTCCCCTCTGGCTTGCTCTCTCTTGCCCTGGCTCTGTCTCAATCTGTCTTTTTCTCTCTCTCTCTCATTTAGTCATTTTTTTCCCTCCATCTCATTTTCTGGCTTCCATTCTCTCTCATTTTTTTTTAAGGTGTCTCTGCTGTCTCTTTCTCTGTATGTCAGTTTTACTGACTCTTTCTCTTTCTGTTTTCCTCCCTCTATCTCTGGCTGGCTGTCTCTTTGTAGGTCTTTCTGTCTCTCTAATTCTCTCATTCTCTACCTCTTTCTCTCTGGCTGGCAGTGAGAGAAAATAAAAAAGAGAAAGTAATAGAGAGAGTCAGAGAAACAGATATAAACAAAAAAGAGAGGGGAGAATAAAAGCAAGAGACAGAGAAATAGAGATAGGGACAAAAAAATAGAGACAGAGACAGAAATAGAGAGAAATAGAGACAGAGAAAGACAAAAAAAGACCCAGAGAAATAGATACAGAGAGAGAAAAAGAGAACAAGGCAGAGAGAGTGTGTGAAAAAGAGAGTTTCAAAGAGAGGAAGAAACAGAGAATTAGAGAGAAAAAGAAAAAAGTGAGAGATTGTAATTTACTTTTCCATATGTGAATTAACGGAATGCCTATTTTGACAATTTAGCTGTTCTTACATATTGCTGCCACTGGAGGGAGACGCTCACTTTTTGATATTTGTCACCATCCACGGACACCTATCTTAAAACAGCAGGGAGAAACCAGCGATTTTATTTTTTTGTTTGTTTGTTTTTTAAATATGAGTTTTGGCATCAGAGATTGTGTGAGAGACAACTCTTTGTTATTCTCTCTGAGAGAGAATAAAAGACAAAAAGAAACAGAGCCACAGAGGCAGCAAAAATCAAATAAAGAGAGAAAAAGAAGAAAAAATGTCAGAGAAAGGGACATTGTGTGTGGAGGGAGGGGTTGGTGAAGGAAAGAGTGAGTGTGAGTGAGAAAGAGAATGAGAAATAGAGAGAGTCCAAAAGATAGTGTGTGAAGCAGACTGTAAGAAAAAGAAAAGATATTGTCTAAGAAAAACAAGGGGAGAGAGAGAGAGAGAGAGAGATAGGGAAGGAAAAGAGAGAAATATAGAAAAACAGAAAAGAGATTTATAGAGTCAGGAAGAAAAAAAGTGACAAACTGACAGGAACCATGAAAGAGAGTCACAGGGAGAGAAAAGCAGAGTGAGAAAAAAAGAGAAAAAGAAATAGAGAGTGTGTGAGAGAGACATAGTGAGAGAGACAGACAGACAGGCATGGACCCAGAGAGAGAATGCATGCAAAGGAGAGCCACAGAGTGAAAGAAAGGATCAAAAAAGAGAATGAAACAGTCAGGAAAACATAGGGAAATAGAGAAAGAGAAAGAAAAAGACATGATAGAGAAAGAGAAAAAAATAGAGAGCCATAGTTAGAGATTGAATAGAGAGGAAGAAATAGAGATAGTTAGAAAAACAAAGTGGGTTAGAGTGGGGTAAAAAGCAGAAAAATGAGCATTTCATCCAAGATAACTTGGAAACTCAAATAATGCAATTATTTTCTTGAGGTACAGGAGGGAGGTCTTTCTTTCTTTTTTTTTCTTTCTTTTTGCACTTAGTAATATTTTGTTTTTAAAATGACATGTAAAGATATTTTATAACATGCATTTTTGTAAGTTTGTAAGTTCCAGATTTTTCTCTCTTCCCTTCCCTCCTTTAACCCCCTCCCCGAGCCAGCTATCCAATATAGGCTACGAATGTACAACCATGTGAAATCAAATTACCAGAAACCAGAAGAATCAGAATAAAGAGGGGAACTCACTAGAAACAAATAACAAGTATTATAAAGGGGAAGAAAACATAGAAATAAATCAAAATAAATGAATGAGTAAAGGGGGGGGTGGGGGTGGAATAACCTGCTTTGATCCAAATTCAGTTCCCTTGCCAGAGAACAAAACTACAAAGTAGCCCAGAGAAAACACAATGTGTTTTATTTCATATAAAGGCTTTCTGGAAAGAGATCTGCATTTTCTCCTCTCTTGAATGCTCTCTTACATTCTGCTGCATACATGGAAATGTTTTCTGTCTCCGCCCTCCCTCTCCCCGCCCCCCGCCCCCCGGCCATTTTGCATTTTAAATCTGAAATAAAACGGACAGGGACAACTTGTTTCCCTCTATCCCCTATAAAATCCAGGTGAGTTATCTCCGGAACTTCCTTTCTTGTAGCTTGGGACACAGCAAAAGGATCTGATCGGATCTGACCAAAAACCACCTGGAGGTTCCTGATCTCTCTGACATCAGCTTCAGCTGAGATGATGAGGCTGCCTGCCTGGCTCCCAGAGGCCCCATCCACCCACTCACCCTCCCTACTCCCCTCCTCTCCTTCCCACAGGAGTTAAAAGCCCGACAGAGGCAGAGGCGGCGGGCTGAGGCGGCTCCGGACACAATGTTTGCAGGGGGAATAGAGAGAAAAGGTTTGCGGACTCTCAGAGATGGAAGGAATGCTGGCTGCTTTACAGTCTGTTCCTTCAGAGGAGCTTCAAGGGCAGTGAAAGTCTTCATCGAGGGGACCCTTATGGAGAGAGGGGCAGAGGCAAAACGGGAACGGGAAGAGAAGGAGAGCTTTTCAGCCGAAGCGATCAAAGAGCCTGGCTTCCACAGGCTCCAACGGAATAAATAGTACATTGGGTGAAATACTTGCCTTAAACGATGGGAGGTGGTCCACGGGAAAGCTAAATAGATGCTTTGAGATACAAGGGAAGAAGTTTCTGAGGTAAGGCTTGCTGTAGTTTTTATTTCTTGGGGTACGAGGGGAGGCAGCTAGCTAAAAAGGCTCCTTGATTTCTCATTCTCTCCTTCCCCCCCCCTTTTTTTTCTGCCTGGGTCCCAACACTTAAAGGTCCCCTGGCCCTGCTTCCTTTACCTTCCCTCTTTTTTTTTTTTTCCCCTGCTACAATCCCTTAGATTACTCTAGATAGACTTATGAAAAATCAGTTCTGTGTGTCTTAAGCAACATTTTCCCTTTTTCAAATGGTCTTTAGCAAAGTGGAACTATACCCAAAGAGTTCCCCTTAGATCCGGCAGTGTTTCTACTGGGTTTATGTCCCAAAGAGATCTGAAAGGTGGGAAAGGGACTTTCCCCATTAGTAAAAATATCTGTGGCAACCCTTTTGGGAGTGGCGAGGCACTGGAAACTGAGTGGCCGCCCATTACTTGGAGAATGATGGAATAAGTGACAGTCTATGAATGTTATGGGATGTTATTCTTCTTTAAGAAACAATCAGCAGGATGACCATAGAAAGGTCTGGAGAGACTTACTTGAACTGACACTAAGACACGTGAGCAGGATCTCCTGATCCTGGTCCAGGGCAACAACGGGGTTAGGTGATGATCAGTTCTGATGGACTTGGCTCTCTTCAGTCAGGGGATGAGTCAGACCACTTCTGATGATCTTGTGATGAGACAGCCAACTACACCCAGAGAGAGGACCCTGGGAACAACATAGGATTTTCACTCATTTTGTGACTGTTTGTTTCCATTTTATGTTCTTTCCCGTTTTTTTTTCCCATCCCGGTTTCCTTTGATTATTCCTGTGCAGCAAGATAATTGTATAAACAGTTAGGTCTTAAGGACAAGTCAGTTCCCCGAGAGCCTCCGCAGCTGTGGATCCCAGCATCCGAAGGAGTTGCAGGGCAGCCTTTGCTGACACGGGTGTTTCAGACCGGGAGTGAGACGGATTGGAGGCACAGGGAAGAGGAGGGAGGTCAGAGAACAGGAACTGCCTCTCAGTCTCCTTGTGTCATCCTCTCCCAAGAAGAGATCCATTCTGAGTTGGATCTCCAGCAACCAGTGTCATTCCCGTGGAGTCTAACAAGCAGGCACGTATTGAGTGAACATATGTTTTTATCTTGTTTAACATGTATTGAACTACTTGCCATCTAGGGGAGAGGGACAAAGCATGTTGCCAGGGTTGATGTGGAAGAATGACCCCGCATATGTTTTGAAAAAAAAAAAAAAGCTATAATCGAAAAGGAAATAAATGGGCTTTAAAATTTTTATTGGAGTCAGGGCAGAAAAAGCAGGGTTGTCTAGAAGAGGCAAGACTTTGTTAAAAGTGGGCTTTGGGAATGCGCATAGGCTAAAGTGTCGTGGTGTCCTCTTTAAAATAGAATGGTTCTCTGGGAACAGGGTTCTGGGGGAGGTTTTCTGGAGGCAGCCTTAGTTTCAGTTAAAAGTAATCATCACCCCTAATACAGTCAGCTGACTGGGACCTTACAAAGCCAGCTGATAAAATCTTGACTTTTAGCTCTTGCTAAAGACAAGAGCTCTTACAGCTAATCTTTTGCCTCTGCCAGCTTCGGCTTCTCTTCTTCCATGGTTCCAAAAGCTCCCTCTGAATGGCTCCAGGTTCTTCAGCCTCCAGCCAGTACCAAGGTACAAAATGGAATGAATCTCTTGTCTCCTTGCCCGGGGCCAGGCAGCTTTGGGGAGAGCCTTTCGGACCAGCCTTGGTTTCAGGGGGGAAGTGCAGGAGGCCGGCCACCACCGTGCTGTGAGAATGAATCTGGTTCCGCCTCCAAGAGTGGGCTTGTGGGCTTCCTCCCAGAGTGCCTCTGTGTCTGTCCCAGAGTGCCCTTTGGCCCTGGGAGCTTGAGCTTCTTCTGAACTGATGCTCCCCCCTCGATCTTTTCAGCTCAACTGCCCACTGAGCCTCTGTCAGCTTCTTATATACAATCTCCCAAAGGTTGACTCCTCCTCTGAGAGAGGGGGATTATGGGTTCTGAGAGGGGGATTATGGGTTTCTGACTTGGGAATCTCCCAAAAAGGAGTACTTAAATACATTAGTGAGTTAGAGGATTTGCTAAGTACCAGGCGAAATTAGATAATTATTGTCTCCATCTACTCTGAGGCAACATTTTGTAAGGATTCCAACCAAAGGACAGTTTAGAAATCACCCTTCTTCCCCAAACTCACAGACTCCCCTGCCTCTCTCCCTACTGGGACCTTACAAAACCAACCAAACAAACAAAACAAAAGGAAAAGGGATATGTGCTTAGTGCAGGGATTTCCTCCTCAGGAGAACTGGGGAAAAACCTTTTGGACCTGACTCAAACAAGGTTTAAACCTCTAAGTGTACGCGCGCAAGTGTACAGTCCGGCGCGCACATCCAAGTGTACAATCCGGCGCAAGTGTACAATCCGGCGCAAGCGTACAGTCCGGCACGCGCGTCTAAGTGTACAGTCCGGCGCAAGCGTACAGTCCAGCGCGCGCGTCCAAGTGTACAGTCCGGCGCAAGTGTACAGTCCGGCGCGCGCGTCCAAGTGTACAGTCCGGCGCAAGTGTACAGTCCGGCGCAAGTGTACAGTCCGGCGCAAGTGTACAGTCCGGCGCAAGCGTACAGTCCGGCGCAAGCGTACAGTCCGGCGCGCGCGTCCAAGTGTACAGTCCGGTGCAAGTGTACAGTCCGGCGCGCGCGTCCAAGTGTACAGTCTGGCGCAAGTGTACAGTCCAGCGCAAGTGTACAGTCCGGCGCAAGTGTACAGTCCGGCGCGCGCATCCAAGTGTACAGTCCGGCGCAAGTGTACAGTCCGGCGCGCGCGTCCAAGTGTACAGTCGGGGGCAAGTGTACAGTCCGGCGCGCGCGTCCAAGTGTACAGTCGGGGGCAAGTGTACAGTCCGGCGGGCGCGTCCAAGTGTAAAGTCCGGCGCAAGTGTACAGTCCGGCGCAAGTGTACAGTCCGGCGCACACGTCCAAGTGTACAGTCTGGCGCAAGTGTACAGTCCAGCGCAAGTGTACAGTCCAGCGCAAGTGTACAGTCAGGCACGCACGTCCAAGTGTACAGTCCGACACAAGTGTACAGTCCAGCGTGCGCATCCAAGTGTACAGTCTGGCGCAAGTGTACAGTCCGGCGCGCGTGTCCAAGTGTACAGTCCGGCGCAAGTGTACAGTCCAGCGCGCGCATCTAAGTGTACAGTCCGGCGCAAGTGTACAGTCCAGCGCAAGTGTACGGTCCATGGCAAGTGTACGGTTCGGCGCGCGCGTCCAAGTGTACAGTCCGGCGCAAGTGTACAGTCCAGCGCAAGTGTACGGTCCATGGCAAGTGTACGGTTTGGCGCGCGCGTCCAAGTGTACAGTCCGGCGCGCGTGTCCAAGTGTACAGTCTGGCGCAAGTGTACAGTCCAGCGCAAGTGTACGGTCCATGGCAAGTGTACGGTTCGGCGCGCGTGTCCAAGTGTACAGTCCGGCGCAAGTGTACAGTCTGTTGCAAGTGTACGGTCCGCCGCTCGCGTCTAAGTGCACAGTCCGGCGCGCACATCAGGTGTAAGTGTACGGTCCGGCACACGTGTCTAAGTGCACGCTCAGGTGCGCGCGTCTAAGTGTACGTTCCGGCGCACGCGTCTAAGCGTATGCGCGCAGGTGCGTGCATCTAAGTGTACAGCCCGGTGCGCACGTTTAAGTGTACGCGCGCGGGTGTGCGCGCCCATGAATGTTCAAGTGTATATGTGTGTTTAAGTGTATGCACATGTGTGCATCTGCACACTTGCACGCCCATGAGTGTTTAAGTGTGCACTTAAACACTAAACAAAGAAACCAAAAAAAAAAAAAAGGGACAGGGGTCTGTGTGGCTGGTACCAAGTTTTCATCCTGAGAATTTTGGGAAAACGTCTTGGACAAGGTTTAAGACTCTTTCTTCCTCTGAGGGTTATGAGATGCTCCTGTTTCTTCCGTTGTCTCCTGGGATTAAAAAATAAACAAAACAAAAACAAAAACATCCCCCCCCCAAAAAAAAAGAGCAATATGGAAATGAATGAGCTACAACTTTTCGGCTTGTGAAAAGGGTGCTCTAGGAAAATCTTTAGCTTTTGGGGCAGGCTTGTGGGGTCCCATGTCTTTCTCAAAGCCCTAACAAGCCCTTGTGCCCGTTTTGCTTCCTGTGACCAGAAGGGAAAGAAGCAGGTTTGTCTGAGTGGGCCAACATTCGCCCTTTTCACTGTGGCTTTTGGAAAAATCTCTGGGACCTGGAGCCGGGTTCCAAACTCTCTTTCCTCTTCTGACCCAAATAACCCTCCCCCTGCCTGTCTCCTTCCCTCCTGGCACCTTATAACACTAAACAAACAAAGCAAAAGGGACAGGGATCTATATGATTTGGTACTAGGTTTTCACCCTTAGGAGAACTTGGGAAAAACCTCTTGGACCTGACTGGAAAAGGGTTAAAACTTCCTTTCTTCCTCTGAGGGATATAAGGTGAGTCAGAGAAGAAAATAGCCGGTCGTTTCAAGTTATCATTGCCAAGAAAATCTCACATGGACTCTTGAAGAATCAGATGTGATTGAAAGGACTTGGATGACAACAACTTTCTGAATTATGAATGCAATTTCCGAAACATCCTCTTCACTTAAAACAGCCCTGTTTTGCTGCAGTATTTATAATGAATAAAATTTTTTGTTTTGTTTTTCAATTATAACTTTCCCACTTGTATCGTATCTTGGAAAAAGTTAGGACCACTTCAAGAGCCATTTTAATTAGATTCTGTGCAAAAACATGGACTGACTTCCATCTTCTGTGGGAAAGGAAGGCCCTTGAAGCTATGGGATTCTAATGGTTAGTAAGTGCCACACAATTAATGAAGATACAAATAGTTCTTCTACAGAAAGTCCACTCTGAGATATCTGAAGTCAGGAAGCTAACATCAAGATACCTGACTAAACCACAACCCTTGGTACTGGCTCTGCTCGTGATTATCAGTGTGGCTTTCGGCAAATGGTTTCATATCTCTGGGACTAAGTCAAGTAAAAGAGTTAGGTGAGAACTAGAAATTCCTTTCAACTCAAAATTGATAAACTCATAAGTCTCTCAGGTGTAAAAAAAAGTTTTGGTTTTTTGAGGTAGAGATCTGCCTGGGATGATAATACACTGTGTTAAAGGAATCCAAAACTGGTTAAATAATGAGATTTATAGGCAGATATTAAATAGTTCCAAGGCCCTAGGGATACAAAGACAGAATCACCTTTTCAAAGTAAAATCCTTGGACTTGATCCTGGAAAGGGCTCTTATTTTATTGTAAGATAATCTTCCATGCTTTTGGAGATAGAAAGTTTGGAAAATGCAGTACAAAGGATGCTTGCAAACTAAAATTATTTTGATTAGAAAATTGAATAAGTTTAGGAACCTTTTTGTTTGTCTCATATACCTGAAAGTTTTTGTGATCTTTCTGTGGCAAGAAATCAAATAAGTCAAATGATGAATGCTTACTTGACTGATCTAGTTGTCGATCTAGCAGTCTGTTTCACCAATCTAAAGAATGTTTCGCTTTGTAGAAACAATAGGTAGTTTTGTCTTTGGCAGAAGACAAAAGAAATGTTTTCTTTAACATCTTTTAAAAATACTTGCTTAGGTAGTTCTAAAATGTGTTCCATACTCTTATGGAACATTAGAAGAGTACTTTTCCCCAAAATACTATTCTAGCACTATTCTAGTATATGTGAAACAAACAGATTAATAAGGACACAAAGGGGGCTTAAGGCTTCTTTGAGAATTCAGTCTTCTATGCCCTACTTTAGGGGATATAAGAATTACATTTCAGGCTGGTAAACTTTTTTTTTTTTTTTTTAAGTTAAATGGTTTTAAGCCTGAGCCTCAATTTAAGATATGGATTTTTAATCTTTTTTTTTTTTTTGCTTATTTTCTACCTTCCAATTCAAATGTCAGTCATGCAGCCATTTTTGTAATAAATTTCACAAACACATCAGAGAGGGACTGATTCCTTGCATGTTAAGGTAATCCTTTAAAGGTCTCCATCTAACCAATATGAGCCTTCCAGATAAGGTTGATTTTCCCAAAATGTGAAGGAATATTTTGAAAGTAGCCTTTGAAGTTTGAAGTCCTTTCTCTTATGGTCTCTGACTTGCCAGAGCAGACTCTCACTTATAAAGTATCTGGGAACATCGATGCCTTGGTTAATTAGTTTGACAAGAAAGAGGTTTGGAAGTAGAGTTGTTCAGCAGTGTGCAGTACTGCAATATCACAGTGAAATTTGGGAAGTCAGATTTACGTATCATGAAACTTATGGGCTCAAAGACAATAATATTTGAGAACAGGCTAGTTAAAAGATGGAGAGGAAGGTATGACACATGTTGTTTTATTTTTTAAAATGCTGTTTGCAGTGTTTATGTAGTGTGAGATGATTTGTTTAACTGTGGGCCACATTATCTCAATTTTAAATCAAATAACATACTATACATGTTTATATATATGCATATATATATTACAGAGAGAGAATATGTTGGTGTCTGTTTTGTAGAGACATATACACATATAAAAAGAAATATATCACACCTTATTTTTCCCTCTTCTACCCTGTGGTACGAGGTACTACTAACAAATGAGTGACTCATATAGATAAACATCAAAAGACATGAAATAGCATAACATTTTTGTTTTTACTTAAGGGCAAACAAAAGATGAAATAGAATACATAGGTGGGACTTAGAGGCTAATATGATATAGTATGAAGGGAACCATATTTGATGTCTTGGAAAGTTTGTCTGAATGCTCATTCTGCCACTTACCACCTATCTGACTTTGAGTAATTCATAACCTTTCTGGGCCTCAGTTTCTTTTTGGAAAGATGAAAGAATTGTGTTAGTTGACTCTAAGGCATATTCCACATATAAATGATAAGATTTTATGAAATTCTTACATGTCAAATTCCTGTCATTTTGTTACAAAATGTCCCTCTCTAGCACTCCCCATTCTTCAATTATTTATGAAATGAGGTATTTTGGAAAGAACAATATAATCATGATAAATACTTTCATTCTATTATCACTTTTCTTGACATGATTTTGACCTACATGTCTTTGCTACTAAATAGGGATATATAGTGGGAATTTCTCAATAGTTATTTTCATGAATGGACCTTCCTGAGTGAAAAGGGAACTTTCCTTAATATTTCAAGAGTTTCTGTCATGAAACAAAAAAATATTCAACTTAAAAGTACTCAGGTATGGGGCATCTCGGTGACACAGTGGACAGAGCACCAGCTCCGAAGTCAGGTGGACCTGAGACCCTTAACACTTCCTAGCTTTGTGACCCTGGGCAAATCACTTAATTCCAATTGCCTCAACTAAAAATAAAAAATAAAAAGTACACAGTTCTTTTCAGTACTGAAAAAGTTAATATTTGACGTAACAAATATTTGACATTTAGAGGATACATTAATATTTTCAGTACAGCTTACCTACATTCTTTTATGCGGTCATCAAAATAAACTCTGTAAGGAAATTCTATATATGATACATGAGTCAAGACTATAATGTGATGCTTATCTTATAGATGAAGAAACTGAGGCCCAGGGAGATGAATTAAGTGACAAGAAAGTATCACAAATAAATATCTACTTAGGATATAAGAAAGCAGATGAGTACGAGGAGGAAAACATTTTATTTTTACTGTTTTATAAATATCTGCTTTAGGAGGGCCAGAATTTCTACTTAGTATTTTATACTTATATAAAATATTTAGTATTTTATATTAAGGTATTAATATGAAACCTCTATTGGACAGTAAGACAGAGAGGAAGTAATTTTTACATCTTTGACATATCATAACCTTGATTCTCTACCTTTCTAACATTGGGAAAGCAAAACTGGCCATAAAATACAAATTAACCAAAAACAACAACAATAACAAGAAACAAATATAATAAGCCTTTAAATTTTGAAATTGGCTCTCTGAATTATATTTCAGTTCTCCTTTTAGAGTGGTATACATAGTCTCAGCAGAACACAGGAATATCTAAGTTTTATGCCACCCAACTGGCTTTCATTTACCCCAAAGTAATTGTTAGATGAAGAAATGTTGTTAATTATGAGTTAGGGAAGTTCCTGTAAGACCTTTTACACAAGCCATGAAATGCAGGCTTATATGCCCCAGGGACATTCTCATTTTAGTAAGACTTGTTTTTAATGGGATTTGAGAAGCAAAAGAAAACCAAAAGTTGACTGTTTATCAAAATGCATGACCCCTTTCTCTTAGTAGGTTATATTCTTAAAACACACACACACACACACACACACAAAACCATTCTTTTAAAATTTTCATTTCCAAATTCTCTCCTCACCAAAAGTCCCTTTCCTTGAGAAGATAAGCAATATGTATTCATTTATACATCTGAAGTAATAGAAAATAAAAGCTAGAAAAGGGCAAGATCTACAAGGAAATAACAGAATTATTTTTAAAAAAAGGAAACAAGCAAGCATTTATCAGATGAAAAAGAAAAGTAATTAGATAATTAGGTAAAGGAAAGAAAAAGGGAATTAGTGACAACTAAGATCTTAAAATCAGGGAAAAGAGTGACAGATGGGAAAAAGGAAGGCTCAAGAATGTGAGAAAATTAATTTGTTCAAATAAATTAAGTAAAGAAAGCAAATTAAGCAAACATAATGGAAGAGATAGGTAAAGAAAAAGAGAAAAATACAGAAAAAAAGCATTACCAACAGAAGGAAAACATGACATCTCTTCCTCATACCTTTAAAATTCAATAATCCAATAAAATGAAAGTATCAGATTAGATTAAAAAATACACAAAATCCTGCAATATCTTGCTTATGGGAAACACACTTAAATGCAAAAATATAGGGGAACTCCAAATGAGATAATAGAACAACATGTATTATGTATCAGATGAATAAAAAAACCCCACAAAAGTAGAAATTATGCTCCTGGACAAATCAAAATCCCAAACTCTTAACATAGAAATAAACAAAGTTAGTATTCTGAAAGAAATCATGGAAAACAAACTAATAGAAATATTATATTCTCCAAATTCATCTGAACCCATGCAGGAAAATATGAACTAAATTATAAGAAAATCATAGAAATAATGAATAATTATGCTTAAAAATGGTAATGATGAAACAGCATGCCAAAGTTTCTGGGATGCAGTTAATGGAGTCTTGAGGGACAAAATAATAAATAAATACGTAAACAAAATAGAAAAGTAGAGGACTCAATAAGTGAATATGAAATTTTAAATAGAGTAAACAAATAAATCTGGAATAAGTACAAAAAGACATTGAAATTAGAATAGAAATAAATTGGAAACAAAAAATATTATATGTATGATAAAATTAAAAGTGTTTCTTTGAAAAGAATCAGAATTGATTCATCTTTAGCCAACTCAATTAAAAAGAAGAGGAAATAAAGTAAATAATAAAATAACAGAATACCAAATAAACAAGTTAAATCATAACTAGAACAAAAAGAATTATCACTAAATATTGTTCAAAATGGATGATATAAGATTTGGGTATACGAGGAAGCATAAGAATATTTTAAAATGTAATACTTTTCTCTAAAATGTACATTTTCTGGGAGCAGGTTTCTTGGGGGGACCTCTGGAGGCAGCTAGTAATCACCACAAGTGCAGTCAGGAGTTAAAGGTCCAAATCCTTTATTGTTTCCTTCAAAGTCTTGTCTCTTTTCCTGGGGCTTGGCTAGGTTTTCTTAGAGGCCTTCTGTAGTCTTGGTTCCGAGAGCTTAAACTGCCTTCTCTGGCTTGTAAATCTCCTTGACTGAATCCTGGCTGAGGCGCCTAGAGCTTCTAGTGGGCTTCTCTTCTTTGGCCTTGAGAGCTCCTCCTTATATCTGCTGTCTTAAAGGTGTGAATCTTGTGGAATTATAGTAGTACTGAGTACATATAAATTAGAAAATCTTTATCTCATCAATTGCACTGACTTGGCACTTTGTAAGAATCCTAACACAACTGAGCTCTTTTTGACTAACATTACAGGGATTGTGAAGCAGCAGAGAGACAGCCACATCACAGATGCAGATCAACAGAACAATGGCCTGTCCTAGACCACCTCCCGCTCCAAAGAGCATCCTGATACAAACCTCATGAGGTCGATGCCTTCATTAATGACTGGAACATCTGCCCCTCCTTCACCTGCCTTATTGAGGTGAAAGACAAATCAATCGGACTAACCTCCCATTTGCCCTTCCAGCATACCATTTTATTTTTCCAGTGGCTAATTGGTATATCTTATCATCTTTGGCTGATCATCAGTACCACTAGATACTAACCCCTTCACTGTAAACATGCTATTTATATTCAATAGATATAATAGTGTGTAGCTACCATTGTAATTTGTTTATTAACTGTTTGACTACATTTGTTTTGTGATTTCTCATTTATCAGGAGTCCTGGGTAATTTCCCACATAAAGCACATCATAACCATCATATTCTTCTCCTGAGAATAAGAATGAGAAATTGTTTGTGTCCATTAGACATCGCTTATGGAATAGTCATCATAATAACACCAAATGAAACTTTTAAAAACTTTGTATGCTGATATTAATTTTATGTATTAACTGTCTTTTCTGGCTACATTTTAAATTATTCACTGGTTTATTCTAAGTTCCTGAATTATTTTACAAATGAAACTATTTCATAGGAGCCTGCATATTAGTTTGGACCTCCCCCCCCAAAAAAAAAGAAAATTATAGTAAGTTTGGAATCAGGTAGGAAGAAAAATAAAATATCACCACATTTCTGAGTTACAGAATTCTCCTGCTTTCATTTAGTTTGTGAATGTTAATTTTGTAAAAATAATTCCATTAATTTTGCTGTACTAGTTTGTTTGCATGTGAGCGTGTATTTATGTGTACATATCAACACACAACAATATTAACATCTTTGGGTATTTAGATATTGGTCATTATTCTATTTTTTCCCTTCTAGATAGTGTTTTCTCTTTTTTTTAAATCAAAAGTCAACCTCTTTAAATTAGCATTAATAAAGGTATCATGTACCAATTTCAATTAAACCTCTTACATTTATTTAGTTTTCAGTATTCAAGTTATATGTTTTTTCTTCAATATATGTTGTAGGTCTCATCCTCATACTGGGTCTGTCCAAACAAGCCCATCAAGTACTCCAGTGGTAGGACGCAGGGGACCATAGCTCCCGCCAAAGAGGACCTTGGAGAGAAGTAAGTTTTATATTAAATTATGTCATTTAGGAAATGCCATTGGATTCTAAGGGGAATAAAGTTTTCTTTATACTTTTGCATTAATTTTTAAATGGTCTTTATCATCATTTACGTTTGTATTAGTATATAATTCATTTTTTTTGGCAACATATTTTCATTTACTATAGGCCACATAAATTTTTTATGTAGATCACTTTGAAAATCATTACTGCATCAAAAATGGGAAAATGAATGATATAATATTCTTAAAGAATGTGTTGAAAGGTACTTTTGCTGGTATGAATAAATTTGAATACTTGTTAGTTATAAGGAGTAATTAGTCAAATCAGTTTTCATACAACTGCAAAGCACAGTTAGCTGGTACACGACTGTGGTGATCCTTCTCAAAACTGGAATATCAGAAAAGGTAATAATATAAAAATAAAAATGCATGTTGTACTGATATTTTAATACTATCATAGTTTGGCATAAGAACCACTATTTATACACATATACATGGTATCCACTAAAAGGCATTTTTTGGAAATAGAGTATAATAATCATCTTTACTCATTTACTTAATTAAATAACTTGAGAATCTTCATTTAGTTAGTGGATGTAACTTGGAAAATATATTGAAATGCCCATATATTTATTGTTCCTGTCCCTCTATATATTTTTGTTGTTTTTAACCCCTGTCCTTGGTTCCCTTTTTATTTTGCTTTTGTTTTATTTTCCCTAGACAATGGAAACAAGGAACTAGAACCTTTTGAAGGTCTGTACATAAAGGAGGGTTTGTTTTGTGCTGAAAGCCTTTTTGGGGGGCTGTATAAGCAAAAATAAACCCAACTGCAATTGATGTTCCTTCATTGTATAAACTTTTATTAGTTTAGTAAAATTTTTTTATAGGTAATAGTCAAGTACTTTTAATTTTTACTAATACCAACAAGTTAATTTTTTTCTCTAGTAAATTTCACTTTTAATCAGTATTCCATGGTTAGAATAAGACTTTAAGCAGAGATATCAATTACAGTCTATATTTATATCTTTGACAATCTATATTTACTTCAAATGTATGTCATCAATGTTTTAATTAGTATTTTTTATATTATATCAGATATTAAATTTGGATTTAAAAATAAAACTTTAAAAGTTTTTTTATCTTAGTATATATTCTCTGCATCATTTTTCTTAATGCTCATAGAATGTTTAGCAATATAATAAATTTAATGTGAATATTTTATTAATGCTGTATTGTAACATGAAAAAAGGTGAATTTGTTAGAAATGAGGGAAATTTATTTATATAAATAGTATCATCTTGATATGATACATTTCTTGGAAAATAGAAAAATATCTCTTTCTGGATATAGAAAGACTGAAGGTTCTCTTAGTTAAGAACACTAATGAAAAAAGAAAAGCTGTGGTAGAAGAGATTAGAAAGTGCTATTAAAAGGAATAATTTTAGCATTTTCAGTTTTATCTTGATAACTTATTAAGAACTATTACAATAAGAAATAACAACATGTTGTATTGAAAATATTTTGGATACTAGTTTTTGACATTGTTGTGATTAACTGACTTTTGGTGGTTACTCTAAGTAGATACTATGGATCTGAATGTTAATATTTTTATGACTAGCATTCTGGTATGTTACTATATACACATTATTTTTTTTTAATAACTTTTTATTGACAGAACCCATGCCAGGGGAATTTTTTTACAGCATTATCCCTTGCACTCACTTCTGTTCCAATTTTTCCCCTCTCTCCCTCCACCCCTTCCCCCAGACGACAAGCAGTCCTTTACATGTTGAATAGGTTACAGTATATCCTAGATACAACATATATGTGCAGAACCGAACAGTTCTCTTGTTGCACAGGGAGAATTGGATTCAGAAGGTAAAAATAACCCGGGAAGATAAACAAAAATGCAAGCAGTTTATATTCATTTCCAGTGTTCTTTCTCTGGGTGTAGCTGCTTCTGTCCATCTTTGATCAATTAAGGCTCTCTTTATCGAAGAGATCCACTTCCATCAGAATACATCCTCAAACAGTATTGTTGTTGAAGTATATAATGATCTCCTGGTTCTGCTCATTTCACTCAGCATCAGTTCATGTAAGTCTCGCCAGTCCTCTCTGTATTCCTCCTGCTGGTCATTCCTTACAGAACAATAATATTCCATAACATTCATATACCACAACTTACTCAACCATTCTCCAATTGATGGGCATCCAAGGCCAGAGATATTCTAGAATCGATTCTAACTCGCCCTTGAGAGCCAATTGTTAAATTTTGTATGACTATTATAGCCAAGCATCACCATTTGAAAAGAGAAAGTAATTAAGAAAAATTCAATTCCTTTCTCTGTCATGAGAGCTTTTTGCTGTGTCACCATCTGTGTCAGTGTCCACCCTCATCCTCTCCCAGCTGACATCTCCAATCAGTTGCCAATTCTTTGTTCTCCCCCACCTCTCTCTTGTCTGTCACCTGGATGCTCAGGGAGCCGCTGTCCTAACTGCAGCCCTCATTCTGGACCACTGCAGGAGTGGGCTGCTCGGTCTTCCTGCCGCCAGGCTCCCCCCTCCATTCCATTCTCTGTGCCCTGAAGCTGCAATGAGATCCCCAAAGTGTCTGAGGTCAGATGTGGAGGGTGAACATGAGTCTTCTCTGTTCCAAACCTAATGTTCAGTGCTGTTTTCCCTCTATCCAGAGGCCTCTATTTGCTGTTCCACCTACTGTCCAGTAACAATAATAACTAACATCAAATAGTGATTAATGTGTGCAAAGCCCTTTTCAATTATTATCTCATTGGATGCTCACAACTATCTTGGGACGCAGTTACCCACATTTTACAACTGAGGAAACTGAAGCAAATGGCTGAAGTGACTTGCCCAGGGTCACCCCCATAGGTCGGAGGCTGGGTTTGAACTCTCTTGGCCGTCCCTTTGCTGCCCTCGCTGCTTCTGGTTGTCACTGCACAGCCTGAGGTGTGAGACCTTGTGTTTCCCCAGAAATATGCAAATGAGAGAAATATCTTTTGAAGAGAGCAGCCTTTTGTAGGTGTTAGAACTCGAATTAAAATGAAAACCTGACTAAAGTGGCTGGGGCTTGTGGAGGCAGAAAAGGAGGGTTAAGTTTGTAGCTTAGCTGTGGGTCACATGCTTAATTTCTTTATGGCTATTAACTTCTCCTCGCCTGGAGGAACTTAAGCTCATCTTCATAATCATGTGATAGATGTGGTGGGAAGGGTAAGTATATGTGAGATGAAGCAGGATCCTGGAGCAGCCAGCAAAGGGGGGAATGGGAGGGACCTTGTGCTCAGGAAGAAGCATAGAAGACTTGATCTTCCTCTCTCCTAGTGCGCGCCTGTTCTATAATAGGACACACGGGCTTTTGTGGGTGTGTAAATGCCTCCCACCTCCCGACTCTAACCCTAAATGCCTCCCGACTCTAACCCTAAATGCCTCCCGACTCTAACCTTAAATGCCTCCAGACTCTAACCCTAAATGCCGGAAAGGGAGGTGATTCTGTAGATTGAAGGAAGCCCCAGGTGTTGCAGTTAAGAGACTTTTGAGACGGGAGGAGTCACTCACTGAACATGGGCTGGTCCAACCCGCCCCAACCTCGCTGCCCGGGTCTGCCCTGCTTATGGGTTCCTGTAGTTTAGGAACTGAAGGGCCGAGAGGGACTCCGAGCTTACAGCCTTCTGGGGGCTTCGACTCCTCCCCAGGTGAGCGCACACAGAGAGGGGGAAGAATCAGTCAGGGTTATTTGTGCTGTGTAAGGAAGACATTCGTCTTGTTAACTTTCTAGAAAGCCAGAGGAAGACTCAGTAAAGTTGGCTTACTGTATTTTCTGGCTGTGGCTCCCATGGTTTCTTGTACTGAGCTTCTGATGTCTGAAAACTTTCTGGAGTTTGTGGTGATAGGGAGAGAGGCCATCACACCCAGGGAAAATCCAGAAAGGCCTTGATACAGGTGGTTCTTGAGCTGACCCTTCCAGGAGCTTAGTGGTTTCCATGAAGAATTCATTAAAAATGAGTTCTTGAAGCTGTAACTTCTTTGTCCTAAATCATGAATAGTAGGGAGTCTTGGGTGGGCGCAGTGTTGGGGATGATGCTTAGTTATTTCACTTTTCAGGTTCTCCTTCTGTGAATACAGACCAAGGTCTGACTCAGGGGCTTTCATGTGATATTTAGAAACTCATTCAGAGGAGAAGATACACTGCAATCTGGGGATGAAAAGGGCAGAAATCATTTCTGTGTTAAAAAAAAGACTGAAGTCAATTATTAAATACTGGAAGATATTCTGACTGTTAAAAGTGATGATTTATAGCTAAAGAGGAACAAAAGGAACTTATTTTAAAATATACCACTAGTGTATGTATATATATGTGTGTAAATAGCTTTCAAACGAATAAGATTTGGATAAATAAAACCTTGTGGTATAAGACTAAAATAGATTCAACTTTCTTTCTGAATGATATAAGATGATACCTCACTTGTTTGGGAACAGCTTCATATTTTGAGGAGGCAGGGAAAGATCTTTCATTTATTAAAAACTAGATAAATGAATGTCTAGGAACACAGTTTTAAGGTAGTAACCTTCCCAGGGACCAGCATGTTCCATATTTCAGTTCAATTGTAACTCTTTAACTTGGGTAAAACTTCAAAAGAAAGGAAATCATGTAAACATGTCCAGACTGAGTTATGTTTTTTGTTTTTTGTTTTTTGTTTTTTTAAGAACTATTGATTGAATAGGAAAAGTTGGAGAAGTACTTTTGGAATGGAATGTGATTTTTCATGAATCCACTGATATTCCAGGATTCCATTGATATTTGGAGGCTCTCCTGTAATTTATGACAATTAGGAAAAAAGAAATGATAGGTGAAAAAATCTGATGGCAGAGCTTGAGAAGGAGAATTGAAGGCAGCTCCAGGGGGCTTCAAGATTGCTCAGGTTCTAGCAATAAGAAGTCATCAGTAGGACAGTCAGCTGAGGGAGTCTAGAAAGTGAAAATGTGTCAGGAGCCTTTAAACTAACATTTTTCTAAAGAAGAACTGATGAATTCTTTCTAATTTCTCCACCTACTGTAACAACTGTCTGGGAGCTAGTCTGCTAAAAAGGAACAGAAAATAAGGGCTCTGAAAGAAGAGGAAGGAGTGTTCCCCACCTCCAAAGGCAAACTCTATTTCTTTACCATTTACAAAGGGCTTTTCCCTGCTAGTCATTCAAGGATAACTTGCAAAGGATGGCAAGTATCCGACAGATGTTGTGTGCACTTCATCTCAAAACCGTAAGATTATAGCGTTTAGTTTTCTATTGTTGCCATAGATGATTCTTTGAAATGAAAACAATTTCACTAGTTTGGTGCATAGTAAAGCAATGTAACCGTCTGTGTGGCTTTCGGCAAATGATTTCATCTCACTGGGACTAAGCAAAGTAAAAGGGCTAAGCGAGAAGTAGAAATTCCTTTCAACTCAAAATTGATAAACTCATTAAGTCTCTCACGATATAAAAAAAAGTTTGTGTTTTTGTTTTTTGAGGTAGAGCTGGGCCTAGGATGATAATACACTGTGTTAAAGGAATCCAAAGCTGGTTAAATAATGAGATTCAAAGGCAGATGTTAAATAATTCCAAGGCACTAGGGATACAAAGACAGAATCACATTTCCAAAGTAAAATCCTTGGACTTGATCCTGAAAGGGGTCTTATTTTATTGTAAGATGCTTTTAGAGATATAAAGTTTGAAAAATGCTTCTAAACAAAAATTATCTTGATTAGAAAGTTGAATAAGTTTAGGAACCTTTTTGTTTCTCATATACCTGAAATTTTTTGTGATCTTTCTGTGGCAAGAAATCAAATAAGTCAAATAATGAACGTTTACTTGACTGATCTAGTTGTCGATCTAGCAGTCTGTTTCACCAATCTAAAGAATGTTTAGCTTTGTAGAAACAATGTAGGTAGTTCTATCTTAAGCAAAAGACAAAAGAAATATTTTCTTTAACGTCTTTTAAAAATACTTGCTTATGTAATTCTAAAATGTGTTTTAAGAGTGTAGAACATTGGAAGGATACTTTCCCCCAAAATACTATTCTAGCACTGTATACGTAAAACAAATAGATTAATAAAGACAGGCAGGGGGACACTTAAGGCTACTTTGAGAAGTCAGTCTTCTATGCCCTACTTTAGGGGATATAAGAATTACATTTCAGTCCAGTAAACTTGCTCTTTATTTATTTATTTATATGGCTTTAAGCCTGAGCCTGAACTTAAGATATGAATTTTTATTTTATTTTTATTTTTGCTTATTTTCTACCTTCCAACTCAAATGTCAGTCATGCAGCCATTTTTATAATAAGTTTCATAAACACATCAGAGAGGGACTGATTCCTTGCATGTTAAGGTAATCCCTTAAAGGTCTCCATCTAACCAGCCTTTAATATTCATATAACTATAACAATACCTAGCCTTTGAGATAAAGTTGATTTTCCCAAAATGTGAAGGAATATTTTGAAAGTAGTCTTTGAAGTTTGAAGTCCTTTCTCTTTTGGTCTCTGACTGGCCAGAGCAGACTCTCACTTAAAAAGTATCCGGGAACATTGATGCCTTGGTTAATTAGTTTGACAAGGAAAGAGGTTTAGAATTACAGTTGTTCAGCAGTGTGCAGTACTGCAATATCACAGTGAAATTGGGAAGACAAGATTTATGTATCATGAAACTGAACAGGCTAGTTGAAAGATGAAGAGGAAAGTATGACATGTTCTTATATTTTTTTAAAATGCTGTTTGCAATGTTTATGTAGTGTGAGATGATTTGTTTAACTATGGACCAGATTATCTCAATTTTAAATCAAATAACACACTATATATACATGTTTATATATATGCATATATATTACAGAGAGAATGTGTTTGTGTCTGTTTTGTCGAGGCGCATACACATATAAAAAGAAATATATCACACCTTAATTTTCCCTCTTCTACCCTGTGGTACGAGGTACTACTAGCAAATGAGTGACACATATAGATAAACTTATCAAAGGAAGTGAAATAGCATAACATTTTTGTTTTTATTTAAGGGCAAACAAAAGATGAAATAGAATACATAGGTAGGATTTAGCAAGACTCTAATATGATATAGTATGAAGGGAACCATATTTGGTATCTCAGAAAGTTTGTCTGAATGCTCATTCTGCCACTTACCACCTATCTGACTTTGGGTAATTCATAACCTTTCTGGGCCTCAGTTTCTTTTTTGGAAAGATGAAAAAATTGTGTTAGTTGATTTCTAAGACATATAGTTATGGCCTTTCTATCTTTGTAACATTTTTCTTTGTTATTTTCTTCTACTCTCTGACATTACAAATTCATCCCTTTCTCGATCCACTGATAAGGCAAAAAAAAAAATCATGCACATTATATATGTGAAGGAAAAAAATAGGCTTCAATTTGCATTCAGAGTTCTTGATATCTGTCTGGATGTAAGGTTAATCTAGGTTCACAATTCGTACTCAGGAGGCACAGACTTAAGAGGGTAGGTATAAATTTGTTACTGCTCAGAACCCTGATTTAAACTAGACTTAAGGAAAGAGGAAATTTATAGCATAAAAGTAATACACAATCAACAAATACAATAATAAAGGCAATAAAAGAAATGAACAAGCAAAAAAAAACATATAACATACATCATCATCAGTCCAAGGAAGCACCAATACATGAATATCTGGCTGGGACAATCCCTAGCATAGCCATTCAGGGTCTCAAAGTGGGAATAATGTCCCAAACAGAGTGTATGTGACCTCCTGGGTGAGATTCTCAAAGTCCCTTTCCCACTAAGGGGTTTTTCTAGATTGAGAACAAAGAAGGTACTGTGCTAAGTATTTTCATTTAATACATGACTCGAGCTAAAGCAGCCTTCCAGGTGCGGGGTGCTCCATCTTAAGGGACCCACCACGAACAATATTTGTTCATTCCTTTAAGATGACTGCATTTACTCAGGGAAATAGCTGAGCTTTTAAGGCAAACACAGCTCAGCAATAAAGGAAACTTATAATCAGTGCACAGGGAGGGTGGCCATTCCTTTCTATGCTACCTGGCATTCTATCAGATAACTGCAAGAACATTCTCATGTTTTCAGCAAAAAGTTACATAAAAGACATTGCTGAGATTCCTTACATTGGAATTGGACAGTGTTTTTTCATCATGATTTTTTGGGGAATTGTTGTGAATTTTGTGGATTACTGTATTGATAAATATGTCCTTGAGAACTCGAATGGGCTGCCGGATGCTGGCTGGAGGCTGGGTTCTTGGAGGCCATAGTCTCATTCAGCCCTGGGACCAAATCATGGATCCTGATTTGGTCCCAGTATATCTCTCCCATTCAAATAAAATATTAAAAACTCTCTAATCTCTATCTTGCCTCAGTTTCTCTGGAATTACAGTATTATCATAGAGAGGGAGAGTAGTGGTATGTGTCTCCATTGAGGGAGAGAAGAAAGAGGCAAGTTCTCCCTCAGCCAAACCAGTTACAAGCCAAGCTGATGATTGCCTTGCCCTGGATGGGCTCCACAACAAGCCCAGGGCCGCTGATCTCAACCTTCTGACCCCCACACAAAAGAGGCTGGGATGATTGTGATCTGGAGCATCAAAAAATGATGCTTGTGGACAGTAGAATATCAGAACCCTATGGGCTACGCAATTAGGCGTAGCAGGATTAACTAGGCAATGGAAAGCAAGGGGATCATGGAGAATCCGGGTCTGAGGGTTGATCTATTTGCTGTATAGGACAATTCCTTGAGGAAAACTACATCATCTAGGTCTCCTGGATTGGACTGACTACCAGCCCTACAGCAAATCATCAGCCATTTCCCAATAGAATAGACTGATCTAATAGCTGTCTTCTTCCTCACCGGCTGTTCTCAAAGAATGAGAAGGCCAGGGGCATAGGAAACTAGTTGTGTTCCCCTGATTCTCTGAGGCCTGTGAGGGGATATATACACCATTTCCTCCCCAAACACAGGACATATGATCCAGGCTTTACACAGGGTCTTGACTCCTGAATGCATTGTTTCTAAACCCTCTTCTCCAAGATCAGGGGACTCTCCTCCTATCAATGCGTCCCCTGCCATCACTGCCTTAGTATCTTTCCCCTCCCCATTCCTGAGATGTCAGGTAGCATTTGAGTCAACCTCATTTGTGAGGATATTTCTTTTGCGTGGCAGTTTTGACTCAACCACCTTTCTTCCACAAACTTACTCTTCTGGATTCTTCTCTTCTGCATATAGATGTATTCAATCCCCCCCCCCCATCACCTCAAAGACTTCTCCTACAACTGAATGCATCAGTCTATCCATCGAATTCTTTTACTCCCACTAAGTAGGAACATGGGAATGGAAATCAGGAATTCCTTATGGGATAGCCTCCCATGAAAATCTGCCAACAAGTCGGATGCCAAAAAACGCTTTGTCCTTCAGGAACCGGAGATGTGCAGAGAAAATAGCTGTTCTCTAGGGCCTGCCCAGACACACTACTGTGTGTAGTCAGAAAGACTATCCCATAGAAAGAATCCTGAAGCCAGAAAAAAAGATTGGAAAATCAGAAAATCCATGTAGTTAACCTGGACTGATGATCATAGATGAGAAACACCTCTAAAGAAATTTCTCCAAGGAATATTCCATTCACAGTCACAATTTCCAGGCCAACTGGGCTCTAAGTTGTTCTCCAAAGTGGTCTTGTACTTTCCCACACCTATGAGCATTCACATATACTATTCCTCATGCCTGAAGGCATTCTATCTGTCCCACAAAATTCTCTTCTTCCACATCCCTTCCTCAAGGCCTTTCTTTTTTATTATTATTATTTTTTTCCCCTCAAGGCCTTTCTAAATCCTACTTAAGACTGAGGGATAGATGGGGCCATCAAGTTTACCCCTTTTCCTCTACAAGCAAAGAAAATGATGTCTGCTGAGAGATGCCAGTTGACTCTAGGCAGCTGTCAGAGGGAAAGTTCCAAAGCCAGTTGTTATGGCATTAAATCCCCTGTTCTTTCTCCTATAGCATTACTGCCTCTCCTTCACTCTTGAGTTCCTGCTAAGTATTTCTAGCAAATGACACAGATCATTGTGCTTGAATATGGCATGGATTTATTATGGAATAAATTCAGAGAGGCTTATGTTGGGACAAAGCCTGAGTCTTTAAGTGATAAGGGCATTGCACAGGCTTCTTTTGAAGCTCCAAAGGGGATAATATGGAAATGTACCATAATATCTTACAGAGTCCAGCAATAGGAAGTCCTGAATGATATGTGCATGATTCTTCTAGGGACTCAGCTGACCTAGACACAGGACATCCGCTCTCTCAGAGACAATGCAGGACCATGGACAAAGGTCAGCAACACTAGGCACTGAAACCTTCACCTTATCTTACAAATGCTCTCTGCTATGGAAATAGACCGTAGGATTCACCTAGTTTCTGCCACTATGGTAATGTTCACTGAGTCATGGATTGACATGGATTGGGTCATGACTTCTCTTCAGTGAGCCAAAGGAGAGGACCTTGTTAGTCCAATATGGTAGGACTAAAGAAGCCAGAGAGAGGAGCCCTTCTCCCAGAAGAGACAGTTTCTGAACTGATTATTTTCTGGTGGAGAAGACACCAACTTCAAGTTTTCAATGTGGACAAATGTTATATTGTTTTTATTTGGGAAAGTTGACTATAAAGGACACCTATGAGTAAGGAAAAGTCAGGCAGACTATTTGCAATTTTGATTCTTGACGCTTCCATCTGTATCCTTCCTCTGTGGGTAAATTGCCTTGTGAGTCTGTTCTTTCCTCCAAAATGTCTGTTTCTGTGCTTTACTCATAATTGTTCCCAGTTTTCCACAAAAGCCAGATTTTCCCTCACCTTGCTTGATGACATGGATCTGCACTGACATGGAAATAATCTGCACAGCTGAGACCTGGATTTATAAGTCACCTGGATACTTTCCAATATTCTTTAAATGTATTGAAGTGATTAAGGAGAAATTATTCTTTAGCTTTTTTCAAATCCCAGCTAAGTCTCACCTTCTATTAGAAGTCTTTCCTGATCCCTATTTTCTTTTGATGTGTATGCTTCCCTTTATCTGCTTTCCCCCCCCCCCCCATGTGTATAGTCTCACCTAGAAATGAGTTGGCTATTCTTTTAGTAATAACCCAGGACCATGAACAGAGGCTAGCCACACCAGCCACAGGAACTTTCACTTGTATCTTTCTTGCCAATTATCTTTGCTATGGAAACAGACTGCTGGTTATAGTGTGTGTGTGTGTGTGTGTGTGTGTGTGTATGTGTGTATGTGTGTGTGTACAGGTACATATAGGCATTAAACATATACACACATATAAGCAGAATCCAGTTTTACATATACACACACACATAAACTACACAATTTAGATAGACAATGTTAGCACATAACTCTTTGCATGCCTTCTTTTTGTTTAGACTGACCTGCCTGAGCAGGAAATGGTTTGGGTTTTTTCTTTTGTTTCTTTCTCCTTGTATCTTCAGAGCTTGGTAGTGTCACTCATCCTAAGCAATTATTGAAATGCTTGTTGATAAAATCAATTGTTCAGATATGATGCTTTGGGTTCTTTTTTATAAGCATAGAACCGAAAACATGGAGAAATGATTGAAACTAAAATTGCCATGAATAGTTCTATTTCATTTGAAGATTATAAGTAAGGTTTCTCTATTATATAGTAGGCACAAATGATAAGACAAGGAAAGGTGAAAATCTTCATATTAGATATTCCCCTCTTCTCATGAAAGCATATTATATTACTGAATGGGTATGGGGAAAACGTGAGATAGAAAGCCAGCTTAATGAGAAACAGAAAGCTTTTGAGAAGTTTTGAGAAAGCTCAGATTTTACCCTTAATTCAATTAATTTCTAACTCTCAGAAACAAAACCTCTGATTGATAAAACCAGGATGTTCTAGAACACCTGGAATGTGAGTGTCAAATTCTCCCTTACTCTAAGACAATCAGCTATTGTTGGAAGTCCTTCCCAAGGAAAAGGAAATAGAACCCTAAGTATATAGGAATGAGTGCTCAGGAGCCCAAAGGACTATGGAAATAGGGACTGTTCATCTCCTGACTCTCCTCTTCTAAGCCATTAGTCTGAGCAAGAGTCACCTGGGGTTGTCAGGGTCTCATAGTGTGAAAGTTTAATGGAAATCAATGGTTAATAGTTTTTTATTACTTTTTTCAGGCTTAGAGGACTAGCTAATGGAAAGTATAGTTGAGTTTTAAAAATTGTCACCCAATAGGTAGCTTTTTAAGACTAAGATTGATTTGGGTTTCTTTCAGTGAAAACATGATAGCAAACTATTTTGCTAGCTCTTTTCCTTTTTAAGAGAAGCTGCCTTACTAAGTTCTTCCCCATTTCACTCAGTTCTCTTAAGTTTTTATTCAGTATTCTGGAAATGAAGTACCATGATGAGTCTCTTCAGCATTAGAGCTGGGTCAGGTTCTGGTCTCCTTTTCTCTACATTGGAGCAGCAGTGCCTTAGAATGGCCTGACTCTTAGAGAAGAACACAATTATAGATCCTAGACATTGTACTGTAGATTCCAGATGGCTGGTTCTGGGGAACACTGAATCATAACACTTGGATTGTCTTTCTCATTTCCAAGTACATTATCCAGGATGGACAGGAAGCCCATAGATAGGTTTGACTATCACATATGCCTCAGGGAACACAAGGGAACATTGTGGATTGTATCTCTCCCTCCCCATCCCAACCTCAGAATTAGTTAAGTAGAAAGCCAGAGGTGAAATCCCTGTCTCAAATTCTAATAATAATAATAATGTCACCTATTATCTCTAGTCTAGAGGCCTAAACCAAAGAGCATTGTTGAATTAATATTGAACTTGTCCATGATTCAAGGTTTCCCTCCAACAATGACGATGTATGCTAACCTCTATGTCTATCCTATTGCACTCTTTCACATTTTCCTAAATGCAGTGTTGTGGAGATTCAAGGGAAGCCTTAGAACCCTTCCTCTAACTATCATCCCTCCCTTTTTCTATGTCACTAGTCATTTTGCATTCCTGTTACATGATTCCTTGCTTTCATGTCTTGTTATTAACAACAACAATGGCAAAATATCAGTATGGAAATGATAGGTTTTTGCTATTATGGGAGAGGCGCAGGGTTAATTTTTTTTATAAAAGCTTTTCTCTTTCCTAAATGAAAAGAAGGCAATAAGCCTTTTTCAAACTCCAGATTTGAAGCAGAAGCACTCTGGGCTTTCCATTCAAATGCATGATGAAAGCTAGACAATCCACTGGTGAAGCTCTTAGCTTTCCTGTGAGGGCAGGCACAGTGAACTGAGTGATTGCAGATGCTGTCTGTGTCCCTAAAGTATCTATTCCCCACCAAGTGAAGCCTCTGGAGAACACCAACATTGGCAAAGAACCCTCCCCGCTCCCCAACATGGGTCAGCTTTTCTTGTTTTATGTCTACTTATTGGCAGAGTCATTCAATATAGCAATTTCTGAGTTTTCTTCACTTAATCTTGAATGATTTTGATTTAGGGTTTGGAGCCCATGGAGGCTAGAAAAGATCTAAGGTGGTATTTGGTTCTATGGAAACAGATGCTATTTGTGGGATGGAAAGGAGCTATAAAATAGCCCTTGTGAAAACTTGCCTGCTCTCCTCTAAACAATGATCTCCCTGAAGACTCTCAATCCATGCAGAAATGAATCCCTGCAAGACTTTGTCTAGATAGAAGAGCTCTGGGACAAAATGCCCAGTCATTCTTGCTGGATTTGGCATTAAGAAGGCCTGAAATGTTCTCTGTGGCTTTGAGTTCTTCCCCTCCTTCAGCTCACTTGTATGTCAGGACCTTTCTGCCCTCATCATTCTTTCATTTCAAACATGGATCTTGTTACTTAAAGACAAGGAAAGAAAAGCATCAGGCTGGATGAAGTCTCAGGGTGGTACCTCTGGCCTCATGACAGAGGCAAGGTGGATCTTGGCAGGGACCTAGGAGCAGCCTATGGGAAAGGTGAGGGGTGAGCCAAGGGCAGAACTGCCTCCTGCTCTGGTTCCTGAAGAATGTCAGGGCCTGAAGGCAAGAGTCTAATAAGGTGTTGGCTGGGAAGATATACAAAGACCAGGAAAATCAATGAGAACTTCTTGAGGAGTAGACGTCACTCGTCCACAGGTCTAAGAGGACTTGGACATCACAAGGGGAAAATCAAACCTAGTGGGTACACAGTCCAGCCACATGGTCCTCTTCATTTCTGCCTTTCCATGGGTCTTTGTTTTGACCCCAATTCCACAGAATCTTCCCCCCAGATTGATTCCTTTTGTTTCTGCCTAGATTAAAAAGGCCATTCTTTGTCTCATTTCCTTCTTGTCTAGCCTCAAACAGTGAATTGGCCTGAGCTCAAAAAGGCCAAGCTCTCTCACTGTACCAGGGCCATTTTTATTCTTCCCAATCTATATCTGGCCACTGGACCAAATGGTTCTGGAGGGGAAGGTGAGGCAGAAGACCTTGCATGGCCCTCCGTCACATAAATCCAATTCACTTGCATGTCAGGCATCATCTCCCTGATGCCACGGAACTCTCCTTGAATGAAGGACAAAGAGCAAGCTTTACAGGAAATGGAACTGGAGCAAGACGGGGAGAGCATCCATAGCCATACTCATACATACATTATTTCTTCACAGATGTTACTGAAGGTAGCTAGAGTAGCTTTCTGCATTGATACATTGATAATTCATATCATTTGTTCTGGCCCAAAGAAAAGGGGGAAGGGGATTAAGCCAAGATTGGCCATGTCCCCACTCTATGCTGATGGACCCTAGGAAAAAAGGCTCAGTTAGTTTGGTGGCCCTTTTCCTCCTAAGACCATTCCCATGGTGGTGAATACTACTGTTTATTGTCTTTCTTCTTTGTTTCTTATCCCCTAAGCCTTTGTCTGCTCCTGGTGGAGAAAAATCCAGCTTGGGATGTACTTGCTTCTCTCTCCTGCCTCTAAGTCATCTATGAGGAAGGGAATCCCTCCCAGAGAAAAGGTAACAAAATAAATCTTCATAGGGAATGCTTTCACACGTTTTTCCTATCCCCTCTGATCCTTTACTCCAGCCCTGTCCAGGAAGACAGAAACACACCTACTTTCTTGGTTTACCCGGTAATTCCCAATCACCAGGTGTTAAGCTCAAAAGAGGAAATATGATAAAAAGAACCCTGGGCTCTATACTGGCTAAGCTGGATGTTTCAGGGAATCCATGGAGAACCTGATGGTTGTTCACAAGAAAAACTTTGACATAGCAGAGAAGGCGCTTTGGTGGAAGGAGAATCTGAGACTCTAAACTGATAGGATTTTGGGGATGAGGGCAAGGGTGGAGTCAAGGAGATGGCTTTGGCTGGATCCCCAGTGGGAGGTGAACCCAGGAGAGGGTGGGCCCCTGAGTGTTCCCCAAGCTGGTGTGCCCCCCAGCAGCTCACAGATGTGTGGGTTGCACTGTTGGGTTTGTGAAGCCCTTGCTTTGAGACTCCAGGAGGGACCCAGTTTGCCATAGCATCATTGGCTGCTGCTGTTCCTAGTGTTCTGATGGGCTGGAAGCCGGGAATCCCACCTGTGGGCCTCCTCCCTGCAGGAGCGGGAGAAGTGATTCTGCTCACAGGCTGCTGGGGGGCCCCAATGCCAAGGATAAATTAGGTGTGATTGCAGAAGAGAAGCTTTAGGTTGAGGAGGATAGGAAAGGCTTCTTGCAGGAGGTCGGACTTCCCTGCGACTTGAAGGAGTCAGAGAAACAGAGGGGGATATGGGAGGGAGGGCATTCTGGCCCCGGGACACAGCTACTACAGAAGGCCAGGAGCCTGGAGGCAGAGTGTGATGTACCAGGAACAGCAAGGGCCCATTTTCACTGCATCAGAGAATTACGGAGGAGGTTGGGGGGAAGAAGGCTGAGATAAGACTGAAAAGTGAGAGAAGAGCTATGTCATAAGGAGCTTTAAAGGCCAAAGAGACCCCCTCCACCCCACCCCCAGGAACAAAGTTGTAGTTTTCCAGCTCTATGTTATTAAACAATACTGGGAACTTTTTGTAAACCGAACGAGGTGGTCTTCTGGACATAAAGCCCAAGTCCAGGGGGTCTTGCAGAGCAGGGCAAGCGTTTCCCACCCACCGTCCATGGCTCAGCTCAAACCAGTCCCCGTTTCCTTCTGAAGGAAGATAAAGATACTGGCAAATGCGGCAGAGCGCCTGGCCATGCGACTTGATAGTCCCGCCTGTCATTTTGCTGCTAAGCCCGAGCAAAGAGCCTTTTGTTGAGCCCGGACTCGGGAAGACTAGAATGCAGATCCGACCTCTGTGGTGATCCTGAGCGAGTCACTTTTGCTGTTTGCCTCAGTCTCCTCATGTGGAAAATGGGAATAATAAAAAGCAAGTACCTCCTAGGGTGGTCGTGAGGATCAGAAGAGCCAGTATTTATAAGGCACTGGCGCAGTGTCTGGCCCTTAGTGAGGGGGATCCTTATCGGATATTTTCTCCTGAAGGGAACAGTCTGTGCGGCTGATTGAACAGGGCGGTGGGAGGCTCAGAGCTGAGGTTCAGAAAGGTCAGAGGTGACCTGGGGAGGAGGGAGACTTCAGAGAGACAGACCACTGCGGCCCCTCCCCCCCCCCAGCAGGTGTAATAACAGCCCAGGTAGGAGAGGAAGGGGGGGGGCAGGGTCAGAGTCAGACGAGAGAGGGCAGAGGGCAGAGAGCGCCCTTGGGACCTCAGGGGCGCCGGGAACGGGGAGAGGAGCCCGGCGTTAGTGAGCTGAAGGAGGAGAGTGGGACCCGACAACTGACAAGGGAAGGAAGGTAGGTGGGGGAGGGAGACGTTCTTCCCCCATGGTGCTAGAACAGGCAGGGGCCGGGGGGTGGGGGCGGGGGCAGACAAAGAGAGGCTGGAGGAGGACAGGAGTGGTCGCAGAGGAAGCGGAGGCTTGCTGTTCCCCATCCGCTCGCTCTGCCTGAGTCCTGCAAGGAGCCCGGCTCTCCCCTGCCCGGGGCCCCTCTGCACGTGCCGTCAGCATCCAGAGAGAGAGTGACTGAGACTGAATGTGGATCAAAGCAGGGCATTTTCACCTTAAAAAGAGCTGAGTTCTAGTCCTGCTGCTACCTCGCTCTCTGTGTGACTTGTTTCCCTCGGTTCCTTCCGCTGTCCCACGAGTTTCTGGCTGAGGATCGGGAGGAGTTCTCTCCCAGGCTGGGGGGAGGGGGCGGGGACAGCCCAGAGTCCCACCGCCTTCCCCACGACTTCCTTCTAGCCCCCAACCCCTGTCTCTCTTCCCAGAAATCGTGAAGAGTCTTTTAAAGACGGTTATAGTGTTTGTATTTGGACCCTGCGCTTACTACAGGGCGGCACACAGTGAGTCCCCAATCAATGCTTATTTCTTTTCCCTCTTTTCCCCATCACTGCCTGCTTCCCCCCAACCGTCCCTCAGCCTCTTTCCAGGTCAGCTTTTCTTTGCCCTGCCAGGGAAAGGGGGCGGTACCAGCCTGTGTGCAGGAAGGGGGAAGCTGCAGAGATAGGGGAGGGGTGTGTATGTGTGTGTGTGTGTGTGTGTGTGTGTGTGTGTGTGTGTGTGTGTATACACGCTCTCACACACTTTTCTCAGCACTTTCTCTGCCTTCTACCTGTGTCTGTAACCACTTCCAACCGGTCTGGTCATTTTTGCCTCCCACCCAATATCCCCAGTGTCCCTGCCCCATGCCGTCCCTCTGACTCTGAGTCTGAAGCTCTCCCTGTCTCCCCAGGCTCTGCGCCTCTCAGTCCCGGGGAATTCCTCTCTCCTCCCTGCCGGAGGAAAGGTTTAGCTTGTAGTCAGAGACCTGAATGCAGATCCCGCCCCAGACACTCACTATGCTGGGCTTTGGAGCAGAAGCTTTCGCTCTCTCTGTCTCTTATCCCTAGAGGATTGCCTTTAATGCCCCGGAAAGATCTCGGAGCTCTTTGAGTCCTGCTGTTACTGTTGTTCGATGACTCTGTGGTCCCATAGGTCTCTGTCCCTGGGATTTGCTTGGCAAAGATACTGGAGTGGATTGCCATTTCCTTCTCCCGTGGCAGGGGATTAAGGATGCCCAAAGCGCCCAGAGTAGTCAGCCAGCTACAAAGTTTCTGGGGCTGGATTTAAACTCAAGGTTTTACACGGTGACATCTAGTATTAGATCTATTATCACGGGCCTATTAGATCTATAGATCTATTATTAGATAATCTAGATTAGATCTATAGATCTCTTATAATCTATTATTATTATAATTAGTATTTCTATAATGCTTCGACTTTTGCAGAGCACTTTCCCAATTGTTCTTATCCTCTCAACCAAATGACTAAGAAAAGAGTATGATTCAAGGTGTAACACTATCAAGGTACCCGAAACACTTTGGCCAGCCCTCACACCAGAGATGCTCATTCTCCTTAGATACCCTTGGGATCCACCTGGCACTCAACTCTCCCCTGAGACTCCAAGAAGGTAGATCACCCTCATTGGCTCTCTCTCCTACTCTCCACAGCAGTTCTCCCAAACCTTCTCACCCCTCCTCAACCCTTTCATTACTTCCCTCCCTCAACTAAGAACTTTATACCTCACTTTTATAGAAAAATAAGTTAAGGGCATCCTCCATGAGCTCCCTCTTCTCTCCTGTTCCCCATCTCCCATACCTTTTACCCACCGTTGTGACCAGGGCCTCCTATATAGAATGTCATGGACCAGGATAGAGGTGCCACTTGTCAGATGGAGCAGATTCAGGTTCTTATGATAAAGATTGGGATAAAGATTAACTTTTCAGGCCAGCTTAGAGTCACACATAGTCAAATAACAATATTCTGTAGGGACTTGGGGCAGACAAGGAAAGCATTTTAGAGGGAAGGGAGGAGTAGAGAAAAAGGAAATCAGCCAAGGGAGAAAAGAAAAACATATAGAATATAAGTGGTAAGATTTATTCTCAAGATAAGAGATTCCCCATTGAAGGACAGAGATGAAAGGAAAAAAGACAAAGTACATTTAGAATTGTAGAAGCTATTCTTTTATTTATTATTTATTTTAAAAACCATAATTATTTAACATGTCCATAAAGAATTCTCTCTTCATAATCCACTTCAAATAATTTCGCAAATATGTACAAGTTCATGCATGGAGTACTTCCAGGGGCAGAAGACAGTGCAGATCATTATTTCCTGAAGTCTTCAGACTTAGACTCTCTCACGGAGGGATCTGTCTCTTGCTCCCTTATTCTCTCAGTACCAGTCAGTCCCACCAGGAGGATTACAGGCCTCTAAGGTCACATCGCCCCAGGAAGGAGGACTGGTCTGGACAGCCGCTTAACTTAGCAGACGAGCCAGCACCGACGGAGTGGTTTTTGTAACCACATATCAAAGTATTTCAAATTGCCTGTGCTCTCTTGATAAATTTTTAACATATGGTTCATTTTTATAACTTTTAAAATCTTTGATCCATTTTCTATCAGAAGAAATTGGTGATATTCTGCTATTTATGAGATTATCCCCGGTTTTTCTTTCTGCCATTTGTTACATCAGTTCAGACTCATTAAATATCATTCTCTACATCCTTAGAGGATTGGACTAAAACCCTGGATTCTGATTGCTGACCTCTGTGACCACAGATGCTCCCAAACAGACCTGGGAAAAAATAGACTTTATTGATATGGGTGGCACAAGGCAAAGCCTTTTAGTGAGCACCAGTATCATTGGAACACCAATTCATTCAACACTCTTTGGACTTCAGTAGAGTTCCTTGTTAGTTCTTTTGGCGCTCTTAAACAGAACACTTTTCTTTTTTAAAATAATAGCTTTAAATATAATTTTAAAGAATGGCTTCTTATTTTCAAAACATATGCAAAGAGTTTAATATGTAAAGTGAAGTGAGCAGAATCAGGAAAATACTGCGCACAGTATTGCTGATTGTATGATGATCAACTATGAGTAACTCTGCTCTTTTCAGCAACAAAATGATCTAAGACAAGTACAAAGAACTAATGAATGAAAATGCTATCCATGTTAGTTAATATAGAGATGATGGATTCAGAGATAAATAGTATGACACCTGATGGCCAGATGATAGATAAGACTATTTCTAGGGATCACTGTCATCTCATGGAACTGAGCTTCATAGACTTAAACCAACTCTAGTGGTCAAGTTCAGAGGGACCTTAGAGTCTAGATCTGGAGTCCTCAAACTATGGCCCGTGGGCAGATGCGGCAGCATTCTCCCCCTCACCTCACCGAGGGCTATGAAGTTTCTTTATTTAAAAGCCCACAAAACACAGAGTTTTCGTTTTTACTATAGTCCAGCCCTCCAACACTCTGAGGCACAGTGAACTGGCCCCTTATTTAAAAAGTTTGAGGACCCCTGGTAGACCCCTTCCCTTCTCCTCCCCTACTTCTTACTGGTGAGAAAACTGAAGCCCAAGGTCCCACAGCTACAACACCCATGCCTTCCTCACTCCCAAACCCAGCTCTCTCTCCACTAGGCCATACTGCCCTCATGTGATTCCTACCCCAAGCATAAAAACCCATGAGAAACTACCAGAAACACACATATAAACAAACCAACAACTTTATTTATAAAAAATCCTAGAAAAAGAAAAATAATCAACTTTGAATCCAAGTGTGAAGGAAGTCCCATTAAAATGAATTTCTCTTCCTACTCAACCCTCCCCCCAACAAAAGCCAAACAAATTGCGTTAGAATCCTTAATACTTTTAACTGAAACAGGAGAATCACCCACTGCCCTTTTCTCCAGAGCTCCTGAGATAATAAGAGATGCCCAGGTCAGAAGGCTCCTAACCCCTACCTGACTTGCAGCTGTGAGATACCTGCTCAGAGCATTTACAGCCAGGCCCCTCCACTCCACTTCTCTTGGAGGCAATTAAAATACTGCAACGTGCAATGTCTAAAGGGGTGCATCTGGCTGCTAAAACAGAAATTATAATATTAATAGCACTTATGTCTAAAGGCATCCTCCTGGTAGGAGGCAGCCCCATTCCACCCAGTCCCAGTTATTGAAAGTGCTTCAGGGGCAGCTAGGTGGTGCAGTGGCTTGAGCACCAGCCCCCAAGGCAGGAAGACCTGAGTTCAAATTTAGTCTAAGGCACTTAACAATTCCTAGCAGTGTGACCCTAGGCAAGTCATTTAGCCCCAATTACCTAAGCAAAAAAAGAAAGAAAGAAAAAGAAAACAAAGGAAGAAAGTGCTCCAGATGATATGCAAATTGAAACTAAGAACACACAATCAATGTAACAACCAAAAAAAAAAAAAAAACCATATTCCCCCAGTCTCTTCTTGGGAGTCACTGAATGGGGACCACTTCAGAGCAGGGCTGCTCACCATCTTCACAAACAAAGAATTCTGGGCCTGGACCAGAGGTGGTGATCTGGCTCCAGGCAACAAATATACCAAGCCCAGGGGCAGGAAGGAGAATCACTTTGCTCTGGTCTCCGGAGTCAGGGTTTCTGTTGGGGGAGCAGGGGAAAGCCCAATAAAGAACCCCACCCCCCACAGCCTTCAGGAAGGCAGAGGAAGCTGCTGAAGATGAGGGCCAAACTGGATAGAAAGCCTCCAGGAAGCTGGCTGTCTCTGGGGCCTCTGGCAACCAGAGAGGTTGGGGGAGGTTGCATACTCAGGGAGGAATGGAGTCTTTCCTTGCCTGTTGAGGATACCCAGGCAGTGAGTTAGTCATCCCTGCTCAAAAGGGGAAACAAAAGCAAAAATCCAACACAAATCTCTTAATAGAGAAATGCAGATGGGTCCTACAAGAGGCTCCTGGAGAAATCCTGATAAGGGCCAAAAGGGCTTGGCAGGGAAGAGCAGGCAGAAGGAAGGGTCCAGATGAAGGTCTTGAAGGCTGGGGAGTGGCCAGGGGATTTGGAGGTATTCTAGGCCAGGTGAGAGGGGAATTTTAGGCAGGATCGGGGTAAGGGTGTACCTGCTCACTGGATAGTGCAACACTTGCACCCACAGGCCTCCCACTGCTCAGTATTAGGGAGACTCTTGCGCTCCTTCCCAGCTCGGATCCTATGAATTTCACGAACCAGCTGATGGAAGGCTTGCTCCACACCTTGTCCAGTCTTGGCTGATGCCTCCACATAAGGGACCCCTAAACTCCTGGCCATCTCCTGGCCCCGTGTGGGGTCCACCAGCCTGTCGGTCACGTCTACTTTGTTGGCCACCAACACCACGGGCACAGGGGCGGTGCCCTTGAAGCTCTGCAGACGGTCCCAGATGACATTCACATTCTCAAAAGAGTGAGGGTCATTCACTGCATAGACCAAGAGGAAGCCCTCTCCCCAGAGCATGGAATGGTCCCTCAGAGGGTAATACTCTTCATTGCCTGTGGTATCCACTATGCGCAGCTGGCACGGCTTTTTGTCCACCACTGTGTGCTTATGGTAGAAATCTTGGATGGTGGGGTCATATCTGGCCATAAAACTATTCTCAGCAAACTGCATGATCAGTGCACTCTTGCCCACACAAGAGATGCCCATCACTGCCAACCTATACATCTTGGTTCTGCGTCTGTCTGGATCACCTATGGAGGTATGGACATAAGAAGCCATGAGAATTGGGAGGGGCTCAAATAGTCTCTAGTCACTTTCCAGGCTGCAAGGAAGGGCTGCAAGAAGTCAGCCCATTTCACAGGAAGTCACCTCTCGGGAGCAAGACTTTCCTCCAGCCTTCAACCTCAGTGGGCTTCTTTGCCAATGCTCTTCCCCGCCCCCTTTCAGCTCTCTGGGGCCCAGCCAAACAAGGCTATACCCTCCCCCTCCCCCCAGGGACAGAGGTTCAGATAGTGGAAATCTCTGAATCCCCCTGGCTCTTCTGACCTATTCCAAACCCATTAGAGCACGCGGGCTCCAAGCCCTCCCATTCTGTCCGGCTTCTCCAAGACACTCTCTTTTTCACTGGCGCCCTTCTCAAACCCCCGACCAGAAGACCCCAAGGCCAATTCCGAAGGCTGTAGGAGGGCACAGAAGAGTGCTAACCATTTCTAGAGGCCATGCTCCTCCACAGTAATGCAGCCCAAAGGGGTTCAGTTTGGGCGGCTGCCCGGTCTGCAGCTCTTGCATCGAAGGGGCCGAGAGTCTCTGGCCGGCTCGACTGCAAACTGGGCTCCCCCATCTGAACCTGCAATGATACAACCTGAAGTGTATGGGCTCAGGCAGCTAAGATAGGGTCAGGGGAGGCGAGCCCAGCGGCACTGCCCGCACTAATCCGGCCCTATAAGGAACCGAGCTCGGTCAATGCCTCCCGCATTGATGCAGTCCAAGATGGCACTAACTTGGGGTCTACTTGCCTCCCACCCCATTGCTGTTAAATGAGAGCTGGCCTCTACATACCGTTTCGGAGCTGTAAAAATACCCCGTCAGTCCGCATTCAGATGTAGTGTTTAAGGGTGGAACTCCTCAGAAGCAGAGAAGTAGAGACCCCCTTCCTGCGTACTATAGGGGCTTCTGGGAACCCCAGGTCTCCAGGGGGATTTGAAGAGCCCCGCCCCTAAGCAACAAAGGCTCCCCGGAACCACACCCCCACTCCTTTGGGATGTGAGGGACTTCCTTCTTTTTGGAAGCTCCACCCCAAAAGCATTTGGGGAGCCCCACCCCTCAATATAAGCGCCTCAGGGAACTCTTAGTCTACCCTTGCTTTGAGCATCTCGTGTGGCCTTGTTTTGGGAGTGCAGGAAACCCCACCCTGGGGAGTTTGGGGAAACCCTACCTACACAGGGTCCCAGTGGTCCCAGCCCCACAATGTAGCCTGGGGCCAGGGTAGTTCTGCCCCTGGGATTCTGAGGTAAGGATGAAGGTCCAAGAGCCAGTGCTTCTGCACCAAAAGATAGTGCGTGCTAAAGTCCTCCGTCCTGGAGGCCCAAGGGGAAAAAGCAGCCTTTGTCACCCTGGCTTTCTTTTGCCTAATCCGCACTTCACACCCTTAATCACCCCATTCTTATCCCCAGAATTCCTCATTGTCTCTGTGCTTCTGTTTCCACCTCCAAATTTCATTCTTCCATCCATCCTTCACCACAATGACTCTGGGCCACTTCGCCTTTTCCTTGCACCTATGGGCCACCTCCGAGTCCGCAGTCCCTCCTCATTTTCAACTTCTCTGTTTTCCGATCTCCTTAAGGTTCAGGCAGACTTGTTTCACTTTATTTTCCTGGTCCGTGACAAACCTCTTTGGGTGGATTGTTCCTTGGAACTCCTGGACAAGACAGGACCTGGACCCGTCAGTTGTCTCTCCAAATGAACACTCATCTTTGCTATCTTTTTTTTTTTATTATAACTTTTTATTGACAGTGCATATGCCTGGGTAATTTTTTACAGCATTATCCCTTGCACTCACTTCTGTTCCCATTCTTCCCTTCCCTCCCTCCACCCCCTCTCCTAGATGGCAAGCAGTCCTATACATGTTAAATAGGTCACAGTATATCCTAGATACAATATGTGTGCAGAACCGAACAGTTCTCTTGTTGCACAGGGAGAATTGGCTTCAGAAGTTAAAAACAACCTGGGAAGAAAAACAAAAATGTAAAAAGTTCATACTCATTTCCCAGTGTTCCTTCTATGGGTGTAGCTGAGTCTGTTCATCTTTGATCAATTGGAACTGAGTTAGATCTTCTCTTTGTCGAAGAAATCCACTTCCATCAGAATACATCTTCAGACAGTATTGTCGAAGTATATAATGATTTCCTGGTCCTGCTCATTTCACTCAGCATCAGTTCATGTAAGTCTCGCCATTCCTCTCTGGAATCATCCTGCTGGTCATTTCTTACAGAACCATAATATTCCCTAACATTCATATACCGCAATTTACTCAGCCATTTTCCTATTGATGGGCATCCATTCATCTTCCAGTTTGTAGCCATTTCAAACAGGGCTGCCACAAACATTTTGACACATACAGGTCCCTTTCCTTTCTTTAGAGCATAATTCCAGCTTGCTCTCCAGAATGGTTGGATTCGTTCACAACTCCACCAACAATGCATCAGTGTCCCAGTTTTCCCGCATCCCCTCCAACATTCATCATTATTTTTTCCTGTCATCTTAGCCAATCTGACAGGTGTGTAGTGGTATCTCAGAGTTGTCTTAATTTGCATTTCTCTGATCAATAATGATTTGGAACACTCTTTCATATGAGTGGTAATAGTTTCAATCTCATCCTCTGAAAATTGTCTGTTCATATCCTTTGACCATTTATCAATTGGAGAATGGCTTGATTTCTTATAAATTAGAGTCAATTCTCGATGTATTTTGGAAATCAGGCCTTTATCAGAATCTTTAACTGCAAAAAAGTTTTCCCAGTTTGTTGCTTCCCTTCTAATCTTGTTTGCATTAGTTTTGTTTGTACAAAGGCTTTTTAATTTGATATAATGAAAATTTTCTATTTTGTGTTCAATAATCATCTCAAGTTCTTCTTTGGTCACAAATTTCTTCCTCCTCCGCAGGTCTGAGAGGTAAACTATCCTATGTTCCTGTAATTTATTTATAATCTTGTTCTTTATGCCTAGGTCATGCACCCATTTTGATCTTTTCTTGGTATATGGTGTTAAGTGTGGGTCCATACCTAGTTTCTGCCATCCTAATTTCCAGTTTCCCAGCAGTTTTTGTGAAATAATGAATTCTTATCCCAAAAGTTGGGATCTTTGGGTTTGTCAAACACTAGATTGCTATAGTTATTAACTATTTTGTCTTGTGACCCTAACCTATTCCACTGATCAACTAATCTATTTCTTAGCCAATACCAAATGGTTTTGGTGACCACTGCTTTATAATATAGTTTTAGATCAGGTACAGCTAGGCCGCCTTCATTTGATTATTTTTCATTAATTCCCTTGAAATTCTCGACCTTTTGTTCTTTCAGATGAATTTTGTTGTTATTTTTTTCTAGGTCATTAAAATAGCTTCTTGGAAGTCTGATTGGTATAGCACTAAATAAATAGATTAGTTTAGGGAGTATTGTCATCTTTATTATATTTGCTCGGCCTATCCAAGTTTGCTTTCTTTTTTAAATCATGTATATCACCTATCCATAAAGGAGGACACTGCTCAGCAGTGGATGAAACACATGTCGGCAGCTATGGCCAGCCCAGCATGACTAGCTCTCCCTGTCTTTAAAATGCTGTTCTGCACTAACTTCAGAACTGTCACCCTTTCTCCTGTCAGTCTCTTGACAGCCTGAAGAAGCAGAACCCATCTCTGTAGCACATCAGCACAAGATAGCAAGGGGAGATCTAATCCCACAGCTTCCTTGAAAGTTGGACTTCCATCTCAAATGGCCATGATAATTACTATCACAAACTCAGTGCCTCTCTTAGATCTCTGAAAGACAAAGTAGGTGTTCTCTGTGGTCTGGTCGACCAGAGACTTTGGTGTGGACTCTTCTACTCTGGGTTGGAGAGGTGAGGGGGAGCTAGTCTCATAGTCAGAAAAAAAAATGGCTAGAAAAGAAGAAAAGTTGGTAGTTCATCTGAAGTGGAGAAACAGGAGTAAAACCAGGGTTCTGTAGAAGGTACTACAAAGACCAGGGAAAAGAATACAGGTGGGACCAGGAATCTAGACCTCACAGTGCTAGGAGGATTCTTAAGAATCCCAGGGGAATCTCCATAAAAGAGAAGTTACTGGACAGATAAAATGGATGAATTGTGTCTCCTGATGCATCCCCAACTTATCTAAATGTCTGGAAACTATATCTCCATTTCCCTCTTGTGGCACCTAACTAATGACCTCATTATCAAGCACACTATGAAAATTGTATTACTTCAAAGGAATGGAGACAAATCTGGTGAATCAGAGTCCAATTCCGGTCCAGGAAACAGCAACTGTCCCAATATACCTCAGTTCTCTTGGTACTGTCATGGAGAGGGAGAGTAGTGGTATGTGTCACCATTGTGGGAGAGAAGAAAGAGGCAAGTTCCCTCAGCCAAACCAGTTATAAGCCAAGCTGATGAGATTGCCTTGCCCTGGATGAGCTCCACAACAAGCCCAGGGCAACTGATCTCAACCTCTGACCCCCACACAAAAGAGGCTGGGATGATTGTGATCTGGAGCATCAAAGAATGATGCTTGTGGACAGTAGAATATCAGAACCCTATGGGCTACACAATCAGGTTTAGAAGGCTTAAATAGGTGATCGAAAGCAACAGGATCATGGAGAATCTGGGTCTGAGGGTTGATCAATTTGTGTTATAGGACAATTCCTTAAGGAAAACTATATCATCTAGGTCTCCTGGATTGAACTATCAGTCCCTTGGCAAATCATTAGCTACTTCCCACCAGAGCAGGCTAATCTAACAGCTGTCTTCTTCTTCACCTGCTAGTCTCAAAGAATGAGAAGGCCAGGGGCAAAGGAAACTAGGTGTGTTCCACTGATTCTTTGAGGCCAGTGATACATACACCATTTCCTCCCCAAACACAAGACATATGAACCAAGTTTTACCCAGTGTTTTTTTTTAGCCCAAAAGATAACCTAATCTTTTATTCAGTGCATTTACTTCCATTTCACAGAATTGATTTTAAGAAGTTGTTTTTCTCAGTCAAGCAGTTGGCTTTTTTCTCCTAATTTTCATAAGTCTTCTGCATAGCCATATAAAAGAGAAGATTTTATATTTGACCCTCTAGGTAACAGGGAGCCACTGGAGTTTGTTGAGTAGGGAAAGTAATATAATCTAACCTGCCTTCCATTTTCATTAGTTGCATTTGCCTTGCTAATTTACACAATTTATTTCTTTGAAATACATAATAAAGTTATCAGTCTTTCTATTTTTCTTCCCCCCCCTTAGAGATCGCTACCATTAGATACAAATATGTATGGAAAGTCATTCTGTATATATATTTATTAGTTTTTTTTAAATAATTTTTTTATTTCCAAAACATATGCAAAAATGATTTTCCAATACTGACCTTTGAAAAGTTTGTTTTCACAGTGTTTTGACTCCTGAACACACTCTTTCTAAATCTTCTTCTTCAAGATCAAGTGACCCTCTTCCTATCAAAGCACTCTCTGCCACCACTGCTTTAATTTCTTTCCCCTCCCCTCTCTTGAGATATCAGGTAGCCTTTGGGTCAATCTCATTTGCTTGTGAGGATATTAATTTTGAGCAACAGTTTTGTCCTCAACCACCTTTCTTCCAAAAACTTGCTCTTCTGGATTCTTCTCTTCTGCATATAGACATATTCAATTGGCCCCCTCCCCGCCAAAGACCTACCAACTGAATGCATCAGTCTATCCATCCAATTCTTTTCCTCCCACTAAGTAGGAACATGGGAATGGAGTGAATTCAGGAATTCCTTATGGGATAGCCTCCCATGAAAATCCTCCAACAAGTCGGATGCCAAAAAACACTTTGTCCTTCAGGAATCTGAGAGGTACAGAGAAAATAGCTGTTCTCTAGGGCCTGCCCAGACACACTACTGTGTATAGTCAGAAAGACTATCCCATAGAAAGAATCCTGAAGCCAGAAAAAAAGATTGGAAAATCAGAAAATCCATGTAGTTAACCTGGACTGATGACCATAAATGAGAAACACCTCTAAAGAAATTTCGCCATGGAATATTCCATTCACATTCATATACTCCCCTTTTGGGCCCAAATTGGCTCTAAGTTATTCTCCAAAGTGGTCTTGTACTTTCCCACACCTATGAGCATTCACATATACTATTCCTCATGCCTGACGGCACTTTATCTGTCCCACAAAATTATCTTCTACCACATCCCTTCATCAAGGCCTTTCTAAATCCTACTTAAGACTGAAAGATAGATGGGGCCAATAAATTTACCCTTTTTTCTTTGCAAGCAAAGAAAATGATGTCTGCTAAGGCTGAACCACTGAGATCCTAGGTGACTCTAGGCAGCTGTCAGAGGGAGAATTCCAAAGCCATTGTTATGGCATTAAATCCATTGTTTTTTCTCTATATCATTACTGCCTCTCCTTCACTCTTGAGTTTCTGCTAAGTATTTCTAGCAAATGGCACGGGTCATTGTGCTTGAATATGGCATGGATGTATTATGGAATGAAGTCAGAAGACTGATATTAAAGCTTCTTTTGAAGCTCCAAAGGGGATAATATGGAAATGTACCAGGATATCTGACAGAGCCCATCAACAGGAAGTCCTGAATGACATATGCATGAGTCTTCTAGGGACTCAGCTGACCTAGACACAGGGCATCCACTCTTTTAGAGATAATGCAGGACCATGGACAAAGGTCAGCAATACTAGGCACTGAAACCTTCACCTTATCTTACAAATGTTCTCTGCTATGGAAGTAGACTGTAGGATTCACCTACTTTCTGCCACTACAGTAATGTTCACTGAGTCATGGATTGACATGCATTGGGTCATGACTTCTCTTCAATAAGCCAAAGGAGAGGACCTTCTTAGTCCAATATGGTAGGACTAAAGAAGCGAGAGAGAGGAGCCTTTCTCCCAGAAGAGACAGTTTCTGAACTGATTATTTTCTGGTGGAGAAGACACCAATTTCAAGTTTTCAATGTGGATAACTGTTGTATTGTTTTTATTTGGGAAAGCTGAGTATAAAACACACCTATGGGCAAGGAAAAGTCAGGTAGACCACTTGGAATTTGATTCTTGGCTCTCCCATAGGTATGCTTCGTCTGTGATTAAAATCCCCGGTGAGTCTGTTCTTCTCTTCAAAATTTCTGTTTCTGTGTATACCTCATAATTGTTGCCAGTTTTTCAGAAGACTCAGATTTCCCCTCACCCTTGTTTGATGACGGGATCTGCACTGACATAGAAATAATCTGCGCAGCTGAGACCTGGATTTATAAGTTACCTGAATACTTTCCAATATCCTCTAAGTGTATTGAAGTGATTAAGGACAAATTATTCTCTAGCTTTTTTCAAATCCCAGCTAAACTCATCTTCTACCAGAAGTCTTTCCTAATCCCTATTCTCCTTTGAGAATATGCTTCCCTCCATCTCTTTTTGTCCATGTCTAAAATCTTACCTAGAAATGAGATGGCTTTTTTAGAATAACCCAGAACCATGGACAGAGGCTAGCCACACCAGCCACAATGATTTTCACTTGTACTTGCCAATTATCTTTGCTATGGAAACAGACTGCTGGTTATATCTATTGTCTCTCTCTGTGTGTGTGTGTGTGTGTGTGTGTGTGTGCACGCGCGTACATGTACTGATGCCTATAGACATTATACATATACATAATTATAGGCCAATCTGTAAAGCAATTTGGAACTCTAAAATGTCACTGCTCTGTGAGTATTTTCTGACTACCAAAGATATCCATTGAGATGAAAGGAGAAAAGTAACCCATATTACCATAAAATTATAGGAAATCTATACTATAGAGTACTTATCAAATGTGAGTTAATTTTTAAACAAATCTTAGTATATGAATGCAACAGTGTATATGATACAATGATATTGTGTAAAAAGTGACAAAATGGATTGTTTTAGGAAGGATTTTATGAACAAATAGAGAGTCAAGTGAGCAGAATAATTTATATTAACAAAGACAGTGAAGTAAGCAGAATAATTTTTATCATAAAATATGGGTATGCAAAGACACAACAATAGGAAAAATGTAAGAACTCTTCTCCAGAGGATTAGGCTAGTGGCCTTCACACCACAAAGTAGGCACAAGCTCTGCTAGACTCTAAGTTCCGCATCTTCCAAGAAATGGCTTTAGAGATTACCAAAAAAAAAAAACCCTTCCTTCATTGGCTCCCACAAATTCCCAGAGCAACGGGAGTAACTAACAACAACACTAATAACCCCTTTTCCTCAATTGATGCTATCGGATGCTACTAGTACCTAATACAAAATGTTAATATGAATACTGTATTCTGCATTCAGGCACACTTCTGGCAGCAACCATTTTGTTTAATTTTGTGAGCAGTTAATATATAATTTTTCCAATTACTTAGCTGTGTAAGTACGCAGTTACTTGCAGTTGTATTTTTATAATTCTTACGTATTTATCTTGGTAGGGAAATTCCAAAATATTTTATTTATTTTATAGTGATTTTACATGATATTTCTCTTTATCTTCCTACTTCCTATCTTTATTGGTGTTAGTTTAAAATGTCATTGATTTGTGTGGATATTTTTGTCTCCTGCAAATTTGCTAAAAGTATTGTTGCAATTAATTTTTACCTGAATTAAGTTCTTGAGGTACATCAATATATCATCTGCAAAGGGGATAATTGTGAATTTTTGCCTTCCTATAGTTATTCCCTCAATTTTCTTTTCATCTTAGTGCCAGTCAACATTTCTCATACCATGTCAGTCAGAAGTGGTGACAATGAATATCACTGTTTCACCCCGAATTTATGTATGAATTTATACATAAGATAAATCATACACTTTGACTGAGCAATACCACTACTAGATCCCAAAGAGATCATACAAAAAGGAAAGGACAGAAACACATAAATATATATGCATATGCAAAAATATTTATAGCAGTGCTTGTTGGGGTGTCAAAATATTGGAAATTGAGGGAAAGGCCATCAATTGGGGAATGGATGAATACATTTTGGTATAGGAATATAAAGGAATATTATTGTACACTAAGAAATGAACAGGCAGATTTCAGAAAAACCTGAAAAGACTTGTACAAAGTAATACAAAGTGAAATGAGCAGAACCAGGAAAACACTGTGCACAGCATCAGCAACATTGTATGATGATCAACTATGAATAAGTCTGCTCTTCTCAGCAACAAAATGATCTAAGACAAGTACAAAGAAATCCCGAAAGAAAATGCTAGCCATATTCTGATAAAGAATTCATGGACTGAATGCAGATCAAAGCATTGTTTTTTTCCTCCCACTTTTTCCTTCAGGTTCCTCTTTCACAGCTGTGACTAATGTTGAATTGTGTCTTACATGATAGGTCAGGTATAAACTAAATCAAACTACATCCCTTCTTCAGAAGAGGGGAGAGGAAGGAAGGAGGGAGAAAACTTGGGAATTCAAAATCTTGTAAAACAAATGCTAGAAAGGAAGGTGGCCTAGCCATACCAGACCTAATCCCATATTTATTAAGAGGCAGTCTTCAAAATTGTTGGACTAAGAGTAGAGAATCAGTGGAATAGATGAAGTAAACAAGACACAATGATCAATGACTATAGTGATCAAGTGTAGGATTAAACCCAAAGATGCCAGTTTCTGGGCTGAGACTTCTATTGGATAAAAATGGCTAGGAAAATAGGAAATACTATGGCAGAAACTAGGCATTGACTAACATCTAATACCCTACACCAACATAAGGTCAAAATGGGTTCATGATTTCAATACAAAGGGAGATATTATAGGCAAATTAGGAGAACAAGGAATAGTCTACATCTTGTCAGGAGAAGGGAGGAAATTTTGGACAAAGAAGTAGAGAACATTATGAAACGCAAAATGAGTATTTTTGATCATGTTAAATCATAAATGGGGTGGAAGGAGTGTGCAGAGAAAAATGACAACTACATAAAAAGATGAGAGATAATAGATGATATAGGACTGGATAATAGATGATATAGGACTGGTTTATAATAAGTGATGACATTAACAGAGATGATTAGTTATTATAGAGATAGAATCCGAGATAAATATTATGACACTTGATGGCTAGATGATAGGAGTATTTCTAAGGATCACTATCATCCCATTGAACAGAGCTATATAGACTTAGACCCCCTCTACTGGTAAAGTTAAGAGGGACCTGAGAGTCTAGATCAATCCTCCTCTTCTCTTCCCACTTCTTACTGGTGAGAAAACTGAAGTTCAAGGTCCCACAGCTACAACACCCATGCCTTCCTCACTCCCAAACCCAGCTCTCTCTCCACTAGGCCATCCTGCCCTCATGTGATTCCTACCCCAAGCATATCAACCCATGAGAAACTACCAGAAACACACGTATAAACAAACCAAAACTTTTATTTATAAGTAATCCAAGAAAAAAAAAGTAATCAACTTTGAATTCCTCTTCCTGCTCACTCCCCACCCCCAAAGCCAACGAGGTAGCTTTAGAATCCTTGATACTTTTAACTTAAACAAGAGAATCACCCACTGCCCTTTTCACCATAAATCCTGAGGTAATACAAAGATGTCCCTGTCAGAAGGTTCCTAAGTAGAACTCCACCTGACAGTTCAGAACATTTACAGCCAGGCCCCTCCACTCTACTTCTCTTGGAGGCAATTAAAGTAATTCAACGTGCAATGTCTAAAGGGGTGCATCTGGCTGCTAAAACAGAAATTGTAATTTTAATAGCACTTATGTCTAAAAGGCATCCTGCTGGTAGGAGGCAGCCCCATTCCACCCCAACCCCTCACGGCTATCGAAAGTGCTCCAGGAGCAGCTAGATGGGCAGAGGTTACAGCACCACCCCCAAACTCAGGAAGACTAGAGTTCAAATCTGGCTTCAGACACTTAACACTTCCTAACAGTGTGACTCTGGGCAAGTCACTTAATCCCAATTGCCTCAGGAAAAAAGAAAACAAAAGAAAAAAAAAGTGCTCCAGATGATAAGCAAGTTGAGAACAAAAATGCTCAACATGAGTAACAAAAAAAAAAAAAAAAAACCCATATTTCCGTCTGCTCTTGAGGGTCACTGAATGGGGACCAGTTCAGAGCAGGGCTCCTCACCAACACCACAAACAAGATCTTCTGGACAACAGGGGTGGTAACCTGGCTCCAGACAGCAAATACACCAAGCTCAGGGGCAGCAGGGAGAATCACTTTGCCCTGGTTTCCAGGGTCTAGTTGAGGGAGCAGGGGAAATCCCCCACACACGGCCTCCAGGAAGGCAAAGGAGGCTGCTGAAGATGAGGGCCGGACTGGAGAGAAAGCTTCCAGGAAAGCTGGCTGTCTCTGGGGGCGCTGGCAGCCAGAGAGGCTGGAGGAAGCTGTGCACTCAAGGAGGAAGGGAGTCTTTCCTTGCCTGTTCAGGATACCCAGGCAATGAGTTAGTCATTCCTGCTCAAAAGGGGAAACAAAAGCAAAAATCCAAAACAAAACTCTTCATATAGAAACACAGGCGGGTCCCTCCAAGTGGCTCCTGTTTAAAAGGCCCAAAAGGGCTTGGAAGTGAAGAGCAGGGAAAAGGAAGGGTCCAGATGAAGGTCTTGAAGGCTGGGGAGTGGCCAGGGGATTTGGAGGTATTCTAGGCCAGGGGAGAGGGGAATTAGGGGGCAGGATCAGGGTAAGGGTGTACCTGCTCACTGGATGGTACAACACTTGCACCCACAGGCCTCCCTCTGCTTAGTATTAGGGAGAATCTTGAGTTACTCCTCAGCTCGCTTCCTCCGAATTTCTCGAACCAGCTCATGGAAGGCTTGCTCCACACCTTGTCCAGTCTTGGCTGAGGTCTCCACATAAGAGAACCCGAAGCGCCTGGCCATCTCCTGGCCCCGTGTGGGGTCCACCAGCCTGTCGGTCACGTCTACTTTGTTGGCCACCAACATCACGGGTACACGGTCGGTGCCCTTGAGCCACTGCAGACTGTCCCAGAAGAAATTCATCTTTTCAAAAGAGTAGAGGTCATTCACTGCATAGACCAAGAGGAAGCCCTCTCCCCAGAGCACGGAATGGTTCCTCAGATAATAAAATGCTCCATTGCCTGTGGTATCCATGATGTCCAGCTGACACTGCTCTTCGTCCACCATTGTATCCTTACTATAGAAATCTTGGGTCGTGGGGTCATACTCCGTCACAAAATGATTCCTACTAAACTGCCCGATCAGTGCAGTCTTGCCCACAGAACAGGTGCCCATCACCACCAACTTATACATCTTGGTTGTGCGTCTGTCTGAATCACCGATGGAGGTATGGACACAAGAAGCCATGAGAACTGAAAGGGCTCACTTGAAATCTAGTCACTTTCCAGGCTGCAAGGAAGAAGCTGCAAGAAGTCAGCCCATTTCACAGGAGGTCACCTCTCGGAGGAAGACTTTCCTCTGGCCTCCTGTTTCAATTCTTTGCCCATCCTCTTCCCCGCCCCCCTTTCAGCTCTCTGGGGCCCAGCTGAACAAGGTTCAACCCTGCCCCCTCCCCGCCCCCCCAGAGACAGAACTTCAGATAGTGGAAATCTCTGACTCCCCTGGTTCTTCTGAGCAATTCCAAACCCATTAGAGCACGTGGGCTCCAGGCCCTCCCATTCTGTCCGTCTTCTCCAAGACACTCTCTTTTTCACTGGCGCCCTTCTCAAACCCCCGACCGACCAGAAGACCCCGCGGTCAATTCCGAAGGTTCTAGGAGGCCAGAGAATGCTAACTATTTCTACAGGCCACGCTCCTCCACAGTAATGTAGCCCAAAGAGCTTCGGTTTGGGCGGCTGCCGGGTCTGCAGCTCCTGCATCAAAGGGGCCGAGAGTCCCTGGCCGGCTCGGCTGTAAACTGGGCTCCCCCATCTCAACCTGCATCTGAACCCAAACTGTATGGGCTCAGGCAACTAAGGTGGGGGGAGGCAGGCGAGCCCAGCGGCACTGCCCGCACTAATCCGGCCCCACGAGGAGCCGAGCTCCGCCAATACCTCCCGCATTGATGCAGTCCAAGATGGCACTAACTTGGGGTCCACTTGCCACCCCACCCCATTGCTGTTAACTGAGACTAGGCTCAATGAGCACCCAGAACATCCCGCTAACATGAACTAATCAGCTGGCCTCTACATACCGTTTCGGAGCTGTAAAAATACTCAGTCAGGTCGCATTCAGGTCTAGTCTTTAAGAGTGGAACAATAAGAAGCGGAGTAGAGGTGCGCTTCCTGCTCAGTGTTAGGGCTCCAGAGAACCCCAGGTCTCCAGGGTGATTTGAAGAACCCCGCCCCTAGGCCACAAAGTACCACGCCCCCGCTCCTTTAGGATGTGAGGAACTTCCTTCTTTTTGGAAGCTCCACCCTAAAAGCATTTTGGGAACTCCACCCCTCAGTATAAGCGCCTCAGGGAACTCTTAGTCTACCTTTGCTGGAGCTTTGAGCGTCCCGTGTGGCCGTGTTTGGGGAGCTCAGGAAACCCCACCCTTGGGAGTTCGGGGAAGCCCTACATGCACCACAAGGGTTATTGGCCCAGCCTCACAGTATAGCCTGCGGCCAGGGTAGTTCTGTTGAGGTCTAGCTTTGGAGTACCTAAATGAAATTAGGTTAAGGTCTAGTGGCAGGTTTGGGGGACAGATTCGGCGCAAGGGGGTTTAGTAGAGGCCCGAGTTCCCAATAAAAGCATTTATTGGCCCGCAGAGCTAGATTGATAAAAGAGGTTTATTATTAGATAAGCAAAGTTAAAGTATAGGCGAAGGTAAAGATAAGGAGGGCACTGGACAGAGGGTCCTGACGTGGTAGCCATGTTTGGAATCTCTGCCAAGAGGGGTTCCCAGCGTGGCCTTTTTCTAATAGGAGACTTAGCTTAAGGGGCTTTCGGGTGTAGCCCCAAAGTTGGCTCAGATCCCGGTGGGGCTGGGAACAGGTCAGATCTTCTATTGGAATTCAAAGGGACCAGGATTTGTGAGTTAAAGGGCAGTTTACATTATTAACTAGGAGAGGCTGGGAATCTAGAAAGGAATCTTTCCCGCATCAGTTCTGTCTTTAGGATTCTGAGGTAAGAATGAAGGTCTAAGAGCCAGTGTTTCTGCACCAAAGGATAGTGCGCACTAAAGTCCTCAGTCCTGCAGGTCCCAGGGGAAAAAGCAGGCTTTGTCACCCTGGCTTTCTTTTGCCCAATCCGAGCTTCACACCCTTAATCACCACTCCAAACCCCATTGTTAGAATCTGCCCTCATTCTCTGGCTATAATTTGTGGGCAAAAAGGCGTAAGAGACAAATATTCAGAAATTGCTTTCTGTCCTAGGGAATGCATCCGTTCCCTTTATTTGACCTTGCTCACACATTGATATCTGGGACAGCGCTCAGGAATATCTTGGCTATAAGTCGTTGGTCTAAACCTAATTTCTGTCAAAATGCTTTCCATTTCCAAACTTTGTCCATTCCAAAGGAGTACAGCCTTCTACCAAAAACTAAGTTCTCAGATTGATGCACCATTGCTTTGAGTGTGATTATTCAGAATGCTTCTGATGTGGGAAAGATTCCTTTCTATTCCCAGCCTCTCCTAGTTAATAATGTAAATTGCCCTTTAACTCACAAATCCTGGTGCCTTTGAATTCCAATAGAAGATCCGGGACCTGTTCCCAGCCCCACCGGGATCTGAGCCAACTTTGGGGCTACACCCGAAAGCCCCTCGAGCTAAGTCTCCTATTAGAAAAAGGCCACGCTGGGAATCCCTCTTGGCAGATTCCAAACATGGTCGCCATGTGAGGACCCCCTGTCCACTGGACCCTTTGTCCAGTGCCCTCCTTATCTCTATCTTCACCTAATAATAAACCTCTTTTATCAATGTAGTTCTCTGGACCAATAAATGCTTTTATTGGGAACTTGCGCTGCTACTAGACCCCATTTACCGCCATACCCTTGCGCCGAATCTGTACCCCAAACCTGCCACTAGACCTTAACCCGATTTCATTTAGGTCCCCCAAATCTAGACCTCAACATTTCCTCTTCCAAGCTGTTCCCTTTCTAAATCAGCATCAGATAATTTCAGTAATGGCTCGTTTACACCCCCATTCAAGGCTTAGAAATCTAGCTGGGACTTCAGGATTGGAAAGATCTCCGAGAACTTTACAGACCTGCTTGAGGTAGGGGCATGGGACACCCTTCACCCCCCAGGCTCTTCCTGACCTCCAAGCTTGATTGCTGATTGGAAGGCCAAGATCCTGGGGCTTGTTGCAGAAATTCCCAAGCCAGTTATTTTTCTTGGCGGTTCAAATCCAGTGCCCTCTGGGCACTGTGGCAATTTCCATAAAGATTTCAAGGAAGGCACAATTGCTAACTCGGTTTCCTAGAAGGAAAACCACCTGGCTCTCTTGTTTACATCTTCTCTCTCCCTTGCCCAAGATGTTTCTCTCCCCTTTCCCCATCCCTACTCTCCTCCCCGCTTCACTTCTCTCTTTTTTTCTGAAGGAGCAGATTGTTTATGGAGCACCATGTGGGTTATCTGCTCCGACTGCCTGGGGCTTTCTGCTATAAACGGGATGCTGATCTAGGGAGCCTTTCCCCTGCACACGGCTGGGAATTGTTTTACCCTGAAACATCAGAGGCGGTCCATGACCTGCCTGCACCCTAATTCGGGGATCCTTTTGCAGATGAACAACCCTGATCCTATAAATACTGGATCACTAGGCCACACATAGGCTGGATAGGAGAGAGCCCGCCTTTGGGAGAGGGAGAGGCCCCTTAGGCAAAGCCCAGACAGGTTTGCCAGGAAAAGCCACCATCGAGATTCATTGAGGCGGCTTTGACTTTTCCAGAGCACTTCACTAATTATTTTCATCCTCTCAACCAAAGGACTCACTAAAAAGCTTGACGTTCAAAGTGTAACACCCTTGTAATGTGCCCAGAACAATTTGGCAAGCCTTCACATCAGAGATGCTCATCCTCCTTGGATACCCTTGGGATCTACCTGACACTCAACTCTCTCCTGAGACTCCAAGAAGATAGATCACCCTCACTGGCTCCCTCTCCCACTCTCCACAGCAGATCACCCAAACTTGCTCACTTCTCCTCAACCCTTTCATTGCTTCCCTCCCTCAACTCTCTCAACTAAGAACCTTATACTTCATTTTACAGAAAAAAATTAGAGTCATTTTCCATGAACTCCCTCTTCTCTCCTCTTCCACATCTCCCGTACCTTTTACCCACGTTTTTGACCTGCCCCTGCTATATAGAATGTCATGGGCCAGGACACCGGTGCTACTTGTCTGATGGAGCAGATTTAGATTCTTGGGATAAAGACTTGATACTTCTCTAATTTGTCAGGCCAACTTAGTGTGACTAGAGTGAACTCAGTTTGACCTGAATGAACTCAGTAAGATTATGTAAAATCACCAAAAATGTCTCCATTGATCTACAAACCCAAACGATCTTGCATCCACTCAGAGCAAGATAAGCTTTCTTAGGGAAACTCACAACCCCAGGCAAGATGTCACATTTATTTGAGACTTCCCTTCCTCATACATAAAATGGGTCTTCAAAAAATGACTTTTTGCAGACCACTTCTTCCTTGAGAATGATATGCTAGCCAAGAGAATCCCTCTTGATGTCTCTTTAACAATAAAGCTTTTTGCCATAGCCTCTGGGTTTACCCAATTCAGCGGCTCGGAACTCACACTTTGGAGAGAAGGAATCCCACCAATTCCTGCCTAATCTCTTCATTGGGACCCACATCCCTCATCTAGAGGACACAGTAAAATAACAATATTCTGAAGCAACTTGGGCAGACAAGAAAAGCATTTTAGAGGGAAGGGAGGAGAAGAGAAAAAAGGGAATCGGCCAAAGGAAAAAAGAAAAATATGTAGAATGTAAGTGGTAAGATTTATTCTCAAGAAGAGATTCCTCATTCAAGGGCAGAGATGAAAGGGAAAAAGAATAAGCACTTTTACAATTGCAGAAGCTATTCTTTTATTTATTTAAAAATAAATATATTTAATATATCCATAAAGAATTGTCTGTTCATAATCTACTTCAAATAATTTCGCAAATATGTACAAGTTCATGTATGGAGTACTTCCAGGGGCAGAAGACAGAGCAGACCATTATTTCCTGAAGTCTTCCGAATTAGATTCTCTCACGGAAGGATCTGTCTCTTGCTCCCTTATTCTCTCTCTCCTCTCAGTACCAATTACCACCCCCACCCCCACCACCACCAGGGGGGATTATAGGCCTCTAAGGTCACATCACCCCCAGGAAGGAGGCCTGGTCCGTACAACCGCTTAGCAGATGAGCCAGCACCGAAGTGATGGCAGGAGCCGGGGAAAGGGCAGAGGGCCAGGGCAATGGCAAAAGGCTCCTGGCAAGCTCGGGGCTCCCTAGCTGTGGCCAACCGGGGTACACGTACGGCAGACCTGCGGTGGCGCTGATGCTGAGCACTGGGGTAAGAGGCTGTAAAAGTGGAGGGGGAAGCCTGGAGAGGGATCGGGGTTTAGAGGTCTAGCTTTGGGGGACCTAAATGAAATTAGGGTTAAGGTCTAGTGGCAGTTTTGGGGTACAGATTCGGCACCAGGGGGTCTAGTAGCAGCGCAAGCTCCCAATAAAAGCATTTACTGGCCCGGAGAGCTAGATTGATAAAAGAGGTTTATTATTAGATAAGCAAAGTTAAAGTATAGGTGAAGGTAGAGATAAGGAGGGCACTGGACAGAGGGTCCTCACATGGTAGCCATGTTTGGAATCTCTGCAAAGAGGAGTTCCCAGCGTGGCCTTTTTATAATAGGAGACTTAGCTCAAGGGGCTTTTAGGTGTAGCCCCAAAGTTGACTCAGATCCAGGTGGGGCTGGGAACAGGTTAGATCTTCTATTGGAATTCAAAGGGACCAGGATTTGTGAGTTAAAGAGCAATTTACATTATTAACTAGGAGAGGGTGGGAATCTAGAAAGGAATCTTTTCCGCATCAGGGGGGCCCCAAGTCCTGCAACTGGCGTTTCAGCCTCTTGCGGCGACTTTGGAACCAGGTTTTGATCTGAACTTGGGACATCTGCATCCCGCCCGCCAGTTTCCGCCTCTCTGCGGTGCCAGTTACTGGGGGCGTTTGGAGGAGCTGTCCAGAGTGCTGATCTGCTTGTGGCGAAAGCCGTCTGAAGGGGGGAGTTTCCTGGCCCTCGGCCAGTCCACAGTGGCCACTGCTGATGTCCGGAGAAATTTCCTCACCCAGGGACCTGGATTCGAAGGTGAGAAGATCTCCAACGGTGGCGGTGGCTCAGGTAGGTCTGGGGAACCGGCCCTTGCAGAGGGTGGTTCCGAGATATCGGGACCCGAAAGAACCGTGTCTTCCCCAAGGCCTCACGGACCTCGGCCTTCCTTCCCAGCGGAGGCCTCGGAGTCATGCGGTCGAGATGTGAGGATTTCTGGCTGCTCTGGGACAGCCATTCCCCAGTGAATGGGCCTTTGTCGTCTGGAGGAAGTTGGAAACAGAGAGGGGAAGCTCTTCTTGTAGACAAAACCCCAAGATCTTTTATCCAGAGACAGCCAATAATGGTTTCAACGATGGGCAAGAGCAGCTGCTTTATGAAATCCTTACATAGAAGTCTGGGACTTTTCAATAATTGGCCTCGGAGCAGTTGGTTCAGCAAGGGGCTTGGCCATCTGAATATTACAAAGTGATTGTGGGTCCTGTTCTTCCCCATCCCCTTTGTTTCATCCCTCACCCCTCCCTTGCCTTTTCACTATGATTTTTCATATAGCAATTAAGGAAGCAGAAGGGCCCTCCCCATATTGGGTGGTCTCACTCCCCAATTTTTCCTAGCCTACTTCATCTTATACCTGGCTCCTCTCTTTCTCCTCTCCTTGCTAGTCCTGACATGCCAGTGGATGGCAGCTTGTGACAAGATCCAGCAGACCCATTTCATACCTTCTACTGAGCCAATTCTGCTTCCAATTCTTGGTCTTTTAGGCAGAGTTGGAACCATATATTCCTTTTAAAGTTGTTTTTACTAAGCATTTCTGTGAGTCCACACCAGGGGTTTGATGGTCAGGCTGGGGCTAAGCTGAGTGACACCCAATTTTCTGTCAGATGGCTTTCTGTTTGGGAGCACTCATAATTCAAAACAGTTACAACTTTAAAGGATGACACCTTCCCCTTCTGAAGAGGATTCACTCATTCTTTAGGTACCTGGACTTGGCAGTTGTCTCTCTCAATAGACACTCATCTTTGCTATCTTTTTAAAGCCATGTATACCACCAATCCTCAATGGGAGACACTGCTCAGCAGTGGATGAAGTACATGTCTACAGCTATGACCAGCCCAGACTGAGTAGTTCTCCCTGTGTTTAAATGCTATTCTGCTCTAACTTCAGAATTGTCACCTTCTCTCCTGTCATTCTCTTGACTGCCCAAAGAAGCTCAACCCTGGATTTATAAGTCACCTAACAGACCTGAATTTATGTCACCTGGATACTTTACAATATTCTCTAAGTGTATTGAAATTATTACGGACAAATTATTCTCTAACTTTTTTCAAATTCTAGCTAAGTCTTTTCCCAGAAGTCTTTCCTAATCCCTCTTTTCCTTTGATGTGTATGCTTCCCTTTATCTGCTTTTTTCCATGTGTATAGTCTCACCTAGAAATGAGGTGGCTATTCTTTTAGTCATAACCTAGGACCATGGACAGAGGGTAGCCACAGCCACAGGAACTTTTCTTTGACAATTGTACCTTTCTTGCCAATTATCTTTGGTATGAAAACAGACTGCTGGTTATAGTGTGTGTGTGTGTGTGTGTGTGTGTGTGTGTGTACACATGTACATATAGGCATACTACATATACACACATATAGGCAGGATCTAGTTTTACATATCCACACACCTAGAAACTATATAACTTGTAGATATCATTAGACATAACTGCATGCTTTCTTCCTGTTTAGACTGAACTGCTAGAGCAGGGAGTGGTTTGGGTTTTTTTCTTTTCTTTTGTTCTCCTTGTATCCTCAGGGTTTGGCAGGGTGACACATACTAAGCAATTATTAAAATGCTTGTTGATAAAATCAATTGTTCAGATATGTTGCTTTGGATTCTTTTTTTCTAAGAATAGAGCCCCCAAACATGGAGAAATAATTGAAACCAAAATTGCTATGAATAGTTTAATTTCATTTGAAGATAATAAAGTTCCTACATTATATATTACACACAAATGATAAGACAAGGAGAGGAGAAAGTACTCCTGTTAGATACTCCTCTCTTCTAATGAAAGCATATTATATTACTGAATCGGGATGGAGGAAACATGTCAGACAGAAAGCTTTTGAGAAGTTTTGAAAAAGCTCCAACTCTAATCTTAATTCAATTAATTTCTAACTCAGAAAAAAAAACTCTGAAAAAACATGGCTGTTGTGTATGGTATTCCAGCAACTATTTTCCATGACTTTTTATAGCTGTGGAGTGTGGGAAACAGTGGACTGGAGAACAGTCTTTGCATCAAGTTTCTGTAATAAAGGTCTCTTTGAAAGTAACCAATTGAAAAATGTGAGAAAAGCAAATTCTGTAATTGATAAATTGTCAAGGAAATGGATGACCTAGAAGTTTTCAAAAGAAGAGAGCCCACTTCTCAATAGCCACATAAAAATGCATCCTCCTCCAAAATTTATCGGGGATTTAAAAATGCTCCAAATCATTAGGACAGGTTTCTACATTTGATATTCACCCTTTTAGATTTACTTTTGTCAATCTGAGGTAGAATTTTGTAGTTAGTTTATATGTTTCCAGTTTTTAGAGAAACTAACACAGTCACATACTTTTGGTGGTGCTATAAATTGGTCTAGCCAAAGTGTAAAGCAATTTGGAACGATCCCTAAAATGTCACTGAACTGTGAGTACTTTCTGACTCCCAAAGACAGCCACTGGCATGAAAGGCGGAAAATAACCCATATGCACAAAAATTATAGGAACTATAGTATAGAGTACTTATCAAATGGAGTTTAATTTTTAAACAAATCTTAGTATATGAATGCAATAGTGTATATGATGCAATATGATATTGTGTAAGAAGTACAAGATGGGTTGTTTTAGAAAGACTTAGGAACAAATAGCAAGTAAAGTAAGCAGAATAATTTATATTAACAAAGAGAGTGAAGTGAGCAGAATAATTTTTAGTATAAAATATGGCTTTGCACAGACAAATCCTCACCAATGCCTTCCTCCCCCCTCATCTCTGTAATGGACCCGATTTCCAAATGTTTCCTTCAGCTTTCTCAGGTGAGGGGCTGATTGTGTAAAATTGTTGCAGATGGGAGGAAGCCACTAGAGAGGGGAGTTCATGGGAGCCTTTAAAAGCAGCCTTGCTAAGGGTGAGTTAGAGGAAGAAGTTCTTCCCAGAAGTGTGGGGTGCAGGAGTGATTGGCTTTCTGCTACTTTAGTGCTTGTGTGTGGAAAGGTGAAGAACTTACAGATTAAGCACATATTGATCAGAGACTGTTAACTGAAGTAGATCAGGCCTATAGGCCCAGTCACGTGATTTTAGATGAGACCTGGACCGCATTCCATTGTCCAAAGAAGGAATTAAGTGGCCAAAGCTGTAGATCACCTTTTTCACTGCATTCCACTGACCAAATAGGGGGATAAAGGTTTATGTAACCAATCACAGCCTGTAAAGGGTGGGATTTTGGGGGTTCTTTGTCTGAAATGTATAAAAGTCGTAAGCATCTTCACGTGAATGACTCTCCTCCTGTGGGTATCTTTGCTGTCCTTTGGGGCCCACAGGCATTTTGTTTAATTTTGTGAGCAGTTAATATATAATTTTTCCAATTATTTAGCTGTGTAAGTATGCAGTTACTTGCAGTTGTATTTTTATAATTCTTACGTATTTATCTTGGTAGGGAAATTCCAAAATATTTTATTTATTTTATAGTGATTTTACGTGATATTTCTCTTTATCTTCCTACTTCCTATATTTATTGGTGTTAGTTTAAAATGTCATTGATTTGTGTGGATATTTTTGTCTCCTGCAAATTTGCTAAAAGTATTGTTGCAATTAATTTTTACCTGAAATAAGTTCTTGAGGTACATCAATATATCATCTGCAAAGGGGATAACTGTGAATTTTTGCCTTCCTATAGTTATGCCCTCAATTTTCTTTTCATCTTAGTGCCAGTCAACATTTCTCATACCATGTCAGTCAGAAGTGGTGACAATGAATATCACTGTTTCACCCTGAATTTATGTATGAATTTATACATAAGATAAATCATACATTTTGACTGAGCAATACCACTACTAGATCCCAAAGAGGTCATACAAAAAGGAAAGGACAGACACACATAAATATATATGCATATGCAAAAATATTTATAGCAGTGCTTGTTGGGGTGTCAAAATATTGGAAATTGAGGGAAAGGCCATCAATTGGGGAATGGATGAATACATTTTGGTATAGGAATATAAAGGAATATTATTGTACACTAAGAAATGAACAGGCAGATTTCAGAAAAACCTGGAAAGACTTGTACAAAGTAATACAAAGTGAAATGAGCAGAACCAGGAAAACACTGTGCACAGCATCAGCAACATTGTATGATGATCAACTATGAATAAGTCTGCTCTTCTCAGCAACAAAATGATCTAAGACAAGTACAAAGAAATCCCGAAAGAAAATGCTAGCCATATTCTGATAAAGAATTCATGGACTGAAGGCAGATCAAAGCATTGTTTTTTTCCTCCCACTTTTTCCTTCAGGTTCCTCTTTCACAGCTGTGACGAATATTGAATTGTGTCTTACATGATAGGTCAGGTATAAACTAAATCAAACTACATCCCTTCTTCAGAAGAGGGGAGAGGAAGGAAGGAGGGAGAAAACTTGGGAATTCAAAATCTTGTAAAACAAATGCTAGAAAGGAAGGTGGCCTAGCCATACCAGACCTAATCCCATATTTATTAAGAGGCAGTCTTCAAAATTGTTGGACTAAGAGTAGAGAATCAGTGGAATAGATGAAGTAAACAAGACACAATAGTCAGTGACTATAGTGATCAAGTGTAGGATTAAACCCAAAGATGCCAGTTTCTGGGCTGAGACTTCTATTGGATAAAAATGACTAGGAAAATAGGAAATACTATGGCAGAAGCTAAGCATTGACTAACATCTAATACCCTACACCAACATAAGGTCAAAATGGGTTCATGATTTCAATACAAAGGGAGATATTATAGGCAAATTAGGAGAACAAGAAATAGTCTACCTTGTCAGGAGAAGGGAGGAAATTTTGGACAAAGAAGTAGAGAACATTATGAAACACAAAATGAGTATTTTTGATCATGTTAAATTATAAATGGGGTGGAAGGAGTGTGCAGAGAGAAATGACAACTACATAAAAAGATGAGAGATAATAGATGATATAGGACTGGTTTATAATAAGTGATGACATTAACAGAGATGATTAGTTATTATAGAGATAGAATCCGAGATAAATATTATGACACTTGATGGCTAGATGATAGGGAGTATTTCTAAGGATCACTATCATCCCATTGAACAGAGCTTCATAGACTTAGACCCCCTCTACTGGTAAAGTTAAGAGGGACCTGAGAGTCTAGATCAATCCTCCTCTTCTCTTCCCACTTTTTACTGGTGAGAAAATTGAAGTTCAAGGTCCCACAGCTACAACACCCATGCCTTCCTCACTCCCAAACCCAGCTCTCTCTCCACTAGGCCATCCTGCCCTCATGTGATTCCTACCCCAAGCATATCAACCCATGAGAAACTACCAGAAACACACGTATAAACAAACCAAAACTTTTATTTATAAGTAATCCAAGAAAAAAAAAAGTAATCAACTTTGAATTCCTCTTCCTGCTCACTCCCCACCCAAAGCCAACGAGGTAGCTTTAGAATCCTTGATACTTTTAACTTAAACAAGAGAATCACCCACTGCCCTTTTCACCATAAATCCTGAGGTAATACAAAGATGTCCCTGTCAGAAGGTTCCTAAGTAGAACTCCACCTGACAGTTCAGAACATTTACAGCCAGGCCCCTCCACTCTACTTCTCTTGGAGGCAATTAAAGTAATTCAACGTGCAATGTCTAAAGGGGTGCATCTGGCTGCTAAAACAGAAATTGTAATTTTAATAGCACTTATGTCTAAAAGGCATCCTGCTGGTAGGAGGCAGCCCCATTCCACCCCAACCCCTCACGGCTATCGAAAGTGCTCCAGGAGCAGCTAGATGGGCAGAGGTTACAGCACCACCCCCAAACTCAGGAAGACTAGAGTTCAAATCTGGCTTCAGACACTTAACACTTCCTAACAGTGTGACTCTGGGCAAGTCACTTAATCCCAATTGCCTCAGGAAAAAAGAAAACAAAAGAAAAAAAAAGTGCTCCAGATGATAAGCAAGTTGAGAACAAAAATGCTCAACATGAGTAACAAAAAAAAAAAACCCCATATTTCCGTCTGCTCTTGAGGGTCACTGAATGGGGGCCAGTTCAGAGCAGGGCTCCTCACCAACACCACAAACAAGATCTTCTGGACAACAGGGGTGGTAACCTGGCTCCAGACAGCAAATACACCAAGCTCAGGGGCAGCAGGGAGAATCACTTTGCCCTGGTTTCCAGGGTCTCAGTTGGGGCAGCAGGGGAAAGCCCAATAAAGAAAATCCCCCACACACGGCCTCCAGGAAGGCAAAGGAGGCTGCTGAAGATGAGGGCCGGACTGGAGAGAAAGCTTCCAGGAAAGCTGGCTGTCTCTGGGGCCGCTGGCAGTCAGAGAGGCTGGAGGAAGCTGTGCACTCAAGGAGAAAGGGAGTCTTTCCTTGCCTGTTCAGGATACCCAGGCAATGAGTTAGTCATTCCTGCTCAAAAGGGGAAACAAAAGCAAAAATCCAAAACAAAACTCTTCATATAGAAACACAGGCGGGTCCCTCCAAGTGGCTCCTGTTTAAAAGGCCCAAAAGGGCTTGGAAGTGAAGAGCAGGGAAAAGGAAGGGTCCAGATGAAGGTCTTGAAGGTTGGGGAGTGGCCAGGGGATTTGGAGGTATTCTAGGCCAGGGGAGAGGGGAATTAGGGGGCAGGATCAGGGTAAGGGTGTACCTGCTCACTGGATGGTGCAACATTTGCACCCACAGGCCTCCCTCTGCTTAGTATTAGGGAGAATCTTGAGTTACTCCTCAGCTCGCTTCCTCCGAATTTCTCGAACCAGCTCATGGAAGGCTTGCTCCACACCTTGTCCAGTCTTGGCTGAGGTCTCCACATAAGAGAACCCGAAGCGCCTGGCCATCTCCTGGCCCCGTGTGGGGTCCACCAGCCTGTCGGTCACGTCTACTTTGTTGGCCACCAACATCACGGGTACGCGGTCGGTGCCCTTGAGCCACTGCAGACTGTCCCAGAAGAAATTCATCTTTTCAAAAGAGTAGAGGTCATTCACTGCATAGACCAAGAGGAAGCCCTCTCCCCAGAGCACGGAATGGTTCCTCAGATAATAAAATGCTCCATTGCCTGTGGTATCCATGATGTCCAGCTGACACTGCTCTTCGTCCACCATTGTATCCTTACTATAGAAATCTTGGGTCGTGGGGTCATACTCCGTCACAAAATGATTCCTACTAAACTGCGCGATCAGTGCAGTCTTGCCCACAGAACAGGTGCCCATCACCACCAACTTATACATCTTGGTTGTGCGTCTGTCTGAATCACCGATGGAGGTATGGACACAAGAAGCCATGAGAACTGAAAGGGCTCACTTGAAATCTAGTCACTTTCCAGGCTGCAAGGAAGAAGCTGCAAGAAGTCAGCCCATTACACTGGAGGTCACCTCTCGGAGGAAGACTTTCCTCTGGCCTCCTGTTTTAATTCTTTGCCCATCCTCTTCCCCGCCCCCCTTTCAGCTCTCTGGGGCCCAGCTGAACAAGGTCAACCCTGCCCCCTCCCCGCCCCCCCAAGAGACAGAACTTCAGATAGTGGAAATCTCTGACTCCCCTGGTTCTTCTGACCAATTCCAAACCCATTAGAGCACGTGGGCTCCAGGCCCTCCCATTCTGTCCGGCTTCTCCAAGACACTCTCTTTTTCACTGGCGCCCTTCTCAAACCCCCGACCGACCAGAAGACCCCGCGGTCAATTCCGAAGGTTCTAGGAGGCCAGAGAATGCTAACTATTTCTACAGGCCACGCTCCTCCACAGTAATGTAGCCCAAAGAGCTTCGGTTTGGGCGGCTGCCGGGTCTGCAGCTCCTGCATCAAAGGGGCCGAGAGTCCCTGGCCGGCTCGGCTGTAAACTGGGCTCCCCCATCTCAACCTGCATCTGAACCCAAAGTGTATGGGCTCAGGCAACTAAGGTGGGGGGAGGGAGGCGAGCCCAGCGGCACTGCCCGCACTAATCCGGCCCCACGAGGAGCTCCGCCAATACCTCCCGCATTGATGCAGTCCAAGATGGCACTAACTTGGGGTCCACTTGCCACCCCACCCCATTGCTGTTAACTGAGACTGGGCTCAATGAGCACCCAGAACATCCCGCTAACATGAACTAATCAGCTGGCCTCTACATACCGTTTCGGAGCTGTAAAAATACCCAGTCAGGTCGCATTCAGGTCTAGTCTTTAAGTGTGGAACAATAAGAAGCGGAGTAGAGGTGCGCTTCCTGCTCAGTGCTAGGGCTCCAGAGAACCCCAGGTCTCCAGGGTGATTTGGAGAACCCCGCCCCTAGGCCACAAAGTACCACGCCCCCGCTCCTTTAGGATGCGAGGAACTTCCTTCTTTTTGGAAGCTCCACCCTAAAAGCATTTTGGGAACTCCACCCCTCAGTACAAGCGCCTCAGGGAACTCTTAGTCTACCCTTCCTGGAGCTTTGAGCGTCCCGTGTGGCCGTGTTTGGCCGAGTTTGGGAAGCTCAGGAAACCCCACCCTTGGGAGTTCGGGGAAGCCCTACATGCACCACAAGGGTTATTGGCCCAGCCTCACAGTATAGCCTGGGGCCAGGGTAGTTCTGTTGAGGTCTAGCTTTGGGGTACCTAAATGAAATTAGGTTAAGGTCTAGTGGCAGATTTGGGGTACAGATTCGGTGCAAGGGGGTTTAGTAGAGGCCCGAGTTCCCAATAAAAGCATTTATTGGCCCAGAGAGCTAGATTGATAAAAGAGGTTTATTATTGGATAAGCAAAGTTAAAGTATAGGCGAAGGTAGAGATAAGGAGGGCACTGGACAGAGGGTCCGGTGGACAGAGGGTCCTCACGTGGTAGCCATGTTTGGAATCTCTGCAAAGAGGGGTTCCCAGTGTGGCCTTTTTCTAATAGGACACTTAGCTCGAGGGGCTTTCGGGTGTAGCCCCAAAGTTGGCTCAGATCCCGGTGGGGCTGGGAACAGGTCAGATCTTCTATTGGAATTCAAAGGGACCAGGATTTGTGAGTTAAAGGGCAGTTTACATTATTAAGTAGGAGAGGCTGGGAATCTAGAAAGGAATCTTTCCCGCATCAGTTCTGCCTTTAGGATTCTGAGGTAAGAATGAAGGTCTAAGAGCCAGTGCTTCTGAACCAAAGGATAGTGCGCACTAAAGTCCTCAGTCCTGCAGGTCCCAGGGGAAAAAGCAAGCTTTGTCACCCTGGCTTTCTTTTGCCCAATCCGAGCTTCACACCCTTAATCACCACTCCAAACCCCATTGTTAGAATCTGCCCTCATTCTCTGGCTATAATTTCTGGGCAAAAAGGCGTAAGAGACAAATATTCAGAAATTGCTTTCTGTCCTAGGGAATGCATCCGTTCCCTTTATTTGACCTTGCTCACACATTGATATCTGGGACAGCGCTCAGGAATATCTCGGCTATAAGTCGTTGGTCTAAACCTAATTTCTGTCAAAATGCTTTCCATTTCCAAACTTTGTCCATTCCAGAGGAGTACAGCCTTCTACCAAAAACTAAGTTCTCAGATTGATGCACCATTGCTTTGAGTGTGATTATTCAGGATGCTTCTGATGTGGGAAAGATTCCTTTCTATTCCCAGCCTCTCCTAGTTAATAATGTAAATTGCCCTTTAACTCACAAATCCTGGTGCCTTTGAATTCCAATAGAAGATCCCGGACCAGTCCCAGCCCCACCCGGATCTGAGTCAACTTTAGGGCTACACCCAAAAGCCCCTCGAGCTAAGTCTCCTATTAGAAAAAGGCCACGCTGGGAATCCCTCTTGGCAGATTCCAAACATGGTCGCCATGTGAGGACCCCCTGTCCAGTGCCCTCCTTATCTCTATCTTCACCTAATAATAAACCTCTTTTATCAATGTAGTTCTCCGGGCCAATAAATGCTTTTATTGGGAACTTGCGCCGCTACTAGACCCCATTTACCGCCGTACCCTTGCGCCGAATCTGTACCCCAAACCTGCCACTAGATCTTAACCCTAATTTCATTTAGGTCCCCCAAATCTAGACCTCAACACTTCCTCTTCCAAGCTGTTCCCTTTCTAAATCAGCATCAGATAATTTCAGTAATGGCTCGTTTACACCCCCATTCAAGGCTTAGAAATCTAGCTGGGACTTCAGGATTGGAAAGATCTCCGAGAACTTTACAGACCTGCTTGAGGTAGGGGCATGGGACACCCTTCACCCCCCAGGCTCTTCCTGACCTCCAAGCTTGATTGCTGATTGGAAGGCCAAGATCCTGGGGCTTGTTGCAGAAATTCCCAAGCCAGTTATTTTTCTTGGAGGTTCAAATCCAGTGCCCTCTGGGCACTGTGGCAATTTCCATAAAGATTTCAAGGAAGGCACAATTGCTAACTCGGTTTCCTAGAAGGAAAACCACCTGGCTCTCTTGTTTACATCTTCTCTCTCCCTTGCCCAAGATGTTTCTCTCCCCTTTCCCCATCCCTACTCTCCTCCCCGCTTCACTTCTCTCTTTTTTTCTGAAGGAGCAGATTGTTTATGGAGCACCATGTGGGTTATCTGCTCCGACTGCCTGGGGCTTTCTGTTTTAAACGGGATGCTGATCTAGGGAGCCTTTCCCCTGCACACGGCTGGGAATTGTTTTACCCTGAAACATCAGAGGCAGTCCATGACCTGCCTACACCCTAACTCGGGGATCCTTTTGCAGATGAACAACCCTGATCCTATAAATACTGGATCACCAGGCCACACATAGGCTGGATAGGAGAGAGCCCGCCTTTGGGAGAGGGAGAGGCCCCTTAGGCAAAGCCCAGACGGGTTTGCCAGGAAAAGCCACCATCGAGATTCATTGAGGCGGCTTTGACTTTTCCAGAGCACTTCACTAATTATTTTCATCCTCTCAACCAAAGGACTCACTAAAAAGCTTGACGTTCAAAGTGTAACACCCTTGTAATGTGCCCAGAACAATTTGGCAAGCCTTCACATCAGAGATGCTCATCTTCCTTGGATACCCTTGGGATCTACCTGACACTCAACTCTCTCCTGAGACTCCAAGAAGATAGATCACCCTCACTGGCTCCCTCTCCCACTCTCCACAGCAGATCACCCAGACTTGCTCACTTCTCCTCAACCCTTTCATTGCTTCCCTCCCTCAACTCTCTCAACTAAGAACCTTATACTTCATTTTACAGAAAAAAAATTAGAGTCATTTTCCATGAACTCCCTCTTCTCTCCTCTTCCACATCTCCCGTACCTTTTACCCACGTTTTTGACCTGCCCCTGCTATATAGAATGTCATGGGCCAGGACACCGGTGCTACTTGTCTGATGGAGCAGATTTAGATTCTTAGGATAAAGACTTGATACTTCTCTAATTTGTCAGGCCAACTTAGTGTGACTAGAGTGAACTCAGTTTGACCTGAATGAACTCAGTAAGATTATGTAAAATCACCAAAAATGTCTCCATTGATCTACAAACCCAAATGATCTTGCATCCACTCAGAGCAAGATAAGCTTTCTTAGGGAAACTCACAACCCCAGGCAAGATGTCACATTTATTTGAGACTTCCCTTCCTCATACATAAAATGGGTCTTCAAAAAATGACTTTTTGCAGACCACTTCTTCCTTGAGAATGATATGCTAGCCAAGAGAATCCCTCTTGATGTCTCTTTAACAATAAAGCTTTTTGCCATAGCCTCTGGGTTTACCGAATTCAGCGGCTCGGAACTCACACTTTGGAGAGAAGGAATCCCAGCAATTCCTGCCTAATCTCTTCATTGGGACCCACATCCCTCATCGAGTTCACAGTAAAATAACAATATTCTGAAGCAACTTGGGCAGACAAGAAAAGCATTTTAGAGGGAAGGGAGGAGAAGAGAAAAAAGGGGATCGGCCAAAGGAAAAAAGAAAAATATGTAGAATGTAAGTGGTAAGATTTATTCTCAAGAAGAGATTCCTCATTCAAGGGCAGAGATGAAAGGGAAAAAGAATAAGCACTTTTCCAATTGCAGAAGCTATTCTTTTATTTATTTAAAAATAAATATATTTAATATATCCATAAAGAATTCTCTGTTCATAATCTACTTCAAATAATTTCGCAAATATGTACAAGTTCATGTATGGAGTACTTCCAGGGGCAGAAGACAGAGCAGACCATTATTTCCTGAAGTCTTCCGAATTAGATTCTCTCACCGAAGGATCTGTCTCTTGCTCCCTTATTCTCTCTCCTCTCTCAGTATCAGTTACCACCCCCACCCCCACCCCCACCAGGGGGGATTATAGGCCTCTAAGGTCACATCACCCCCAGGAAGGAGGCCTGGTCCTTACAACCGCTTAGCAGATGAGCCAGCACCGAAGTGATGGCAGGAGCCGGGGAAAGGGCAGAGCGGGTAGAGGGGGAGGGCCAGGGCAGTGGCAAAAGGCTCCTGGCAAGCTCGGGCTCCCTAGCTGTGGCCAACCGGGGTACGTGTACGGCAGGCCTGCAGCGGCGCTGATACTGAGCACTGGGGTAAGAGGCTGTAAAAGTGGAGGGGGAAGCCTGGAGAGGGATCGGAGTGTTGAGGTCTAGCTTTGGGGTACCTAAATGAAATTAGGGTTAAGGTCTAGTGGCAGGTTTGGGGTACAGATTCGGCACCAGGGGGTCTAGTAGCAGCGCAAGCTCCCAATAAAAGCATTTACTGGCCCGGAGAGCTAGATTGATAAAAGAGGTTTATTATTAGATAAGCAAAGCTAAAGTATAGGTGAAGGTAGAGATAAGGAGGGCACTGGACAGAGGGTCCTCACATGGTAGCCATGTTTGGAATCTCTGCAAAGAGGAGTTCCCAGCGTGGCCTTTTTATAATAGGAGACTTAGCTCAAGGGGCTTTTAGGTGTAGCCCCAAAGTTGACTCAGATCCGGGTGGGGCTGGGAACAGGTTAGATCTTCTATTGGAATTCAAAGGGACCAGGATTTGTGAGTTAAAGAGCAATTTACATTATTAACTAGGAGAGGGTGGGAATCTAGAAAGGAATCTTTTCCGCATCAGGGGGGCCCCAAGTCCTGCAACTGGCGTTTCAGCCTCTTGCGGCGACTTTGGAACCAGGTTTTGATCTGAACTTGGGACACCTGCATCCCGGCCGCCAGTTTCCGCCTCTCTGCGGTGCCAGTTACTGGGGGGCGTTTGGAGGAGCTGTCCAGAGTGCTGATCTGCTTGTGGCGAAAGCCGTCTGAAGGGGGGAGTTTCCCGGCCCTCGGCCACTGCTGATGTCCGGAGAAATTTCCTCACCCAGGGACCTGGATTCGAAGGTGGGAAGATCTCCAACGGTGGCGGTGGCGCAGGTAGGTCCGGGGAACCGGCCCTTGTAGAGGGTGGTTCCCAGATATCGGGACCGAAAGAACCGTGTCTTCCGCAAGGCCCCGCGGACCTCGGCCTTCCCTCCCAGCGGAGGCCTTGGAGTCATGCGGTCGAGATGTGAGGATTTCTGGCTGCTCTGGGACAGCCATTCCCCAGAGAATGGCCTTTGTCATCTGGAGGAAGTTGGAAACAGAGAGGGGAAGCTCTTCTTGTAGACAAAACCGCAAGATCTTTTATCCAGAGACAGCCAATGATGGTTTCAATGATGGGCAAGAGCAGCTGCTTTATGAAATCCGTGCATAGAAGTCGGGGACTTTTCAATAATTGGCCTCTGAGCAGTTGGTTCAGCAAGGGGCTTGGCTATCCGAATATTACAAAGTGATTGCGGGTCCTGTTCTTCCCCATCCCCTTTGTTTCATCCCTCACCCCTCCCTTGCCTTTTCACTATGATTTTTCATATAGCAATTAAGGAAGCAGAAGGGCCCTCCCCATATTGGGTGGTCTCACTCCCCAATTTTTCCTAGCCTACTTCATCCTATACCAGGCTCCTCTCTTTCTCCTCCCCTTGCTAGTCCTGACATGCCAGTGGATGGCAGCTTGTGACAAGATCCAGCAGACCCATTTCATACCTTCTACTGAGCCAATTCTGCTTCCAATTCTTGGTCTTTTAGGCAGAGTTGGAACCACATATTCCTTTTAAAATTGTTTTTACTAAGCATTTCTGTGAGTCCACACCAGGGGCTTGATGGTCAGGCTGGGGCTGAGCTGAATGACACCCAATTTTCTGTCAGATGGCTTTCTGTTTGGGAGCACTCATAATTCAAAACAGTTACAACTTTAAAGGATGACACCTTCCCCTTCTGAAGAGGATTCACTCATTCTTTCGGTACCTGGACTCGTCAGTTGTCTCATTAAATGGACACTCATCTTTGCTCTCTTTTTAAAGCCATGTATACCACCAATCCTCAATGGGAGACACTGCTCAGCAGTGGATGAAGTACATGTCTACAGCTATGACCAGCCCAGACTGAGTAGTTTTCCCTGTGTTTAAATTCTATTCTGCTCTAACTTCAGAATTGTCACCCTCTCTCCTGTCATTCTCTTGACTGCCCGAGGAAGCTCAATCCTGGATTTATAAGTCACCTAATAGACTTGGATTTATAAGTCACCTGGATACTTTCCAATATTCTCTAAGTGTATTGAAATTATTACGGACAAATTATTCTCTAACTTTTTTCAAATCCCAGCTAAGTCTTTTCCCAGAAGTCTTTCCTAATCCCTCTTTTCCTTTGATGTGTATGCTTCCCTTTATCTGCTTTTTTCCATGTGTATAGTCTCACCTAGAAATGAGGTGGCTATTCTTTTAGTCATAACCTAGGACCATGGACAGAGGCTAGCCACAGCCACAGGAACTTTTCTTTGCCAATTGTACCTTTCTTGCCAATTATCTTTGGTATGAAAACAGACTGCTAGTTATAGTGTGTGTGTGTGTGTGTGTGTGTGTGTGTGTGTGTGTACATGTACATATAGACATACTACATATACACACATATAGGCAGGATCTAGTTTTACATATACACACACCTATAAATTATATAATTTGTAGATAGATATTATTAGACATAACTGCATGCTTTCTTCCTGTTTAGACTGAACTGCTTGAGCAGGGAGTGGTTTGGGTTTTTTTCTTTTCTTTTGTTCTCCTTGTATCCTCAGGGTTTGGCAGGGTGACACATACTAAGCAATTATTAAAATGCTTGTTGATAAAATCAATTGTTCAGATATGTTGCTTTGGATTCTTTTTTTCTAAGAATAGAGCCCCCAAACATGGAGAAATAATTGAAACCAAAATTGCTATGAATAGTTTAATTTCATTTGAAGATAATAAAGTTCCTACATTATATATTACACACAAATGATAAGACAAGGAGAGGAGAAAGTACTCCTGTTAGGTACTCCTCTCTTCTAATGAAAGCATATTATATTACTGAATCGGGATGGAGGAAACATGTGAGACAGAAAGCCAGCCTGATGAGAAACAGAAAGCTTTTGAGAAGTTCTGAAAAAGCTCCAACTCTAATCTTAATTCAATTAATTTCTAACTCAGAAAAAAACTCTGAAAAAGCATGGCTGTTGTGTATGGTATTCCAGCAACTATTTTCCATGACTTTTTATAGCTGTGGAGTGTGGGAAACAGTGGAGTGGAGAACAGTCTTTGCATCAAGTTTCTGTAATAAAGGTCTCTTTGAAAGTAACCAATTGAAATATGTGAGAAAAGCAAATTCTGTAATTGATAAATTGTCAAGGAAATGGATGACCTAGAAGTTTTCAAAAGAAGACAGCCCACTTCTCAATGGCCACATAAAAATGCATCCTCCTCCAAAATTTATCGGGGATTTAAAAATGCTCCAAATCATTAGGACAGGTTTCTACATTTGATATTCGCCCTTTTAGATTTACTTTTGTCAATCTGAGGTAGAATTTTGTAGTTAGTTTATATGTTTCCAGTTTTTAGAGAAACTAACACAGTCACATACTTTTGGTGGTGCTATAAATTGGTCTAGCCAAAGTGTAAAGCAATTTGGAACGATCCCTAAAATGTCACTGAACTGTGAGTACTTTCTGACTCCCAAAGATAGCCACTGGTATGAAAGGCGGAATAACCCATATGCACAAAAATTATAGGAACTATAGTATAGAGTACTTATCAAATGGAGGTTAATTTTTAAACAAATCTTAGTACATGAATGCAATAGTGTATATGATACAATATGATATTGTGTAAGAAGTGACAAGATGGGTTATTTTAGAAAGACTTAGGAACAAATAGCAAGTAAAGTAAGCAGAATAATTTGTATTAACAAAGAGAGTGAAGTGAGCAGAATAATTTTTAGTAGAAAATATGGCTTTGCACAGACACAAATCCTCACCAATGCCTTCCTCCCCCCTCATCTCTGTAATGGACCCGATTTCCAAATGCTTCCTTCAGCTTTCTCAGGTGAGGGGCTGATTGTGTAAAATTGTTGCAGATAGGAGGAAGCCACTGGAGAGGGGAGTTCATGGGAGCCTTTAAAAGCAGCCTTGCTAAGGGTGAGTTAGAGGAAGAAGTTCTTCCCAGAAGTGTGGGGTGCAGGAGTGATTGGCTTTCTGCTACTTTAGTGCTTGCACCAAGTATTAGGTATGGGGAAGAAAGATTTCCTCTTTCCTTTTATTACTGAGCTAGATGTTCTTTAACCTTTTTCCTTCAAGTCTCACTTGGAACTCCGCCCAAACGGGTTTGGGGTCTCTCCTCTGGATATCTCAAGCAAAATACTCCCTCTCTTTTCTCTGAGAACAAACTTTTCTTTGGAAGGCCAGGGAGGAGAAGTGGAGATAAAACTCAGGCAGAACACAGATGGGGATTATTCTTTGTTCCTGAATTTCCAGTTCAGTGTGTATTGGTCTAGCACATGTTTTGAGAGCTGTGGGTATGTGAAGGGAGTTGCAATAATTAGGCAAGCTCCTTTTCCTTTCTAGACCCCAGAATTTCTCACTTCCCAAAGGAGAGTGTTGAAGTAGGTGGTCTTCAGGAACATTTCCTTCTCCCTCCCCAAATGCTAGTTCAAGCACAATGAGTTATTTAAATGTCAACTGATCCAGCTGATTGAGCGGGATGGATGAGTAGGAGTGAAAGGTTAACATCAGGGCTATTCAAGGACTGTGTTTTTTTTTTTTTGTTTGTTTGTTTCTCTTTGAATTGATGACTTTAATTAGAGGAGGCAGGTAAAGGAGATTGTTTGGATTTTGAACCTCCACTTTAAAGAGGTATTAGGTGAGTTAGACAATCTAGTACAATTATGTTTTTGCGGCTGAGAATGAAGGTGAAGGGATTGGGTAAGGTCACACAACTGGATAAGACCAGGGATCTCAACCCAGAGACCCTTAGTAAAAATCCAGCATACCTATCTCTGTATCACGTTTTAATTCCTTAATCCTCAGTTATTGAAGGAGCACCCCCCACCCCACCCCCCTTACCACCCAGTGCCTATGAGGGCAGATTCAAACCAAGAGCTAGATATCCTTTGTTTACTTAGATCAGAAAGATCCTAACTAGGGATTCTGCTTCCTGAAGTGTCTCTGAGTGTCCTGTGAGATGTTAAGGGGAGGGAGACACTAGTCCTCAGTTATCAGAAAAGATAGTGGCCACCTAATCCTGGCCCTGCTAATTTAGCCAAACTAATTAAGGGAAGTTCATCTGCCTCTAGGATCTACTTAACCCCTGATAACTGAGAGATAAAAGCCAATATCCCCACAATTTATGAGCTCTCCATTCCCTTGGTGCAGGAAACTTCTTGTATGGAGACTCCATCACCTCAGGCACAAACTGATTATACTTCTGGCTTAGTTTAATGGCTGCTAGACGATGTAGTACCTAAGAGCACTGGGCCTGGTGTCAGGAAGACCCACCTTTCTGAGTTTTAAATCCAGTCTCAGACACTTTGTTAGTTTCTGCAAGACCATCAAGGTAGGACAGTGGATACGGCACTCAGGAAGACCTGAGGTCAAATCTGGCCTCAGGCACTTAATAATTCCTAGCTCTGTGACCCAGGGCAAGTCACTTAACCCCAGTTACCTCAGGAAAAAGAAGATGACTATGCCAGTTGAATGCAAATTCTGAACCTATAATAATCCTACAGTTTGAGCAGCCAAGATGTTGTGATCATTAGAACCATTTCAAAGACTGAGTTGTGTCTCTTGGGAGGTTTCTAGTAAAGCTAGAGGGCTACTTTTCCCACAGGCTGTAAAATACAGGGATTCTTGTCCAAGTGCTACTTGGACTGGGTAGCCACAAAGGCACTTCCAACTGAAAGATGCTGTAAAACTCAGGCTTGGTCCATGTGTCTTCTTGCAGACCACTTTTTGGTTCTGGGGAGCTCTGAAGGACACTTACCGCCTCTATTCCTCCCTTCTACCTGCAGCCTACTTGAGCACAGAACAGAAAAATGCAAACACATGTACAGGCCAAAGTCCATGCTTAGAGAGCTCCCCAGTCCAGTTGGGACCATCTATACCTAAGCAAAAAAGGCACAGATTCAATAACTTAAAATTGATGCAAAAGTTGTTTCTATCAGGCATTCTATGACAACACCAAGTAAAGCACATGATTTTATTTATTTTATCTATGACAGAAATGAGAAAGACTATTTGGTTTGTGAGACACACCTTGGCATTTGAATGAAAATCTGTCAAACATTTATTAAGCACCAATATTTGCACAGCACTTGAGTCCTGGGTGAGCCGTATCAGTTATGGTTTGAGTGAGTCACGAACTCTTTGTGAAATAAGTCAGTCAGATTAAATGATCTAAAACTTACATTCTATATCCAAAAGAAAATAAAAATATGATGGGGAAGGAAGTAGGGAATGAAAAAGAGTGACAAAAATATCAGTCATGAATATTTTTATTTGAAATGTGTAAGAATAAACCACAACAAGGCTTAACTTATTTACCTAGAGCCTGTGAAAGCAACAAGAGCTAACTGGAAAGCAGAGTGGCCAAGTGGTTCCCACCTTTAGAGAAAAATGAAGCAATTGTGGCAGCACTTAGCACAGTACCTGGCACATAATATGTAGAGTGACTGACCAACAGGTGGAAAGAATCTACTGCTTGACACTCTCACACAGCTCTGCCTTGCTTCCATAGGGTCTTTCTCCATCCCTGCCTGGCCACAGAGGTCAAGAAGGCCCCTGGCTCTTCTGCTTCTATCCTTCCTGGGGTCTAAGCATTCTCTCCAAATGTTCTCCAGAGCATTAGGGAAAAAAAGGTCACAATATCAAGGAAAACAACTGGGATGAAATAACAAAGGAAAGTAGTCTAGCACTATCAGATCTCATCAAAACCATCTGGTATTGGCCAAGAAATAGTGAATCAGAGAAGGAAATAGGTACATAAGTTATAATAGTCAAAGACTATAGTTCTCTACTGTTTGATGAACCCAAAAACTTCAGGGATAAGAACTCACTATTTGACAAAACTGGGAAAACTTGGGGGGGGGAATTGGACACAAACTATGTATAGACCAGTATCTCTTACTTTATGCTAAGATAAGGTCTGAATGGCCATGTGATCTAGAGATATCGGGGGACAAGGAAATTAGAAGAGCAAAGAATAGTCTATCAAAGTTATGGGAAGAGGGAATATTTTTGATCAAATAGAGAAAACATTACAAAATGCAAATAGATCATCTTGATTAAATTAAATTTAAAAAGCTTTTATACAAACCAAACCAAATACTACCAAGACCAGAAGGAAAGCAGAAAGCTGGAAAACAATCTTTACAGTAAGAACCTCCAATAAAAGCCTCATTGGTGAAATATGAGCCAAATTTATAAGAATAAAATTTACTCCCCAATAGATAAATCAAAGGATATGAGCATTCAGATTTCAAATAATCAAAGCTTTCTCTAGACAAATGAAGAATTGCTCCAAATCATTTGATTAAAGAAATGCAAATTAAAACAACTCTGAAATACCACCTCACCCCTATCTGATTGGCCAATATGACAAAAAAGGAAAGTGATAAATGTTGAAGACAGGGAAAATTGAAACACTTGATATAGTGTTGGAGTCCTGAACTGGATCCAACCATTTTCAGAGTTATTTGGAACTATATTCAAAGGGCAAGCACACCGTGCATACATTTTGACTCGGTAATACCACTACTAGATCTGTATCCCAAAGAGATCACACAAAAAGGAAAGGACATAAATACATAAATATACATGCATATGCAAAAATATTTATAGCAGTCCTTTGTGGGGTGGCAAAATATTGGAAATTGAAGAGAAGCCCATTTACTGGGGAATGGCTGAATAAGTTGTGGTATAGGAATATTATTATGCACTAAGAAATGAACAGGCAGATTTCAGAAAATCCTGGAAAGACTTGTACAAACTGTGATACAAAGTGAAATGAGCAGAACCAGGAAAACACTGTGCACAGCATCAGCAACATTGTATGATGATCAACTATGAGTAACTGCTCTTCTCAGCAACAAAATGATCTGAGACCAGTGCAAAGAACTCATGAAAGAAAATGCTAGCCATATCCAGATAAGGAACTGACAGACTCTGAATGCAGAAGCAGCACTTTTTTGTTTTCCCATTTTTTCCTTTGATCAGGTTCCTCTTTCACAACTGTGACTGATGTTGAATTGTATCTTGCATGATAGCTCAGGTATAAACTAGATGAAACTACATCTCTTCTTCAGAAGAGGGGAGAGGAAGGAAGGAGGGAGAAAACTTGGGGATCCAAAATCTTGTAAAACAAATGCTGAAAAGGAAGGTGGCCTAGCCATACCAGCCAGTTTCTGGGCTGAGAGCTCTCTATTTGATAAAAATGGCTAGGAAAATTGGAAAATAATATGGCAGAAGCTAGGCCAGCCTTCTGCTGGCAGAAGCAGAGAAAGACAAAGGACTGGCGGCAGGAGCTTAAACTTTCGGAACCAAGCAGAGAGATAGGCCTCTAAGAAAGCTAAGTGGGGCACAGGAAAGGTGACAAAACTTAGAAAGAGACAATAAAGGATTTGAACTTTAATACCCGGCTACATTTGGGGTGATGACTGAACTGAAACAAAGGCTGTTCCCAGAAGTCCCCAAGAAACCTGCTCCCCGAGAATATGACATTTTAGAGAGAATATTACAGACCATCCCCTCCCCCTATCATGCAATTGTCTACTTCTGCCTTTTGCATCGCTATCCTTTTGTTTATAGGATTTCCCTCCTCTCTTTCTCTTCTTTTCTCCCTTTAGATTGTGAATTCTTTGCCTTTCTTTGTATTGTCAATGCTTAGTATAGTGCCCAGAATATGGCACGAATTAAAGGTTTATTTAATAATGTCTAATATTTTTGCTTAAATTTATTGCTTGTATTTTTAGCTAGACCTTGGATTTTATTGTCATAGGAAATTCCTGATAAAGAAACTCCTACTACTTATATAAATTGCCACCCGTCTTGTAATTTAGTTTTAATGAATTGTTAGCTTTGGAATAGTGAGAAACTTACTGATTTGCCTAGCAGCATACAGGCAGTAAGTACCATGTCATAGACAGGATTGAATCCAACCAGCCTATAAAGTCACACTGTTGCTTAAGACTTTGAAACCTGCAAATTCAATCCTAATGAATTCATTGACTGACTTGTTAGAAATAATAGCCAGAAAGTTGTTTCTACTTAAAACAAAGGCTCTATTACCCTCTGACTAAAATAATGTAGGACAAAGTCCTTACTCTTGGCAGTGGGTAAGTTCAATTCTAACTAACAGCTTGTTCTGACTATTTGTGCATTGTGATCGCGGTTATTTCACCTTATACTCTTACATTACTGAGCTCTTACCCGTTTTCCACAACTGTGATAATATTCATCTCTGTGTGAATGAGGTAGCTTTTAAAAATAGCACTCTAGTCCTGGAGCAGTAGATTGTGAGTTCCTGAAAAGCCAGGACTGTCTTTTTTCTCTCTTTATATCTCCAACATGTGGCCATTCTCAGGTTGGATAGATTATGCAATGACAGGCACACTAAGGTGTTGCTGCTTGAATCAGAGAATGGGACAATCATTTAAAAAAGAAATATGGAATTATGCAAATGGAGTAATTAAAATGTTCACATCCCTTGAAGCAAAATATTCCTTTTGCAGCTTTTTAATATTCTGCTTAGCTCACAGTAAGCACTTAAAATGCTTTCTAACAGATGTGTTCACTAAAGAGTGATGAGTCTTCCCATTCTGTATACGATGTCTTAGCCAACCAATCACTGCTAGAATTAGAAATTGCGAATGTAACTGACAGGCCTCAGAGATGGGAGCTATTCTCATAGAGAAAGCTGATGAGAGATCACAGATATGACACAGATGAGAATTTAATTAGGGGGGTTCAGAACTGGTGGAATGATTGGACTGAAAAAATAATCATTACTGAATCCATGGAGCACCTCCCGAGAGCCAGCCTCTGACGTAAATTGTTGAAAATTTTAATCCATTACTTAGTTTGAGCTATAAGTGCCATTTGTAAAAAATTTGCAGTTAACATAAATCTGAGATCTCAGTAGGCTAAAACAATGGATTATTTTTAATGAAATTACATCTCAAAGGAAAATTACACAAACACATACACACATGTATATATGGCTCTGTATATATTTATATATATATTCGGGTTTAAAAATGCAGGTTCATAAAAGTATACCAATAAGCCAGTTGAATAGAAGCTATATAAAAATCTAACTTTTTTTTAGATTGTTTAATATTACTCAATCGTGTGACATGACAGCAAAAAAGACTGTTCCTATCTTGATTTTCCCCTTTATTTCCTACTAGGATACCATGATCTCAGAACCTTCTTACAAAGGGTCTTCTTTTTCTTCTCACAAAATCAAAGTAGCTCTCCAGTTTACACTTCATTATTACTTTCTGCTCTCCTTCTAATTGGAGGGCAGCAGAGTGGAAAACCCCTCCTGAATCTGCCCTGATAGAGGGCACTCAAGCCACCCATATAATCGTTTCCTACACTGTTACACTCCTTTGGACCTCACCTTCATTCAGTTTCCCTTTCGTGTTGTCTTCCCTCATCAGATTATAAATTTCTTGAGAGTATAAATGGCCTTTATTTTGGGGGCATTTGTACCCCCTAATGCTTAGTACAGTGTCTGGGACATATCAGGCATTTAAGGTTTGTTAAGGAACTGAGTGTCCCTCATTGGCAAAATGAAGAAATTGGGTTACCTGGACTCTGAGGTTTTTCCAAGTCTGCATGATCTTGTGCATTAAGAATACTTCCATAGTTAATTTCCATTGTGATGCAAAAGCAATCAGTTGCCATGGGGATATTTTATAGAATTTTCTAAATAATAAACAAAATTATTTTGGAAAAACACAAAAATAAAACACTAAAAGAAACAATGGAAAGACATAAATATGAAGGGGAAATGGCACATGCAGACCTCCAAATCCTGTCATAAAGCTTTAGTGTTCAAAACCTTCGGTTTTTGTTAAAAACTAAACAAAACAAAACAGATCAATGGAATAAACTAGAAAATAAAGAATTAGATAAAGTGGGTACTAACAGGTTGAAATAGCCCAGGCAATAAAATTCAAGACGGCCATAGTAATTCATAATTTAGAAATAATTTATTTGTAACTGGCCTAGATGGTCTGCATGGCCAGGACGGACTTCCAGTAGGTTTCTGGCATGGTTCCATGCCCAACTGAAATAGGGACAGCTTATAAGCATTCTTGTTCACCCTTGCTGGCACATTCTGACATTAAACTGTGACTCGACTTTACAGGTCAAAAGATACAATGGCAGATGCTTAACATAGTTTATAGGTCAGGGTTATGGAACAGAGCAAGCACTTTGAAGTGCAAAACACCTACCTTTAATCTAGTTTAGCAGACCTTTCTCTGCGAGCCCCAGGCCCTTTAGCCTAAGACTGAGGGAGGGGAAGGGAGGCCAGTCCTTTGTCCATTTCAAGGTAAGTGTTTGATAAAGTGGAAAACATAAAGTTGAGCAAAAAAAAAAAACAAAAAAAAAAAACAATTGTAGAGAAAATTGGAAAATAATCTGGCAGAAATGAGTTTAGACTAACACCTCTATAATGTGTTTAAATGGATATGTGATCTTAATATGAATGATCAGAAAAATATAGATGAGAAGCAGATCATATGATTCTCACAACTATGGTTAGGAAAAGTATATTTAATCAAAGAAGAGATGGGATAATGAGAAAGGATGTAATAGGGAGTGTGGATTACATGAAATTGGAAAGCATCTGCACAGACAAAATGAAAGAATCTAGGATAAAAGACAAAGTGTCAAATGGGGGAAAATCTTAATATTAAAATTTTAATTTAATTTAAATAATTAAATTTTAAACAAACCAATATGATTATTTAAAAACAAACTCCAAAATAACAGATGGCACAAGCACTGACATATACTAGCAGCCTCCAAATATATAATATCTGCAGGTATTAATATTGTCTTCTGGTAATAGGGGCAATCATAATGACTCTGGTTGCTTTTTACAACACAAAGGAAAATCTCACCCCACGGTCTCCCAATCTGAAGCAATAGGTAGAAAAATATATATAGCATTACAGACCCTCAGATAAATTAATAGACAAGTAGATTAAGACTATTAATTAGTTTCTTTTCTTTTGCCCTTGAAGAGACTTTGGGGTAGTCATGGGTTCTGTTTTTACCCTTGATAATTCTCCATGTGTGGAAAGGTGAAGAACTTACAGACTAAGCACATATTGATCAGAGACTGTTAACTGAAGCAGATCAGGCCTATAGGCCCCAGTCACGTGATTTCAGATGAGCCCTGGACTGCATTCCATTGTCCAAAGAAGGAATTAAGTGGCCAAAGCTATAGATCACCTTTTTCACTGCATTCCACTGACCAAATAGGGGGATAAAGGTTTATGTAACCAATCACAGCCTGTAAAGGGTGGGATTTTGGGGGTTCTTTGTCTGAAATGTATAAAAGTGGTAAGCGTCTTCACGTGAATGACTCTCCTCCTGTGGGTATCTTTGCTGTCCTTTCGGGCCCACAGGCCAGGACAGTCCGCTTCTCGAGATTCTAATAAATTCTTTCTGTACATCATTTGGAGTGACTCCTGAGTAGTCAGTCTGGGGAGGTGCAATTGCCCCAAACATCCGGATACAGAGAAATTGAGAGAAAGAGAGGGACAGAATTTGAGTCCAAGAGAGACACATGGATGCTGAAGTCACTGCCCCGTCAGCCCTGCCTGACAAAGACCTGTCCCCCTCTGGGCTCTCACTGACATTTTTAGGGCATGGAACTGCAGCCGAAGCTCATGGTCATTGGCAACCAATGGAGGGCCGTGTTGGAGGAGATGCCTGAATGGGCCAGAACTGGCAGCTTCTTAAGTTTATAATGGAAAAGGAGCTGTAGACCTCCCTCCTCCTGCCTTCCATTCTCTCTCGGGGCCATCCCAAACCCACATTTATTTTCTTACAGTGTAGCCGTTCTCCTTAATACTCCTCCCACCTTAAAGGTCTTGAGTTGGACCTTGTCTTCATGCTTCCTCGGAGGAAGTAGAGTAAATGAGGGGCCTCTGTGGGACAATGGTGATCAATGCCCCCTGATTCGCTTCTCCTGGATACTGATGAAGGCACTTGGGCTGTGGCTTTAGTGCGATGCCACCTGGTGGCCACATCATGCGTTGCACTCTCTTGTTCTGGTGAAATGGCCGTCTGTTATTCTGTGAACTTGCAAAAAGAAGTTGGGCCTCAAATTGTTATGCCACAGTTCTCTTTAACTGTCCTGACTCAGTTTCCTTGTACAAGTTTCCCTTGTCCCAGTCTCCTAATTACTCCCCTAAGCTGTAAATCTCCCTCTGGTCCATGAAGGCTGAGGACCAATTAGTCTAAGGTTATAAACTGTTAGCCCAAGCAAGATAAACAAGAGAGTAGACTTCCTGATTATCTTCTGTCCTTGAGAATTTACAACATCCCTCTAAAACATTCCAAGATATTTCACTAACATCTTTATCTCTGGGTATTCAGACATCCTGTCTCTGGGTTCCTTTTTGATTCATAGCCTTTTCCAACTGGACTTTCCCGCTCTTTCCTACTCTTTCCCTCTTCTTTGTCTCTAAAAGGTATATAAAGGTTAGAGATTCTCCATTCATTGCTGGAGAATGGCGGCTGGCGGTGGATGCTGGACGCTGGATTCTTTGAGATGATAGTCTCCTCCAGACCTGGGACCAACATGAATTCCTTGGTCCCAGTATATTTATCTCTGTCTGACTGGATAATTTGAGACGAGAGTCCTGTCCAGTCAATCTTACTCTCCCATTAATAAAATATTAAAAACTCTCTAATCTCTCTCCTGCCTCAGTTTCTCTGGCATTACAAAAGATCACCTGGAACACCCATCTAAGCTTGTCCTGCTAACAGGGTTACTTGCAAATACACAGAGCTTCTCTTCCGGGTAGCCGCCACTGCTTGGGGGCAGAAAGTTTGTTGAACAGAATTTAACTGAATTGCAGCCTGGGAGGAGCAGATTCATCCGGACTCGGCTGGAGGAACCTTCAGCCATTCAGGCTCACCAAGCTGAGGCAACAAGAAAAGTTACAGAATGAATCGTTGATGCCCAAGTCCATTAAAAACAATGAGACCCCCTAAGTACCTCTATTCTTCAATCGCTTTAATTGTAATGGATTCTCTCCCCTAAAACTTCAGATCAGGAGATTGGGGAAAAGTTACATTTAATCGGCTCTATTTTTCCACCTCTGTCTCTCCTTGGACATCCTGAGCCCATCCCCCTTGGTATCAGCCTTAGCTGTGTACCTGATGGGCTCTAACTCCACGGCAGCTTAGAACTCCTGAACTTGAGGGATCTCATCGATGGAGTCCTGAATGGCTGAGTGGAGTTGGGGGAGAAAGACTGAAATACTGCCCTGAGACAAACAGAAACACCGATGGGGATCCGCTCTCCCAAAGAAATCCACCTTTTTGCCAAGGAGAACAACCACTGTGAAGTCTTCAGTGACTGAACCCCAACGTTTGGTGCTCTCCTCAAGCACATCATTTGGTGCCCGAGTCCACAAACTACATCATCTGGTACATCAGCCACATCATAATCACCCCTCCCTCTTCAGTAGCAGCAAATCCTGGAATGCTCCATCAGGCCAGAACCTGAGTTTTTCATCCTGTTAATCCACCACTGGGGAATCACCTTTCCCAATCATGCTCTCCTTCTACCCATCCTGGCTATCCTACCTGGCTCAGTAAGTTTGGCTCCCACAGATCTCTGCCCCTCATTTATTCACTCCCTAGTAAAAGAAAATTAAAAGAAAGAAAGAAAGAAAACTTTTACTATAAAGCCCATTTGAGAGTAAAATTGTAACCTCTATGAACCTATTTTAAATAATTGAATGCAGAAAAGATTTCATCCTTGTTATCCCAGAAGTGTCATTGCCAGAGTTCAGCAGTCTTGTGCAGGGGCCAGTATGTTTGGAGTCAAAATTCCTGGATTTGCATCAGACTCTGCTACCTCTCAGTTGTATCTTGAGGGCAAGAACTTTTTTTGCCCTTTTTTATATCCTCAACACTTAGCACAATGCCTGATACATAACAGGTACTTAGTAAATGGTTTTTTGACTAATTGGTCATTGTGAAGAGATGCTTTGTAAACTTTAAAATATTATTTTTTCAAAAGGCAGAAATTGAGACAACTGAGTCAGACAGATATAAGGCAGCCAAAAAATGAGTACATTACAAAAGAAATCTTACAATAGCTGCTTATTGCCATAAATTTGGCAGTTGAACAGGATTATAATAATCCAATATTGAACTGGGAGTTTGGGTAAACAAAATCTTTTCAAGTAAAAAATGTACATTGATTAAGACATTTTTGTTTCTTCCAAAGACTATTCAGCTTATAAAGGAAAACTGATATAGCCTGAGATGTTCAAGGCCTGGCTAACTCTGATCCCAGACATGCTGCTGATCTGCTTTCTGATCTTCAGGCAGGCCCTCTCTGAGTCTCACCTTCTTCATCTGTAACATGAAGTAGTTGGACAAGATGGTCTCAGTCTTTTCTCAACCCTAATACTGCACTATGTATTCCTCTCCCCTGTTCCTCCTCCTAAAAGCCTCCTCAGCTCTTCTATGGTCTTTCTCAGAGCCCAAATACAACGTCCTAAGTCTCCCTTTCCTATAGGTACTGTGGTCTTTACTATCCCATTCATAGATTATAAGGATAATTATTTTGGCAGAAAACAACCATGAAATCACTTTTTTTTTTTTTTTTTTGGTCTTTGCATCCCTCATTCCTGGCATGCAGAAAAAAGGGAAGGAAAAAAAAACATACCAAGTCCTATATCAACTGATGGAAAGAAAAATGAGAAGAACAGGGAGATCATTGTATACAGTGACAGCAATATTGTAATGTGTTGTAATTATGATCAACTGTTAAAGATTTGGCTTCTCTGCTTCTCTAAGCAGTACAGTAATCTAAGATAATTCCAAAGGACTCCTGATAAAAATAAAGCTATCCACAGAACTGATGAACTCTGAGTGCAAATTGAAGTATAATTTTCTTATTTTCTTTGTTTTCTTGGTTTTTTTTTGAAATATGGCTAATATGGAAATAAGTTTTGCACACTTTTACATGTATAACTTATTTGACATTATTTTCATTCTCAATGGATGGAGGAGGGTTAAAAGAGAAAGAGAATCTGGAACTCAAAATATAAAAAGAAAAGAATATTATAAATAAATAATATTTTTTTAAATCATGAAAACATAATTGGAGAATGTTAACAAAATAAATAAAAATGCAACAAAACAAAACAAATGAATGTAACTCAAAAGAAAGAAGTAGTTATTCCCCAAAGTGCCCTCAGAAATCACCTGCCAGTTTAAAAGCTTTCTCAGGGCTGAGGTAAGAAGAGCTGCTTTGATTTAGTCATCTCTATATTACCCATGAGAACTAGCACAGAGGTCTGCAAAGCAAGTGATCAGGGATCCACTTTAAGCTCTGTGAGAACTGAAGTTGTTTCATTCTTGACAAGTGGCCTGACATAGAAAATCCTTGATAAATGCTTGTTGAAAGAATGATTTATCAATGTTTGTTGGAATCCTTTTATTGAGGCTGGTTTCTTCTAAATAATCAATTTTCCTCAGGATGAAAATGCATTGTTGCCAAATAATAGGACAGGTAGGACTGAAAAATCATGTCAGGACAGTCAGCAGTTACAGGTGGATAATATAAGTGCAAAACTAATACCCATGAATATTGCTATTATTATTATTATTTATAGAGAAAGATCTCCAGTGCTTTAGGTGAATACTCCAGGAAGAGGTTATCAAAAGACCTATATAAGAATCTAGAAGGATGAAGTAAAGTGATTAGAGTATGCTTGGCAATGGTAGAAAGAGCAGAATCAACCCCAAACTCCAGCTTCTGGAATAATAACTCACTATTTGACAAAAATTGCTGGGAAAACTGGAAAATAATATGTCAAAAGCTTGACATAGACCTACATCTCATACCCCAAACCAAAATAAGGTCAAAATGGGTACATGATTTAGGGATAAAGAATATCATAAACAAATTAGGAGAGTGAGAGATACTTTACCATCAGAGCTTTGGAGAAGGGAGGAATTTATGATCAAAGAAGAACTAAAGAACATTATGAAAAGCAAAATGCCCAACTTTGATTATATTAAATTAAAAAATTTTGCACAAACAAAACCAACAGAAACAAGATTAAAAGGGAAGTATAAAACTGGGGGAAAATTGTTACAGCCGGAGTTTGTGATAAAGTGTAATGCCGGAGAAACTGAGGCAGGAGAGAGATTAGAGAGTTTTTAATATTTTATTAATGGGAGAGTAAGATTGACTGGACAGGACTCTCGTCTCAAATTATCCAGTCCTGATTGGGAGAATCTCTAACCTTTATATACCTTTTGGAGACAAAGAAGAGGGAAAGAGTGGGAAAGAGCGGAAAAGCCCAGCTGGAAAAGGCTATAAATCAAAAAAAAAAAAAAAAAAAAAAAAAAAAAACAGAGACAGGATGTCTGAATACCCAGAGATAAAGATGTCAGTGAAATATCTTGGAATATTTTAGAGGGATGTTCTCAAGGACAAAAGATAATCAGGAGGTCTACTCTCTTGTTTATCTTGCTTGGCCTAACACTTTATAACCTTAGACTAATTGGTCCTTAGCCTTCATGGACCAGGGGGAGATTTACAGCTTAGGGGAGTAATTAGGAAGACTGAGACAAGGGAAACTTGTACAAGGAAACTGAGTCAGGACAGTTAAAGAGAACTGTGGCATAACAAAAGATCTCATTTCTAAAATATATAAAGAACTGTATTAAATTTATAAGAATTCAAGTCATTCTCCAATTGGTAAATGTTCAAAAGATATGAAAAGACAGTTTTCAGATGATGAAATTAAAGCTACCTATAGTCAAATGAAAAAAAGTTCTAAATTACTGTCTATCAAGAGAAATGCAAATTAAAATAACCCTCAGGTTCCACTTCATTCCTCTGAGATTGGCTAAGATGATAGGAAAAGATAATGATGAATGTTGGAGGGGATGTGGGAAAACTGGGACAATAATGTATTGTTGATGGAACTCCAAGCATCCTGGAAAGCAATTTGGAACCATGTCCAGAGGGCTATAAAATTTACATACCCTTTGTTTCAGGAGTTCACTACTGGCTCTGTATCCCAAGGAAATCAAAAAGAAGGGAAAAGGACTCACATGTGCAAAAATGTTTGAAGTGGCTCTTTTTCTGGTAGCAGAGAATTGAAAAATGAGTAGATATCTGCTCATCAATTGGGGAATGGTTTAATAAGTTATGGTATATGAATATAATGGGATATTATTGTTCTATAAAAAATGATGACCAAACTGATTTTAGAAAGGCCTGGAAAGATTTGCAAGAATGATGCTGAGTGAAACAAGCAGAACCAAGAATACAATGTACACAATAACAGCAAGAATGTGCGATAATCAACTATGAAAACTTGGTTTTTCTCAGTGGTCCAGTGATCCAAAGCAAATCCAATAGACTTCGGACAGAAAATGCCATCTGCAACCAGAAAAAGAACTATGGAGATTGATCAACACATGTTATATTCACTTTTTTTTTCTGTTTTTTTTTCCTTCTCCCATGGTTTTTCCCTTTTGCTCTGATTTTTCCCTCCCAATATAATTCATAAAGCAATGGTTTTTAAAAATAAATAGATTTTTTAAAAAGGGCAAACCACAGAGATGGAGTCAAAACTACATGGAAACAGAATTTAGCCATTGAACTTCAGAATTGGAAGGGATAGAAGTCATTAAATCCAGTCCCTTCTATTTCCTAGCTCAGAGAGAGACAATGAAGCTCATAAGTAGCTGAGTTGAAGCTACAAGCTGCTTGGCTGATTTTATAGCCAAGTTCTTTCTACTTTGACCATTTTGAGGAATTACTGGAATGGATATGCCAGTAGGATCTGAAAGCTTCTCTACTTGCCACTTTCATGTGAAATAATTTGTGAGTTCTTTTCCCCCCTGGAAGGTGAGCTTCTTGAGTCAGACAGATAGTTGCTTGAATTTTTCATATCATCAGGAAGTAACAGAGGGCTTGGGACACAGGACTTAAGTGTTTTGTTTTTTTTTTTTCTTTCATTGATTTATTACTTGGAACATTTTGTAATATATGCAATGTGGCATGTGGTAGGCACTTAAATACATACTTGTTGATTGACTGATTGAAGATAAGCCCTTCCCCTAGGCTGTTGATCTCTAAGTCATTCACAATTGTGATTTTGTTGAGGAAGTGAATCTCTAAGATTTGGTAACAGACTGAAATGTGTTATTTCTTTTCAATAAACTCTAATTCTAGGCAAATTCCCGGGATTCACCAGAAATGTAATTTGCTTGAAACTAGAACCAGATGTTAGGAACGATATTCTTATCTGATTTCTGTCAGCCTTCTATAAGATACATTATTTGATTTATGGATCACATATTTCTCAGGAAAACTGGCTATCAAATGAATCCTGGTTTTTTGTTTTTTAATCAGCTCTCCTTATGATAGTGGAGATGATCTTCCACTGGATAGGGTAGTAGAGGAGAGAATTCCTCAATGTGATTTGGAATCCATCACTTAAGATAAATCTGAGGGCTGGGAATACAGTTTGGGAATCATTCCAATATAGGAGTAGAAAGCATCAGGAAAGGTCACTCTTTCCAAGGGAAAAAGCAAAATAAGGAGATAATGGACAGAGCATTAATGTGTACCAAAACAAATGGAGGATGGCATCATTATCTAGTTGCATGCATTTGGGAAGTCTTATCTCCCCCATAGTAAGTCCTATGAGGACAGAGATAAAGGCTCTGGGTATTGGTATCTCCTCACTCTCTAATCTCGTTGTCCAAGATGACTGCTGTCATTGAAGAGCACACAGTAGGTTTTCAATTAATGAAGGGGGAAAGAAAACACATTGATAAAGCACTGTTGTGTGTCAGGAACTCTGCTAAGTGATTTACAAATATTATCCCATTCCACATACAATGAAAGTGGAATTTCATAGGTATACTTTTACCTCTTAAAATTCTCATAATATTGACAAGATATTTGAGGTTTTCAGATATACTCACACACCTCAGAATTATAGAAGTATTATTTCTTACCTGTGTGATCTTTTGCTCTTTCTGGACCTTAGTTCCTATTAGCAAAATGCAAGGGTGGAAGCCAATGGTCCTTCAGTTCCCACTGAAATCTATGATCAAGGGTCCAAAGAACTCCAGTCATTTAGGAGACTTCTTTCCCTCTCACTCAGTGTCAGGTCTTGTCTTCCCACACAACAGGTTTTAATTGTGAAAGAAACATGAGAAAAAAGAATCTCCATGGGAAGAATGGGTTTGCAAGAAGGTGGCAAAACTCTCTCAGGGCTTGTCTTTGACAATAAACTCCTTGATGTTTATTCTTTGTTTGTATTTTTTTAAATAGCCTTTTATTTACAGATGACATGTGTGGGTAACTTTACAGCATTGACAATTGCCAAACCTCTTGTTCCAAGTTTTCCCCTCCTTCCCCTCACCCCCTTCCCCAGATGGCAGGACGACCAGTAGATGTTAAATATATTAAAGTATAAATTAGCCACACAATAAGTATATATGACCAAACCGTTATTTTGCTGTACAAAATGAATTGGACTCTGAAATAGTGTACAATTAGCCTGTGAAGGAAATCCAAAATGCAGGCAGGCAAAAATATAGGGATTGGGAATTTAATGTAATAGTTCATAGTCATCTCCCAGAGAGCTTTCACTTGGCGTAGCTGGTCCAGTTCATTATTGCTCCATTGGAACTGATTTGGTTCATCTCATTGCTGAAGATGGCCAGGTCCATCAGAATTGATCATCATATAGTATTGTGGTTGAAGTATATGATGATCTCCTGGCCCTGCTTGTTTCACTCAGCATCAGTTTGTGTAAGTCTCTCCAGGCCTTTCTGAAATCATCCTGTTGGTCATTTCTTACCAAACAATAATAGTCCATAATATTCATATAGCAAATTTTATTCAGCCATTCTCCAACTGATGGGCATCCACTCTGTTTCCACTTTCTGGCCACTACAAAGAGGGCTGCCACAAACATTCTAGACTGAGAATTTCATAAGAAGAGACCTTATTTTATTTAAACCCTATCTCAACTCAATTAGACCCTATGGTTAGTAAATTTTGGTTCAATTAGAGAATCAGCAGATCAGAATTGGATTTTGTTTCTACTGGGATGTTTAGGTGGTCAAGTCTCAAAATTCCCACTGGAATCTGAAAAAGGCAGCAAAGGGCAGTGGATGACATGCGAAAAGTAGTAGGCATTAATCACTCAATCAACAAACACATATCAGATACCTTCTACGCTGGCTCTATGCTAGACAATGGAAACAGAAATACAAAAAGATTTGAACATTAGTTTTGTAATCTTGAGTAATTTAAGTCTCTAAATTTTAGTTTCCTCATTTGCAGAAATTATAACAATAGCACTTCCTCAGAATGTAATTGTGAAGTAACATGAAATTATGGAAAAGAAGGGGAAAAAAGTGGGGAGGCAAAGATAGAATATGTGTTTGTGTGTGTGCGAGAGAGAGACAGAGAGAGAGAGAAAGAAAGAGAGAGACAGAGAGAAAGAGAGAAAGAAAGAGAGAGACAGAGAGAAAGAGAGGCAGAGAGAGAGATTCAGAGAGAAAGAGAGACAAACACAGAGAGAAAGAGAGACACAGAGAAAGAGAGAGACAGAGAGAGAAAGAGAGAGAGAGAGAGACAGAGGCAAAGAGAGAGAGAAAAAGAGACAGAGAGAAAGAAAGAGAAAGAGAGACAGAGAGAAAGAGAGAGACAGAGAAGAGAGAGACACACAGAGAGAAAGAAGAGAAAGACACACAGAGAGAAAGACAGAGTGAGAGAGAAGAGAAAGACACACAGAGAGAGACACAGAGAGAAAGAAAGAGCGAGAGAGAGAGACAGAAAGAGAGAGAGATAGAGACAGAGAGAGAG